>NC_069502.1:92912295-93243545 GCF_027579735.1 Bombina bombina | reverse complement strand
TACTCGACACACGCAAAAAGCTTACTTACATTCGACTGGCCTTTCTGGCTGCACTGCTGCATTGTCTAACAAGTTTTAAATCATCTGGAAAAATAATTCACAAGTCCTGTTCCTCATTAGTTACAATCAGTAATGGACCAATGAGATTGTAATTGGCCTTTAGTTTTTGGATCCTATATGCATAATTTTGCTCTTGGTAATATTCAATTTTAGATCCCATTTATTTGCCTAGTCCTACAGTTTTTTTGACAATTAATGCTCATTTGATAAACCCCTCCTAGAACATCAACTCAGTTACAATTTTTTGTATCAGCAGCAAACAAGCAAACCTTCCCCTGGAGCCCACTTCCAATATCACTGATGAACAGATTAAAGGAAAAAAGCCCAAGAACTGACCATTGGGTACACCACTAGTAACATACACCCTCATTTGAATGTACTCCATTAATTAAAACACTATGCCTTCTGTCCTTAAAGGGACAGTGTTCTTGAAATGTTTTATTGTTTAAAAAGAAAGATATTCACCTTTTGTTACTCATTCCCAGTATTGCATGACTAACACAGTTACTTTTTACCTCTGTGATTACTTTGTATCTAAGCCACTGCAGACTGCCCCTATATCTCAGTGCTTTTGACAGACTTGCATTTTAGCCAATCAGTGCCGAATCTTAAATTACTCCACAGAGTGAGCACAATGTTATCTATATGACACACGTGAACTAGCACTGTCTAACTGCGAAAAACTGTCAAAATGCACTGAGATAAGAGGCAGTTTTCAACAGTTTAAAAATCAGTTTGAGGCTACCTAGGTTTAACTTTAAAAAAGAATACCAAGAGAACAAAGGAAATATGATGATAAAAGTAAATTGGAAAGCTGTTTAAAATTCAATGCCCTATCTGAATCACGAAACTTTAATGTTGACTAAACTGTCCCTTTAAGCCAGCATTCTACCCACTTAATCTTAGCATCTACTCCAAAGGAATACCTTTTGTGAATAAGTTTATTGTATGGGATAGTGTGAAATGCTATGCTAAATTCTAGATACGCCACCATCTATGGCTGCTTGTTGGTTTAAAAAAAAGAGTTTTCATGCATTTCCCTGTAATGGAGGTCAAAGTGACTGTTATAGTTACCAGTCTTCCCTACTAACCTTTGTATAAAAATTGACTACATTAGCAATTTGCAAGTCTTCTGGAACAACTACTGTCAACAGTGACCGATTAAATAAATCAGCTGATGGAGTAGCTATCACAGTTCTATCCCTTAGAACTTGTGTGTGGTTACGCACCATACACAGCGTTGTCATCACTCAAGTAATATATTACAGGCACCTGGGAGATGGTTGTGGCCTAAGTATCTCATTGGTGATATCTGAGCTAGTCTAGGTGCAAGGATCAGCAGGTCATGTTGGATTTTGGAATTCCTGGGTAATGTTTTGGTGTTTCTCATGTGCTGGAGAGAAACCAGGAAACTAATGGACAGGTAACAATGTGCTACAATCCCACAAGCTGCAGAATGACTGGGATCTCTGCAAACATGCTCAGTGTTCATATGCACCAATTACCTTCTTTGTATATTCCAAGAATGAACCAGAAATGTGTAGAAGGCCACAGTGTTGGTCTAAAATAAAATAAAAATCTGTTTGACATCATATTAAAGTGAATGTAAATTTTGATGATAAAGTGCCCGGGTTTTAAAAATTCGATTAAAAACAGGGGCACTTTAATTCATCAACATTTACATTTCACTTGTGTTGTGAAAATACTTACCTTTTAATCTTAACAGCCGCTCCAGCTTCCCCAGGTCGTCGCAAGCCTCTTCCTACGTCAGAAATGTCAAATCACAGCTTCTCTCCCCGGGGAATCAGTGTCTGATTCAACACCGTGATTGGAGGAAGCCGGATTCCTCATTTTAGACCCAGGAAGAGGCTTTGCGATGGGCGGAGGAAGCAATGCAGTGGCTGTCAAGATTAAAAGGTAAGTATTTTTTCACAACGAGTGAAATGTAAATTTTGATGAATTAAAGTGCCCCTGTTTTTAATCAAATTTTTAAAAACCGGGCACTTTAGCATAAAAATTTACATTCACTTTAAGAATAATCTAAAAAACTATGAGGCTAAATATTTTATTTTACGACCTTTAAAATTAAATACATTAATAAGATATAACTCACTGCTACCCAGAAAAATTACTAATCATCACAAGATATAACACAATCTCCCTATATCTGTCATCAGCAAAGCTGTGTGGGCCTTGTGCTTCAGCTAAAATACCTGTCTCTACCAGGGCAAGAATAGCTACGACCAGCACCTGCTATCAAGGACAGTCCACCTGCTATCAAGGACAGTCCAGATAATACTGATGTCTCTGCTTGAGCCAAGGACTGACCCAACAAGAGTAAAGCAGGAACGTTACTAGTCCTCGATTACCGAATATCCTTGTGTCTGCCTACCAAAAATGCCATCATTTAAATTTTACATTTTCATTAAAGGGACACTGAACCCAAGTTTGTTCTTTTGTGATTCAGATAGAGCATGCAATTTTGTTCTCTTGCTATCTTTATTTGAAAAAAGGCATCTAAGCTTTTTTTGGCTCAGGACTCTGGACAGCACCTTTTTTATTGGTGGATGAATTTATCCACCAATCAGCAAGAACAACCCAGGTTGTTCACCAAAAATGGGCCGGCATCTAAACATACATTCTTGCATTTCAAATAAAGATACCAAGAGAATGAAGAAAATTTGATAATAAGGAGTACACACACACACACATATATATATATATATATATATATATATATATATATATATTATTTATTTCTCCCCTAATGATTATTTATAGTAAAAATAACATTGTCTTGTATGTGAAGAACATTGACATGTGAAACATTTTCAGTAAATACACAGTAAAACACATTAAATATTGTTATAGAATTATTATTTAGACACATATTATATACCTTTGTAGTCAAACACATGGATATACCATAAACCTTTAATCCCTTATAGGTCTACTTTTTATTAAATAGTGTAACTGTTTATTTTTTTAATGCATTTATGTTGTGTTTAGTGAAACTTTTATTTTAGTCCTAACGCTTTACACGAGGTCCTCAGTCGAGCTAACCTGATGTGCGTTAAATTCAATTGCGCTCAAGCAAAATCATTTACTATATACTTGTAAGACGCCTGCAAATTCATGCACCTGCGATATTCTTATATTGCTTGCACGCAAACGTTAGCGGCACTTGTAATCTAGCCCACTGTGATTAGACATCGAGCCGGTGGTGCAGTTTATAAGAAAAGAAAACAAAAAAAGGAGTACTTGCCTGTGATGCAAGTGTTTTATATTGGGGTAGAGGGCATGTGCAAATCTCTTTACTTAGCGCTTGGCGAGGATAATGGAGTGCACACATAAAGTGTGGGGGGGGGTGGATGGGCCATCTGGGAGTAATTGAAAAATACATTTTACTTAGGATTTCCTGTATGTAAACCAAGGATATCTGAAGCTGTCTTTTAAAATGAAGATATAAGGGGGATATGAAACCTAAAAAAATTCCTTCATGATTCACATAAAGCATACAGTTGTAAACATTTTCCAAGTTACATCTATTATCTAATTTTGCTTAGTTGTTGTGGTATTCTTTGTTGAAAAGCATGCCTAGGTAGGCCCAGGAGACGGGAGCTAGCTGCCGATTACTGGCTTTATATATATGCCTCTTGTCATTGGCTTACTGATGTATTCAGCTATTTCCCAGTAGTGCATTGCTGCTCCTTCAACAAAGGATAACAAAAAAATTAAGCAGAATTTATACTAGTAGTAGTTGTTTCAAAATGTTTGCTCTATGTGAATCAGGAAATAATTTGGGGGGTTCAATGTCCCTTTAATACCTACGTTTACTGTCCCTTTAAGTGGTTGAAATGAAATGAGGCATAACCAAGTGATTAAGGACCATTTTATTTGTCATTAATCAGTCATTGACTGGAACCAATAAACTTTATGCATAAACCACACAATTGAAGGGGTTAAATACACAGTTATATACAAGCAATAAAAAAAAACACAACATATTCGAACATTCTCATTTTGAATTCTAACCCCTTAACGACCGTGACCTACCCTGTAAGTCGCTGGTCATTAAACGGACTGTCTGGGTATAGTAACGCGGGTCTTGCCATGCGCTATTAGACCCTCCCTCCCTCCTGCAGGCTTGCCAGCGGTGAGTACGCACTATTAAAAAAGACATCCCCAAGGAAAGATCAGCGACATACCCTGTAAGCCTTGTAAACAGTGTAAGGGGTTAATTTCCTTTTAAACTGTGAACTTCAAAATATCACAGTATTCTATAACTAGACTTCTGATAAGTCCTTCAGCACATTCACATTTTTAAAGACATCACACAGCTGTAGACCAGCGTGAATGTTGCGCACAAGGAAATTATTTGTGTATATTAATTTTACAGCACATTTGTTTTTCTTTTAAACAATGCACAAAAACAGCTTCAGAACACTGTAAGAAAATAACAAAAGTGATGTACAAGTGGATAGTGGATAATAGTGAATACAATCACAAGCTTTCAGGACATTTCAGTCTAAATCGTAACACATAGTACATGAAAGTTAAAAACAAAAAAACAACTACAAGCAAAAAAAAAAAAACAAAAAAAAAAAAACACCTGTTAAAAAGTCTAGGAGCCAGCCCTAAAATCTAGGAATTTTGGGGTCATCCATTTTATAATTCTCAAACATTCATGCTCCATATTATTAAAACCTTGGGATTTTTTAGCATAAAATGATGTACAGTTTCTCTAGTACACATTAAATCAGTGGTCATATAAGCCAACTAGGCTGATTTGTACATTAGTTTAGGCAATTGATTTAGTCATGCCAGGACTAGTAAATTCTCTGTTTAAATGATTTTGAATATATGTATGCATGTATGTATGCATACGTATACATAGGTATGCATACATAGGTGCACACCTAAATATAGACAGGCCGCTATGGGCCCCCCAAGCACCTGGGTTCTAGTGCCACTGCATCTGCTGCACCAATGGTAGTTCTGCCCCTGCTGAGAATAAAATATAGATTTATTTTTAAAACAGTAATTAATTATATTAAAAGAAATTAAATGTAAAGTTTTAGTTTACATAAAGCAATAAGTGTGGCCATGTTGTAACCTAGGTTTCCTTCTCTGCTGAGGCCAGTTAAATACAGTTAACAGTGGTTCAATAGAGTGTGTAACCAATATCTATGTGAAATATAGCAGTGCACGTCTGGAGTCTGCACTTACACCCAAGCTTGACAAATCCAGGCACCACAGGATCACTGGAGATTTAAAATTTAGTTCCTGGTGGTCCTGATTTAGAATCCACAAAACATTAGTCAAGAGTTCAGTAATAGGCACATTAGGTACATCATAAATTGATACAGCCATTCCAATCAGAACCATAAAAATTACAAGATACAAGGCTATAAAATACAGAAGGTCAGTACAAATCTATGCAGCAGGTAACTAATGAACTAAAAAAGTGGAATCTCATTTTTGTTTTTATATATAGATCCCATGTAAACTAAATGGCTTAGAGGAGGTGCACTAATGTAAAACATGGTCACTCTTGGACTTTGAAATAAGAATAAGATGATATAGCGGGATTATAATAATCTGTTATTGAAGATATAAGACTAAAATTAATATTTCGCCAACCTAGCATACTGAAATAGAATTTAGAAGGAAAAGAAAATGAAAGGAGTAAATAATAAGCACATAGCTTGTATAACGAAATAGGGCTCTGGGCTCTACATTTAAAGACAGGTCATAGCCTCAAGTAATGTATTGACAGTAGGCGCCATCTTAAGTAGGTGCGTGTGTGACGAGAAAGTCTTTTAAGCCTCCTATCTGTCGCATAGGTCAAGAATGGCGTTGTATAAACAGATATGCTGTAAATTGTAGAACAAGTTGTTTTTTCAGTGTCTGTGCACTGCTTACCTGTAGTATTACCGGGGGTGGTGTTGAGAGCCTCTCAGTGAAGAGCTTGCCTTAGGCCTCAACGCTCCGGATTGGCTTGGAAAGGTGTAGTACTCAATAAAAATATACTTTTAAATCAGCTTGATCTGTAGGATCTGTACATTAGGATGATGTAGCTGGATTATCATTCAATACACTGGTAATAGGCAGATAATCAGTGATCCACACAGAGCTATCAATATTGCTACCATTCAAGGTGCTGCCCAGAGACATGCCCCTGCTTTGCAGATTTGATCAACTGAAGCTTCATTCTTGAAAGCCCAAGATGTGGCAACTGATCTTGTAGAATGAGCTGTTATTCTCTGAGGCCGAGACTGCCCCGCCTCCAAATAAGCTGTGTGAATCAAAAGTTTCAACCAAGATGATAAAGAAATGGCAGAGGCTTTATGACCTTTTTTGGAACCAGAAAAAATAACAAATAGACTAGAAGTCTTTCTGAAAACTTTAGTAGCCTCAACATAATATTTCAAAGCTCTTACTACATCCAAAGAATGTAAAGACCTTTCAAGAGTATTCTTAGGATTAGGACACAAGGAAGGAACAATAATTTCCCTATTGATGATGTTAGAATTCACAACTTTAGGCAAAATGTAAACAAAGTCCGCAAAACAGCTTTATATTGATGGAAAATTAGATAAGGAGACTCGCAAGAGAGAGCAGACAATTCAGAAACTCTTCTAGTAGAAGAGATAGCCAAGAGAAATAACACTTTCCAAGAAAGTAGTTTAATGTCCAAAGAATGCATAGGCTCAAAAGTTGGAGCCTGCAATGTCGTGAATACCAAATTTAGACTCCAAGGAGGAGAGATAGATTTAATAGGCTTATTACGAGTCAAAGCCTGTATGAAACAGTGAACATCAGGAAGATTAGCATTCTTTCTGTGAAATAAAACAGAAAGAGCAGAGATGTGTCCTTTCAAAGTATTGGCAGACAAACCTTTATCCAAACCATCCTGAACAAAATGTAGAATACTAGGAATTCTAAAAGAATGCCAAGAATAATCATAAGTGGAACACCATGAAATATAGGTTTTCCAAACCTTGTGATATATTTTCCTTGAAACAGGCTCATAGTGTTAATCACAGCGTCAGAGAAACCTATATGACTAAGGACTAAGCTTTTAATTTCCATGCCTTCAAATTTTGAGATCCGGATAGAAAAACGGGCCATGAGACAGGAGGTCTGGTCTTAGAGGAAGTGACCAAGGTTGGCAACTGGACATATGGACAAGGTCCGCATACCAGAACCTGTGAGGCCATGCTGGTGCTATCAGAAACACATAAGATTGTTCCATTATGATCTTTGAGATCACTCTTGGAAGAAGAACCAGAGGCGGAAAAATGTAAGCAGGTTGGTAGAACCATGGAACTGCTAGAGCATCCATCAATTCCACCCTGAATCCCTGGACCTCGAGAGGTATCTGGGAAGTTTATTGTTTAGACGAGCGGCCATCAGATCTATGTCTGGAAGACCCCACCATCTGCACAATCTAATAGAACACATCTGGATGGAGACCACTCCCCAGGATGTAGAGTTTGACGGCTGAGATAATCCGCTTGCCAATTGTCTACACCTGGTATATGAATCGCAGTGATTAGACAAGAGTTGGAATCCACCCAAGAAAGTATTAGAGATACTTCTTTCATTGCTAGGGTAAGGCGAGTCCCCCCTTGATGATTGACATATGGCACTGTTGTGAAATTGTCTGTTTGAAACCGAATATACGATTCTCTTTTTAATAGAGGCCAAGCCTGAAGAGCTCTGAAAATAGCACACAGTTCTAAGATATTGATTGGTAATCTCGCCTCCCGAGGATTCCAATCTCCTTGTGCTGTCAGAGACCCCCAAACAGCTCTCCAACCTGTGAGACTTGCATCTGTTGTGATCACAGTCCAGGTAGGACAAACAAAGGATGCCCCTTGAACAATAAGATGATGGTTTAACCACAAAGTCAGAGAGAGTTGAGTGTTGGGATTTAAGTATATCAGTTGTTATATCTGAGTATAATTCCTGCACCATTGGTGCAACATGCAAAGCTGTAGAGGTCTCATATGAAAACGAGCAAAAGGGATTGCGTCCGATGCTACAATCACGAGACCTAAAACTTCCTGCACATAGCCACTGAAGGGAATGATAGAGACTGAAGGTTTAGACAAGCAGAAACCAATCTCAAACGTCTCTTTTCTGTTAGGTATAGAATCATGGACACTGAATCTATCTGGAAACCTAAAAAGATGACCTTTGTCTGAGGAATCAAGAAACTCTTTGGTAAATTGATCCCCCAACCATGTCTTTGAAGAAACAATAGAAGTTGTTTTGTGTGAGAGTCTGCTAAATGAAAATATTGCACTAGTACCAAGATAGCGTCCAAATAAGGAAACACTGCAATACCCTGCGCCTCTCTGATTACAGATAGAAGGGCACCTAGAACTTTTGAGAATATTCTTGGTGCTGTTGCAAGGCCAAACGGAAGAGCGGCAAATTGGTAATGCTTGTTTAGAAAAGAGAATCTCAGAAATCAAAAGTGATCTGGATGAATCGGAATGTGAAGGTAAGCGTCCTGTAAGTCTATTGTGGACATGAAGTGACCTAGCTGAACAAAAGGCAGAATAGTCCTTATAGTCACCATCTTGAAAGTTGGGACTCTTACAAAACCATTTAAAGTTTTAAGATCCAAAATTGGTCTGAAGGAATTTTCCTTCTTTGGTACAATGAATAGATTTGAATAAAAATGCAATCCTTGTTCCTGCTGTGGAAGTGGGATAATTACCCCTGAAAGTTCTAGATCTGAAGCACATTTCAGAAAGGCTTGAGATTTTACTGTTTTTTTTGGTACACGGGTAAGAAAGAATCTTCCCAAGGGAGGTCTTATTCTTAATCCTATTCAATACCCCTGAGAAATTATATTATGAATCCACTGATTTTGGACAGAGTCTGTCCAAACTCTTTAAAATAGCTTTAGTCTGCCCCCTACCAAAAGAACTGGCTTGAGGGCCGCAGCTTCATGTAGGTTTAGGGGCAGGATTTGGTTTCTTATAAGGCTTAGATTTATTCCAATTAGAGCCAGAGACCTTAGGGGAAGGAGTGGTTTTCTGTTCTCTATTCTGATGAAAGGAACGAAAACGATAGGGAGCTTTAAATTTACCCTTAGATTTCTTGTCTTGAGGCAAAAAAACTCCCTTAATATCCAGTAACAGTGGAGATAATAGAATCCAATTGTGAACCAAAAATAAATTTTACCTTGCAAAGAGAGAGATAATAATCTAGTTTTAGACACCATGTCAGCATTTCAAGATTTAAGGCATAAAGCTCTTCTAGTTAGAATGGCTAAAGACATGGATCTTCATAACATCAAATATAGCATTACAAATAAAATTATTTGCATGTTATAGTAAAACAATAATGTTAGCTAATTCAGAATCTGAAAACTACTGCTGGGCTAAACTGTCCAACCAAATAGTAGAAGCAGCAGCAGCAGCAACATCAACCATAGATATAACAGGTCTAAGAATAAAGCCAGTATGTAAATATGCCCTTCTTAGATAAGATTCAAGCTTCCTATCAAAAGGATCCTTAAAAGAAGTACTGTCTTCCATAGGAATAGTAGTAACATAGTAGATAAGGTTGAAAAAAGACTGAAGTCCATCGAGTTCAACCTATACAAATCTAAAATACTTACAAAAAGCTCCAGTTAAGCTTAAAATAACCCCATTAAAATGTGACCCATTTAATACTAGCAATCATATCCATGAATTTTGTTTATATACAGAAATGTATCCAGACTATTTTTAAATGCATCAATGGTATTGGCATTCACTACCTCCTTTGGTAATGAGTTCCACAATTTTATTGCTCTTACAGTGAAAAAACGTTTCCGTTGCAGGAGATTAAAATCTCCTTTCCTCCAACCTTAAATTATGACCTCTTGTCAGAAACAATTTTCTTGGAATAAACAGAGCTTCTGCCATCTCTGTATATGGGCCTTGAATATATTTATATAAAGTAATCATGTCACCTCTCAAGCGCCTTTTTTCTAAAGAGAACAGACCCAGTTTGGCTAGTCTCTCCTCATAGGTTAATTTCTCCAATCCCCTTATTAGCTTTGTGGACCTTCTCTGAACTTTTTCTAGTTCTGCAATATCTTTTTTAGCAATCGGTCCCCAGAACTGCACTATAAACTCAAGGTGAGGTCTTACCAGGGCTTTATATAATGACAGAATTATGCTTTCCTCCCTTGAATCAATGCCTCTTTTAATACATGCTAGTATCTTATTAGCCTTTGAAGCCGCTGCCCTGCATTGTGCACTCATCTTTAGCTTGTTATCTATTACTACTCCCAAATCCCTTTCCTCCTGTGTTTGGCTAAGTCTTGTCCCATTTAAAAAATATGTAGCCTGCTTATTTTTACTTCCAAAATGTAGAACCTTGTATTTTTCCGTATTAAATCTCATTTTCCATTCACTTGCCCATAGTTCTAATTTTAGCAAATCCCTTTGTAAAGAGAGTTCGTCCTGCTCTGACCTAATGACCTTACTTAACTTACTATCATCTGCAAATATAGAGATGTCGCTATTTAATCCTTGCTCCAAGTCATTTATAAAAATATTAAAAAGAACAGGGCCCAGTACTGATCCCTGGGGGACGCCACTAATTACCTTTGTCCAATCTGAGTATGATCCATTTACTACTACTCGTTGCTCCCTATCTTTTATCCAGTTATTTATCCATGAGCTAACATTTTCAGCTATTCCCAGTCCCTTAATTTTGTGCATTAATCTCTCATGTGGCATTGTATCAAATGCCTTTGCAAAATCTAAGTATATCACATCAACTGATTCCCCTTTATCTATATTTTTACTTACTTCCTCGTAGAATCCAATTATATTAGTTTGACATGATCTATTTCTCCTAAAGCCATGCTGATTAGAATTTATAATCTTGTTTACACGAATATGCTCATCAATATAATCCCTTACAATCCCTTCAAATATCTTCCCCACTATTGATGTCAGACTAACTGGTCTATAGCTTCCTGGATCATCCCTGCTTCCCTTTTTGAAGAGTGGCACCACATCAGCTTTACGCCAATCCTGGGGTACCATGCCTGAGGATAATGAGTCTTGAAAAATTAAGAGTAAAGGTTTGTCTATAACAGTGCTAAGTTCCCTTAACACCCTTGGGTGTATTCCATCTGGGCCTGGAGTTTTATTTACCTTAATATTTTCCAGTTTTTTCCTGATATCCTCTAAACAAAACCCAGTTAGTGGTATGGACTGGCATGTTCTATTCTGTTCCAAAGTATCATTCAATGGTTCCTCTCTTGTGTATACTGAAGAAAAAAACTGGTTTAGTACCTCAGCCTTCTCCCTGTCATTATTTATCATGCTACCCTCCACGCATTTTAATGTACCTATATTATCCTTCTTAGATTTTTTGCTATTTATGTACTTAAAGAACCTTTTAGGGTTAGACTTAGAATCCTTGGCAATTAATTTTTCATTTTCAATTTTGGCTAATTTGATTGCTTTTTTGCATGCTTTGTTACATTCCTTATAAATATTGTATGCTGAGTCTCTACTATTTTCTTTTAATAATTTAAATGCCCTACGTTTTTTCCTAATTTCTCTTAACACATTTTTATTTAGCCATAACGGCTTTGTTTTTTTATTTTTATAACCATATGGTATGTGTTGTGTATATATATATATATATTTTATTTTTTTTAAATAGTTTTTTATTGATGGTTTTGTATAACAACAACATGTAAATACGGTACATCAACACTACATTACAGAATAATAAACATCTAAGCATTGATATTGATAAAAACACCCTGTCATGCAATGTTTGCCCTTTTATAACTGAGAACCACCTTTTTGTAAATTTTTAATATATCGTAATGACTGTAGCTATTAGTCCAGGCTCTCGTGTCGAGACACATTCTAAGAGCTAAATACATGTTGATATGTCTAGTTTATTTGATTCTCTTCACTTTGTCCTCCTGCTACTTTAATCAGGTAGGATATATGTGTGGGGGAAAACGGGAGGGAGGTGTCCAGAGGGGAGGGGAGGCAAGAAAGAAGAAAAAAAATATATATATGTATATTTATTTAACAAATTTTTAAATATTATTCATTTATCCTCTGTATTTTTATTAGAAAATACATTGTCCCAATTTATATTATTTAATGATTTCCTTAAATCGTTGAATTTTGCTTTCTTGAAATTAAAAGTCTTAGTTAAGCCTTTAAAACACTAAACTATATATATATATATATATATATATATATATATATATATATATATATATATATATATATATATATATATATATATATGTGTGTGTGTGTGTGTGTGTGTGTTCTCCCTAGGCACTTTTTAATGGGCAGATCACCCAGTTTATTTTACTCACCACTTGGCTAAAATGTAAGCCAATATTAAAATGCTAAATTGAGCTAATAATACATTTTGCAATATTTGTTGCAGATAACATTAAATCAATGTATGTTCAATTATGTGGTTAATTTGCGCTTTGGATACATGAAGTAACATATATAAATTACAGAAAATGTTAAAATATTACTCTTCTGCCACCAGGCTACTTCATTAATGCCACAAGGCACTGATTGTGTGTGTTAATTATTATAGGGATGGCCATACTAATCTTGCTCATAAATTTATGGTCCGGCTCAAAGATTTTAAACAAATTTGTCAAGCCCTGACTTAAATTTAATAGGAATTGGACAGCCAACAATTTTCAGATTTTTTTTTTCTTTTTTTTTTAAGTTTATTGCAAATTTTTTTACTACATATAATTAAACAGTTTATATTACAGTCAGAGCGATTAATATCCTTTTAAAACAAGGTATGGCAAATGCTAGTAAACCTACACTGCAGCCCAAAGCCAGGAAATATGGTTCTAACAGCTTTCTGTTGCCTATGCAAAATGACTACCACCCTTAAAAATAAAATAAACACACACAATTATATATTTCAAAACTACTGGAAAGTTAGTACAACCATTTATAGCTACAATACAGTATTACTTAATGCCATTACAACAATTAAAAAATGTAAAGATTTATGGGTGTACATAATTATTTATAGAGCGGTCTTCTGTTTTTGCTGCACTTCACAGTTTTGGAAATAAAAAGCTTGTTTAATATGGACTGAATGGTACAACTCAGGGAATATCGTATCTCTGTGCTGAAGAGCTTAGAATCTAAAAATAAAAAATATAAACGTTTTAGTTCTATGCACCATCTCACATCACTTTTGTTAAAGCCAATAGAAAATAAAAAAAAAATAAAAAAAACTATGTTTCTAGAAAGCTGCTCCAACAACAAACTTTTTTTCTGTGCAGGCTAAATTTATGTGTATTTAACCAAAAAATATTTAAAAGGAAACAGCTTTTTCACTTCTGCATTCATAGAGAGCAGGAGGCTGGGTGATATTTGCTAAAACACTACCCCCCTCTTTTCTCTCTCTCCATATGTAGATCGGCTCCTTTCAGTATTGAAACGTGGCATTGAGTTGCAAAAAAAAAAAAAAAATACGAAGAAAAAAAATATAAATATAAAAAAAATATATCAAAACAGCCTTTTATAGATAGACGTTGAGTCAAGAGAAGGGAGCAAGTCTGGTAACCCCCTTTCCCTTCCCTTGGGCCAGGTGTACAAGGGTTGTGTTGTTTAAATACAGCACTGACTCAAACTTACACAAGCAGGAAAAAAATCCTCGCTTAGGAAAGACACACATTCCTGACATATTTTGGCACAACAGAGAGGCTCAGAGAATGCCTTCCTTTAACTTCCTGCGGGGATAGAGGGAAACTCAGCTTGCTGATTTTTTATTTTTTTTAAAAGTTTTTCCGGAACAAAATCTTACAGTTATTACAGGTCTACCAAGACGGTTCTTATAGTGGCAGCACAATGCATATATTAATTTCATTTTGAAACTGTACTATCTTTATACTGCTCTGCATCAGAGCCATAATCAATATAATTGTATACCATATAAATCGGTTAAACAAATGTATTCTATTCATGCTCTTTAAGTGATTTTTGTTTTATTCTTCCCTTAACCCCTTAAGGACCACAGCACTTTTCCATTTTCTGACCGTTTGTGACCAGGGCTATTTTTACATTTCTGCAGTGTTTGCGTTTAGCTGTGATTTTCCTCTTACTCATTTACTGTACCCACACATATTATATACAGTTTTTCTCGCCATTACATTGACCTTCTAAAGATACCATTATTTTCATCATATCATAATTTACTATAAATGTTTTTATAAAATATGATGAAAAAATGGGAAAAAAAAACTATTTTTCTAACTTTGACCCCCAAAATCTGTTATACATCTACAACCACCAAAAAACAACCATGCTAAATAGTTTCTAAATTTTGTCCTGAGTTTAGAAATACACAATGTTTACATGTTCTTTGTTTTTTTTTTGCAAGTTATAGGGCAATAAGTACAAGTAGCACTTTGCTATTTCCAAACCATTTTTCCCCCAAAAATTAGCCATAGTTACATTAGAACACTGATATCTGTCAGGAATCCCTGAATATCCCTTGACATGTATATGTTTTTTTTAGTAGACAACCCAAAGTATTGATCTAGGCCCATTTTGATATATTTCATGCCACCATTTCACCTCCAAATGGGATCAAATAAAAAACAAATATCACTTTTTCACAAACTTTAAGTTTGTCACTGAAATTATTTACAAACAGCTTATGTAATTATAGTACAAATGGTTGTAAATGCTTCTCTGGGATCCCCTTTGTTCAGAAATAGCAAACTTATATGGCTTTGTTTTTTGGTAATTAGAAGGCCGCTAAATGCTGCTGCGCACCACACTTGTATTATGCCCAGCAGTGAAGGGGTTAATTAGGGATCTTGTAGGGTTAATTTTAGCTCGGGGTTGTCTACTACACTACACTAAAGTATTGATCTAGGCCCATTTTGATGTATTTCATGCCACCATTTCACCGCAAAATGTGAGGAGCTTGCAGGGTTAATTTTAGCTTTAGTGTAGAGATCAGCCTCCCACCTGACACATCCCACCCCCTGATCCCTCCCAAACAGCTCTCTTCCCTCCCCCACCCCCCAATTGTCCCCGCCATCTTAAGTAATGCCAGAAAGTCTGCCAGTACTTAAAGAAGTTTTTTTTTTTTTTATTTAATTTTATTTAAACATTCTGCTGTGTAGGATCCCCCCTTAGCCCCCAACCACCCTGACCAGCCCCCCCAAACAGCTCTCTAACCCTACCCCTCTACCTTATTGTGTGCCATCTTGGGTACTGGCAGCTGCCTGCCAGTACCCAGTTTGCCATAAAATATGGTATTTTTTTATTTTAAAATATTTTTCTGTAGTGTAGCTGCCCCCCACCCCCTCCTAGATGCCTTAGATAAAAATTCCCCCCTCTCCCACCTTTTCGTAAGCAAATTGTGCCATAGTGTAGCGTTCTCACCCACCCCAGCGCTCCCGTACGTGATCCCGCCCCCCTCTGATGCACATCCCCCATCGATGGCCCCCCACCCGCCCGCCTCCCTGCAATGGCTGCCACCCACCAACGATCGTGACCATCGATGGCCGATGTAGAGAGAGCCACAGAGTGGCTCCCTCTGCATTGGATGGCTAAAAAAAAATTATTGCAGGATGCCTCAATATCGTCATAAAAGCAGCTGGAAGCGATTAGGATTGCTTCCACCACTTGAAAACACTAACGACGTACAGGGTAGGTCCTTGGTCGTTAACGACCGATTTTTGTAGGGCGTACCCTGTACGTCGTTGGTCGTTAAGGGGTTAAAGGGACACAAGTCAAAATTAAACTTCTATGATTCAGATACAGCAAGTAATTTTAAACAACTTTCCAATTTACTTCCATTAACAAAATGTGCGTGGTCTTTTTATTTTTACACTTTGTGTCACCAGCTCCTACTGAGCATGTGCAAGAATTCAGACTATAAATATATGCATTTGTGATTGGCTGATGGCTGTCACATGATACAGGGGGAGTGGGAATAGATATAACTGAAATTTGTCAGAAAAAAAAAACTACTACTCATTTAAAGTTCAGACTAAGTGCTATTGCGTTGTCTTTTTATCATGCATTTGTTCATTATGCAAATCTACTGTATTTATTGGTCCTTTAAAAGGAAAGTCTTCACCAATTTTCATATAACTGCATGTAATAGACACTACTATAAATAATAATATGCACAGATACTGATATAAAAATCCAGTATAAACCCTTTTAAACACTTACTTAGAAGTTCCCAATTTAGCACTGTTGATAAGGTTAAGCTGGGAGACCCACTGAAATGGGCTGAGAAAGCAGTAGGGCAGCGCCTCCCCTCCCCTGTATATGAAAACAATCCATTACACAAGCAGGAATCACTCAACATCAGTCTACATCTAAAACTTTGGGGCTTGGTTACGAATCTGAAAATCAGTACAATGTTATTTAAAAATAAGCAACACTATGAATTGTTACAAAAACACTCCCATATGGGCTATATAAAAACAAAATTTATGCTTACCTGATAAATTTCTTTCTTTCTTTCCGGATATGGAGAGTCCACAACGTCATTCAATTACTAGTGCTAATATCACTTCTGGCCAGCAGGAGGAGGCAAAGAGCACCACAGCAAAGCTGTTAAGTGTCACTCCCCTACCCATAATCCCCAGTCATTCGCCCAAAGGGAAATGGAATAACACAAAGGTGTAGAGGTGCCTGAGGATTAGTAAAAAATAACTGTCTTAATAAAGGCTGGAGTTGTGGACTCTCCATATCCAGAAAGAAAGACATTTATCAGGTAAGCATAACTTTTGTTTTCTTTCCTAAGATATGGAGAGTCCACGATGTCATTCAATTACTAATGGGAACCAATACCCAAGCTAGAGGACACAGAATGAACAGGGAGGGAGAACAAGGCAGGAGGACCTAAACAGAAGGCACCACCGCTTGAAGAACCTTTCTCCCAAAAGAGGCCTCAGCCGAGGCAAAAGTATCAAATTTGGAAAAAGTATGCAGAGAGGACCATGTTGAAGCCTTGCAAATCTGTTCCACAGAAGCTTCATTTTTGAAAGCCCAAGAAGAAGAGACAGCCCTAGTGGAATGAGCTGTAATTCCCTCAGGAGGCTGCTGCCCAGCAGTCTGATAAGCAAAATGAATCATACTTCTCAACCAGAGGGAAATAGAAGTAGAAGTAGCCTTCTGACCTTCTGAGAAACAAACAACAGGGCAGAAGACTGGCGAAAATCCTTAGTCGCCTGTAGGTAGAATTTTAGAGTACGCACAACATCCAAGTTGTGCAACAAATGTTCTTTATGAGAAGAAGGATTGGGACAGAGAGAAGGAACAACAATTTCCTGATTAATATTTCTATCCAAAACCACTTTAGGAAGAAACCCCAATTTAGTACGAAGAACAACCTTATCCGCATAAAAGAATGTAAGGCAAATCACACTGCAAAGCCGAGAGTTCCGAAACTCTCCGAACAGAAGAGATAGCAATAAGAAACAAAATCTTAATATCTATGGAATGCATTGGCTCAAACGGAGCCTGCTGCAAAACTTTAAGAACAAGATTAAGGCTCCAAGGAGGAGCAACAGGTTAAACACAGTCCTGATTCTGACCAGGGCCTGACAAAAAGATTGAACTTCTGGCACATCCGCCAGAAGCTTGTGTAACAAAATAGATAATGCAGAGAACTGACTGACAACCCTTTTTTCTAGACCTTCCTGGAGTAAAGACAAAATTCAGAGCATTGTAAATTGCTCTCAACTCCAAGGTGTTTATGGGGAGAGCAGACTCCTCCCTAGTCCATAGTCCCTGCTCCTTTAAAGAGTCCCAGACTGCTCCCCAGCCTAGCAGGCTGGCGTCCATGGTCACAATCACCCAGGAAGGTCTCCAGAAGCATGTGCCCTAAGACAGATGGTCCTGAGAAAGCCACCATGGGAGAGAGAGTCTCTTGTCGACTGGTCTAGATCCATCCTCTGGGACAGATCCGAATGGTCTCCGTTCCATTGTTTGAGCATGCATAATTGCAGAGCTCTCAAATGGAATTAGGCAAAGGGAATAATGTCCATGGAAGCGAACATCAGATCAATTACCTAAATACATTGAGCTACTGATGGCCGAACAGTAGACTGAAGAGAGGCAAGGAGAGAATTTTGGATTTTCTGACCTTCGTCAGAAAATTTTTCATACATAGGGAATCTATTATGGTCCCTAAGAAAACCACCCTTGGAGCTGGAACAAGGAAACTCTAACAGATTCACTTTCCAACCGTGGGAACATAGAAAAGACATCAAGATCTCTGTATCAGAGTTTGCTTGTTGACAAGATGGCGCCTGAACCAATATGTTGTCCAGGTATGGCCCCACTGCAATTCCCCAAGACCTGATCACTGCCAAGAGAGCCACCAGAACCTTTGAGAAAATTCTAGGAGCTGTGGCAAGTCCAAACGGAAGAGCCACAAACTGAAAGTGTTTGTCTAGAAGGGCGAATCTCAGGAATTTATGATGATCCCTGTGGATGGGAACATGAAGATACGCGTCCTTCAGGTCTATGGTCGTCATGAACTGACCCTCTTGGACCAAAGAAAGAATGGAACGAATGGTTTCCATTTTGAAGGACGGTACCCTGAGAAACTTGTTGAGACACTTTAGGTCTAGAATAGGATGAAAAGTTCCCTCTTTTTTGGGAACCACGAACAGATTTGAATAGAATCCTAGACCCTGTTCCCTTACTGGAACTGGAACATTCACTCCCAGGGAGGAAAGGTCCTGAACGCAGTTCAAGAATGGCTCTCTTTTTACCTGGTCTGCAGTTAATCTTGAGAGGTGGAATCTGCCCCTGGGAGAAAACGCTTTGAATTCTATTTTGTAACCCTGAGATACTATGTCCACAGCCCAAGGATCTGGGACATCTCGTCTCCACACTTGAGAAAACAGGGAAAGTCTGCCCCCCTCCTTGATCCGATCCCGGACTGGGGGCCGACCCTTCATGCTGACTAAGACTTAGCTGATGGTTTTTTTGATTGCTTCCCCTTATTCCAAGACTGACTGGCCTTCCAAGAAGACTTGGACTGCTCCTGCTTGGAAGATCGAGAGGAAGACTTTAGAACTTTGAAGTTACGAAGGGAACGAAAATTACTTTGACGTCCTTTGAGTCTGTTCTTCTTGTCTTGCGGTAGAAAAGACCCTTTTCCACTCGTAATATCAGAAATTATTTCTGCCAGACCAGGTCCGAACAAGGTATTACCCTTGTAAGAAAGTGCCAGAACCTTGGACTTAGAGGTAACATCAGCTGACCAAGATTTTAGCCACAATGCCCTACAGGCTAGTACAGAGAAGCTCCCAGTCTAATAACTTGCATGTTAGCATCAGAAATAAAGGAATTGGCTAGTTTGAGAGCCTTAATCCTATCATGGATCTCCTCCAATGGAGTCTACTAAAATTGATTCAGACAAGGTGTTGCACCAATAAGATGCTGCACTTGCTACTGTGGCAATACAAACTGCAGGTTGCCATTGAAGACCTTAATGAACATACATCTTCTTCAAATAAGCTTCCAGCTTTTTGTCCATGGGATCCTTAAAGGAGCAGCTATTCTCTATAGGGATCGTAGTTCTCTTAGCCAGAGTAGATATAGCCCCTTCTACTTTAAGCACTGTGCACCAAGAATCTTTAATGGAGTCAGCAACAGGAAACATCTTTTTAAAAATACAGGAGACGGGGAGAAAGGAATCCCTGGCTTCTCCCATTCCTGTAAAATAATCTCCGTCACATGGTCTGGGACAGGAAAAACTTCAACAGAGGAAGGAACATCATAGTATTTATTAAATTTACTAGACTTCTTAAGGTTGACAATGACAGAAGTATGTATCGGAGTTGTCCAAAGTAGCCAATACCTCCTTTAACAGTACACAAAGGTGTTCAAGCTTAAATCGGAAGTTTACTTCTTCAGTATCAGATGAAGGAATAATACTGTTCGAATCTGAGATTTCACCCTCAGAGGCTACCGACATTTCCTCCTCATCAGACTTATGAGGGGGGGCAACCTGCGTAGCAGTAGGTGGAACAGAAACCTTATTATCTGAATGTCTAATTTTCCTCTTGCGTTTTCACAGCATAGTAAAAGCAGATAATGCAGCAGCTACCGCAGAAGATACCTGTGCAGCAAAACCTGCAGGCAAATAAACTCCTCCAAGAGACTGAGAGGAACTGCAGGGCACTGTATGTGACACCATAGAGGCTTGAGACATTTGAGGAGAAAGCTGTGGCATTGCCTGAACAGCATCTTCCTGAGAGACATTGGGCTCAGAGGGCAACAATTTATCTTTAAATTGAAGTGTTCTAGCTAAGCATGCAGCACAGAATTGCATAGGCAAAACAACTTGTGCCTCAAAGCATAACAAACCAAGTATTGGTCCATTGTCCATAATACTAAATAAAAAATTCCCCAAATTGTAGATTTTTTTTTAAATACACTGTCACATTAAGAATTTTTAATGCCACAGCCACTTAACGTTATGCAAAAATTCTTTAAAATAATAAACTAATCAGACCCCCTACACCTCAGACAGGCTGAGGTGCCTTACCGTAACACTTATACACAATTTGGCTGCCAGAAGTCTCTAAAACGATCATATAATAGATCGACACTGAAGAGACAAATTCAATGACGCCACTCCGTGAATATCCAACAGCAGAGAGAAGTCACATGACCAGCAGAGAGAGGAAACTACGCAGAAAGTAAAAGGCGCATGTTTCCCTTTGCCTACAACACCGGAGCTTAATTTACATAAACGCTCAAGCAGTCTGTCAGTTAGCCTGTTCTAGCTAAGCAAGCAAAGAAAACCAAATGCCAAATTTTAAGTTTATACATAAATCCCTGTATAAAACATAAGCCACACACATACTAATAAAGTATTTAAACAAAATAGCCCAAAGAGGAAAAACGTCCCAATAAAGGGAAGATTAACCCCTAGTCACAACATACATAATGTGCCTGACCACTGCCAAAGAAAATCCTGTATAAAGGATTTTAAAAATGTCCCCATCTACTGCATATGAAATAGTTTTCTGAAGTGCACGTCTCCAAGACCTAGAAGACAAAAGCACTTAAAAGCAACTGCAGTCTAGCTGTCTGGCAAGACAGCTCACAAGGTATGAAAGGACACATAACTCCTTACAGAGACCTGTAAAAAAAGAAAGAACAGAGTAACCAACTCTGGCTATCTGTACCATGGGCAGCAATGTGTTAGGAAACAAATCAAGGACTACCTCACAACTTCCTAATTGCTTAAAAGCCACCACTACTCTACTAAAGAGATTGACATTGACTCAGCTAAACCCAAATCCTTGCTTGCAGGGAAAAGTACCCGAAAAAGGAATTCATTTCTTCAGACACCAAACTTCACCTCCTCCATTGACAGAGGCAAAGAGAATGACTGGGGAATATGGGTAGGGGAGTGACACTTAACAGCTTTGCTGTGGTGCTTTTTTGCCTCCTCCTGCTGGCCAGGAGTGATATTCCCACTAGTAATTGAATGACGTTGTTGACCCTCTATCTTAAGAAAGAAAACAGATGCAAGAAATAGTTTGTAAACCTGTTGGAATTACCTGAATTCCTACATGGATTACTCACAGATGAAGGTCAGACCACATTTTAAGTCATTGTTATAGACAAACACAATCTGACTTGACTAATAACATATATACAGATGTACTTTTGAAAGTGTTATTTCACAGTGCAGACTGGAAATAGAAAATTAAACTCTGTGTTAACGACTTCTCAAAAAGCTATTTCTATTCAGGTGTTTCAATTAAGGAGATAAGATTGGAAGTGTGAGTTGCAGAGGGGCTCAAAACCTGGTTATTGACAAATATGTTCTTCTCAAGAAAGTCTGGTTAGTGTGAACTATATCTTTATCCAACAAACAACTTTCACATGTCCTTAGAAGACACAAAATATTGATGAACAAAGCTAAAAAAATTCTACAAAAGCATTGTCAAAGACCTGGGTGTTCTTCGATCAACTGTAAGAAATATTGTTTACAAATGGAGAAAATTCAGGATTGTTGCTAATTTCCCTAGGAATGGGCGTCCTGTAAAGATCTCTCCAAGAGAGCACAAGGGGCAATCCTGAAAAAGAACCCAGGGGTAACAACAAAAGAAAACTCTACAAACTGTGAAAGTCTTTGTCATGTGTCCACTGTAAGGAAGACACTGAACAAGAAGGGTGTTTGTGGAAGGATACCACAAAGGAAATCACTGTACGTCTCAAGCTTGCCCCAAGTCCACTTGGATGTTCCACAACGCTTCTGGGAAAATGTGCTTTAGAGAGAAGAGACAAAAAGTTGAACTTTTTGGCAAACTTGCAAAATTCTATGTGTGGAGGAAAAAGGGCACTGCATACCAACTTCTGTTGCTTCCCAAACTATAACCAATATTTATAAAAGTGTGTTAACCTCCCCAAGCTTTAGCACAGACATGGAAGTACATTCTGCTTTTTGTCAAAGGGTCAAGGCAGTAGGGTTTCTGAGGAGCAATACCTACAGATGACAATGATGATAAAAAAAAAAAAGCCACAAGCATAAGTATTAAATCAATTAAATAAATTAGGATGTGTAAAAACGGACAGCAATGTGTGTGTATGTTTACTGTCCATTTATTCTGGTAGAAGCTTTTACAACCATGTGTGTTATGACTGCATACGTGATATGTAAATCATTTCCGTGAGAAACCCAAAGTTTGTGAAAAAGTTACCAACTTTTTTAATATGATCGCATTTGATAGTGAAAATGTGGCATAAAATATACCAAAATGGGCCTAGCTCAATACCTTTGGTTAACTACAAAAAATTTTTTTATATAGTTTTGATAGGTAAATTAAAAAAAACAAGGCTCTCTTTCTGTTTAAATGGAATGATAGCAAAAATGCTAATATTCTTGAGTAAGTTTTTGGCTGAAATTCCCGATCCTTAAGGGGTTAAAATTTAAGACATTGTGGCTGCCTGGAATTGTGTAGCAAAGTAATATCTAGGGTTGCCAGATGTCCAGTATTGAATGGGACAGTCCATTGTTTTATCAGGCTGTCTGGTAAAATCTATAGAAAAACACTGGGTACTTATATGTCCATTTTTTTATGTTTTTATAAGTTTCGTGAGTTGGAGCTAAACTGAAAATGTCTTTTAAATATGGCAACAGAGGAGGGGTTAGGTTAAGCACACCACCTGATAGAAAAAAAGGCCATTTATATATTAGCACACATATTGTGGGAGTGCTGCCAAAGTGACCAAAATAACAAAACACCACAACAACAGGTTTCGGCGCACATCCAAGCACTTACGTCCACATTATAACATATTTATATATACTTCAAACAATATATTTGACTGCTAAATATTCTTTAAATTGTTAAAATAAAATTGGGATCATTTCTGTTATAATGGCAGCCAAGGGGATAATATGACTGCTCACTCATGAAAAATATGTACAGCAGGTTCATGAGTAAGGCCTAGGGCAGTGCCATTATTAACCCCTCACCTACAGGTCATCCAGTATTTGTGGACAGAAATGGTAGAAAGCTGCAACCTGAGAAATATCTGATCATGATGTTATAGATATAAATAGCATAAAATAAACATAATAATAAATAATATTTACAAAATAAATACAAAATAATGGGACAGTAGTAACATTTTAATAACTACAGCACTCTAACAGATAATATTTGTCCACCTTTGCTTTAGGAACAATACACTCAATATTACAAATTAATCAAAATGATTCAAACGTGAATCTGTGTTGTCAGAAAATTAATTTGGTAACTTTTTGAAGACGACATTGGTAAAAGTATAGTGTGATTTAGTTTTATTTACAATCCAGGTATTACAGTCTAAATATTGATACATAGTTGGGTCAAACAAGGTGTTTTGTACCTTATCTGATGCTTTAGGTACACTCTGGTTCCTGTGAAATTTGTTGTTTACATTTTAGGTTTGTTTTCCACACACAAAATGTGCCCTCGTACATGTGATCGCTTAACGCCTGATCATTTAAAAGAACGTTCAACTCACAGTGTTATACCCATAAAATGGTTAATTATGTGCAGATAAAAAAATATGCATATTTAACCCTTTAACCCCTTACCGACCAGCGCTGTTCCCTGTACGACACTGGTCGTTATGCCCTTAAAGGTATAGGAAAGTCAAAATTGAACTTGCATGATTCAGATGGAGCATGTTATTTTAAGACACTTTTAAATACCCTTCTATTTTCAAATGTGCTTCGTTCTCTTAGTATCCCTTGTTAAAAATGAATACGCACATATCATACACTAGTGAGAGCTGCTGCTAATTGGTGCCTGCACACATTTGTCTCTTGTGATTGGCTAACTAGATGTGCTCAGCTTCCTGCCAGTAGTGCAATGCTGTCCCTTCAACAATGGATAACAAGAGAATGAAGCAAATTTGATAATAGAAGTAAACTGGAAAGTTGTTTAAAAGTGTATGTAGAAGTGTATGTAGATTGCGCTATTTCTGCACGCCCCACAAGTGGGTCAGTGCAGAAATAAACGGGCAGAGGTACCGATGACTGAGGCCCTCTCTGCATCGGGCAGTGGTAGTTCCGATCGTTGGTGGGTGGGTATTTTGGCGGGACCGCTATGGCTAGGGAAAAAACCCACTGAGAGCAGCAGGGAGGGGGAAGGAAGAAGAGGGGGAATCTGGATATCATACCGAGGGATGGGATAAGAGGGTGGGAAATCGATCTAGGAGGGGGGGTAGGGTATTGAGGGGGGCAGCTACACTACAGAAAAATTTACATTTATTTTTATTTTTTTAAATATCCTAATTTGCAGCAAACTGGGTTCTGGCAGACAGCTGCTAGTACCTAAGATGGTGGGGAAAAAAAGGTAGGGGGGGAGGGTTAGAGAGCTGTTTTGGGGGGGGGGAAGAATCAGGGAGGTTGGGGGTAAGGGGAGATCCTACACTGCTTATATATATATATATATATATATATATATATATATATATATATATATATATATATATATATATATATATATATATATATATATATATATATATATAAAAGATTTTTATTTTAGTACTGGCAGACTTTGGGGTGACCATTGTGGGGTGGGGAAGGGGAAGAGAGCTGTTTGAGAGGGATTAGGGAGGGATCAGGGGGTGGGATGTTTCAGGTGGGAGGGTAATCTATACACTAAAGCTAAAATTAACCCTAAAAGCTACCTAATTAACCCCTTCACTGCTGGGCATAATACAAGTGTGGTGCGCAGCTGCATTTAGCGGCCTTCTAATTACCAAAAAGCAATGCCAAAGTCATACACAGGTATGTCTGCTAAGTCTGAACAAAGGGGATCCCAGCGAAGCATTTACAACCATTTGTGCCATGATTGCACAAGCTGTTTGTAAATAATTTCAATGAGAAACCTAAAGTTTGTGAAAAAGTTAAATTTTGTTTTATTTGATTGCATTTGGCTGTGAAATGGTGGCATAAAATATACCAAAATGGGCCTAGATCAAAATTTTGGGTTGTCTACTACACTACAGCTAAAATTAACCCTACAATCTACCTAATTAACCCCTTCACTACTGGGCATAATACACGTGTGGTGCGCAGCAGCATTTAGCGGCCTTCTAATTACCAAAAAGCAATGCCAAAGTCATATGTCTGCTATTTCTGAACAAAGGGGATCCCAGAGAAGCATTTACAACCATTTGTGCCATAATTGCACAAGCTGTTTGTAAATCATTTCAGTGAGAAACCTAAAGTTTGTGAAAAAGTTTGTAAAAAAGTGAACGATTTTTTTTTATTTGATTGCATTTGGCGGTGGTGGCACGAAATATACTCAAATGAGCCTAGATCAATACTTTGGGTTGTCTACTAAAAAATATATATATACACACACACACACACACATCAAGGGATATTCAGGGATTCCTGACAGATAGTGTTCCAATGTAACTATGGCTAATTTTGAGGGGAAAAATGGTTTGGAAATAGCAAAGTGCTACTTATTGCCCTATAACTTGCAAAAAAAGCAAAGAACATGTAAACATTGGGTATTTCTAAACTCAGGATAAAATTTAGAAACTATTTAGCATGGGTGTTTTTTGGTGGTTGTAGATGTGCAACAGATTTTGGGGGTCAAAGTTAGAAAAAGTGTGTTTTTTCACCATATTTTATAAAAACAGAATTTATGCTTACCTGATAAATTTCTTTCTCTTGTTATGTATCGAGTCCACAGATTCATCCATACTTATGGGATATTCTCCTTCCCAACAGGAAGTGGCAGAGAGAGCACGCACAGCAGAGCTGTCCATATAGCTCCTCCCTTAGCTCCACCCCCCAGTCATTCGACCGAAGGCTAGGAAGAAAAAGGAGAAACTATAGGGTGCAGTGGTGACTGAAGTTTTTTAAATAAAAATATACTACCTGTCTTAAATAGACAGGGCAGGCCGTGGACTCGATACATCACAAGAGAAAGAAATTTATCAGGTAAGCATAAATTTTTCTCTTGTAAGATGTATCGAGTCCACAGATTCATCCATACTTATGGGATACCAATACCAAAGCTTTTGGACACGGATGAAGGTAGGGACAAGACAGGTACCTTAAACGGAAGGCACCACTGCTTGTAGAACCTTTCTCCCAAAAATAGCCTCCGAAGAAGTAAAAGTATCAAATTTGGAAAATTTGGAAAAAGTATGAAGCGAAGACCAAGTCGCCGCCTTACAAATCTGTTCAACAGAAGCCTCATTTTTAAAAGCCCATGTGGAAGCCATTGCTCTAGTAGAATGAGCAGTAATTCTTTCAGGAGGCTGCTGGCCAGCAGTCTCATAAGCCAAACGGATTAAGCTTTTCAGCCAAAAGGAAAGAGAGGTAGCCGTAGCCTTTTGACCTCTCCGTTTACCAGAATAAACAACAAACAATGAAGATGTTTGACGGAAATCTTTAGTTGCTTGTACGTAGAACTTTAAAGCACGAACCACATCAAGATTGTGCAACAGACGTTCCTTCTTTGATGAAGGATTAGGACACAGAGAAGGAACAACAATCTCCTGATTGATATTCCTATTAGAAACAACCTTAGGAAGAAACCCAGGTTTGGTACGCAAAACCACCTTATCTGCATGGAAAACTAGGTAAGGCGAGTCACACTGTAAAGCAGATAACTCAAACTCTTCGAGCCGAAGAGATAGCTACTAAAAACAAAACTTTCCAAGATAGAAGCTTAATATCTATGCATAGGTTCAAACGGAACCCCTTGAAGAACATTAAGAACCAAATTTAGGCTCCATGGTGGAGCAACAGGTTTAAATACAGGCTTAATCCTGACCAAGGCCTGACTAAACGCTTGAACGTCTGGGACATCTGCCAGACGTTTGTGTAAAAGAATACACAAAGCAGATATTTGTCCTTTTAAGGAACTAACTGATAATCCCTTCTCCAATCCTTCTTGGAGAAAGGACAAAATTCTAGGAATCCTAATCTTACTCCATGAGTAACCCTTGGATTCCCACCAACAAAGATATCTGCGCCAAATCTTATGATAGATTTTCCTGGTGACAGGCTTTCTAGCCTGAATCAGAGTATCAATGACCAACTCAGAGAAACCACGCTTTGATAGAATCAGGCGTTCAATCTCCAAGCAGTCAGACGCAGAGAAGTTAGATTTGGATGCTTGAATGGACCTTGGATTAGAAGGTCCTGCCTCATTGGCAGAGTCCACGGTGGAACAGATGACATGTCCACCAGGTCTGCATACCAAGTCCTACGTGGCCACGCAGGCACTATCAGAATCACCGAAGCTCTCTCCTGCTTGATTCTGGCAACCAGACGTGGGAGGAGAGGAAACGGTGGAAATACATAAACCAGATTGAAGGACCAGGGCACTGTTAGAGCATCTATCAGTACCGCCTGGGGATCCCGGGACCTGGACCCGTAACAAGGAAGTTTGGCGTTCTGTCGGGATGCCATCAGATCCAATTCTGGTGTGCCCCATAGCTAAGTTAGCTGGGCAAATACCTCCAGATGGAGCTCCCACTCCCCCGGATGAAAAGTCTGACGACTTAGGAAATCCGCCTCCCAGTTCTCTACCCCTGGGATATGGATTGCTGAGAGATGGAAAGAGTGAGCCTCCACCCATCTGATTATTTTGGTTACCTCCATCATCGCTAGAGAACTCTGTGTTCCTCCTTGATGATTGATATATGCTACAGTCGTGATGTTGTCCGACTGAAATCTGATGAATTTGGCCGCAGCTAGATGAGGCCATGCCTGAAGCGCATTGAATATCGCTCTCAGTTCTAGAATGTTTATTGGGAGGAGAGATTCCTCCCGAGACCATAAGCCCTGTGCTTTCAGGGATTTCCAGACTGCACCCCAGCCTAGCAGGCTGGCATCTGTCGTTACTATGAGCCACTCTGGCCTGCAGAAACACATTCCCTGAGACAGGTGGTCCTGAAACAACCACCAGAGAAGAGAATCTCTGGTCTCTTGGTCCAGATGCAGTTGAGGAGATAAATCTGCATAATCCCCATTCCACTGTTTGAGCATGCATAGTTGCAGTGGTCTGAGGTGTAGGCGGGCATAAGGAACTATGTCCATTGCTGCTACCATGAGTCCGATTACCTCCATACACTGAGCCACTGATGGCAGAGGAATGGAATGAAGAGTTCGGCAAGTGATTAAAAGTTTTGATTTTCTGACCTCCGTCAGAATATTTTCATTTCTACCGAGTCTATCAGAGTCCCTAAGAAGGAAACTCTTGTGAGAGGGACGAGAGAACTCTTTTTTTATGTTCACCTTCCATCCGTGAGATCTCAGAAAAGCCAACACAATGTCCGTGTGAGACTTGGCTAGCTGGAAAGTCGACGCCTGAATTAAGATGTTGTCCAGATAAGGTGCCACTGCTATACCCCGCGGTCTTACAACCGCCAAAAGGGACCCTAGCACCCTTGTGAAAATTCTGGGAGCCGTGGCCAACCCGAAAGGAAGGGCCACAAACTGGTAATGCCTGTCCAGAAAAGCGAATCTGAGGAATTGATGATGATCTCTGTGAATAGGGATGTGTAGATACGCATCCTTTAAACCCACGGTAGTCATATATTGACCCTCCTAGATCAGAGGAAGAATAGCCCGAATAGTCTCCATCTTGAAAGATGGTACTCTGAGGAATTTGTTTAGAATTTTGAGATCCAAGATCGGTCTGAAAGTTCCCTATTTTTTAGGAACCACAAACAGGTTGGAGTAAAAACCTAGCCCTTGTTCCGCTCTTGGAACTGGGCGGATCACTCCCATGGTATGTAGGTCTTCTACAAAGCGTAAGAATGCCTCTCTCTTTGTCTGATTTGCAGACAATTGAGAAATGTGAAATCTCCTCCTTGGGGGGGGGAGTCTGAAGTCCAGAAGATATCCTTGGGAGAGAATTTCTAAAGCCCAGGAATCGAGAACATCTCTTGCCCAAGCCTGAGCGAAGAGAGTCTGCCCCCTACTAGATCCGGTCCCGGATCGGGGGCTACCCCTTCATGCTGTCTTAGAGGCAGCAGCAGGCTTCTTGGCCTGTTTACCTTTGTTCCAAGCCTGGTTAGGTCTCCAGACTGACTTGGATTGGACAGAATTCCCCTCTCTCTTTGCTGCAGGGGAAGCTGAAGCGGGACCTTTGAAGTTCCGAAAGGAACGAAAATTATTTTGTTTGGTCCTCATCTTATTTGTTTTATTCAGAGGGAGGGCATGGCCTTTCCCTCCAGTAATGTCTGAAATAATTTCTTTCAGTGTAGGCCCGAATAGGGTCTTTCCTTTGAAAGGGATGTTCAACAATTTAGATTTTGATGACACATCAGCAGACCAGGACTTAAGCCATAACGCCCTGCATGCTAAAATGGCAAAACCTGAATTCTTTGCCGCTAATTTAGCCATTTGGAAAGCGGCATCTGTAATGAAAGAATTAGCCAACTTAAGGGCCTTAATTCTATCCATAATATCCTCTAATGCAATAGGTTGGAGACGAGAACAAAAATTTTCTTTAGGAGACCCTCTAATTTTTTATCCATAGGATCTTTGAAAGCACAACTGTCTTCAATAAGTATAGTTGTATGCTTAGCAAGAGTAGAAATAGCTCCCTCTACCTTAGGAACAGTCTGCCACAAGTCCTGTATGGTGTCAGATATGGGAAACATTTTCTTAAAAACAGGAGGGGGAGCGAACGGAATACCTGGTCTATCCCACTCCTTAGTCAATAGTCACAATCCTCTTAGGGACTGGAAAAACATCAGTGTAAACAGGAACCTCTAAGTATCTGTCCATTTTACACAATTTCTCTGGGACCACTATAGAGTCACAATCGTCTAGAGTAGCTAATACCTCCTTGAGCAATAAGCGGAGGTGTTCAAGCTTAAATTTAAAGGCCGTCATATCAGAATCTGTCTGAGGGAGCGTCGTTCCTGAATCAGAAATCTCTCCCTCAGATAACAAATCCCTTACCCCTACTTCAGAACATTGTGAGGGTATATCGGATATGGCTACTAAAGCGTCAGACGGCTCAGCATTTGTTCTTAACCCAGAGCTTTCACGCTTTCCTTGTAAACCAGGCAGTTTAGAGAAAACCTCTGTGAGGGTTTTATTCATAACTATGGTCATGTCTTTTAAAGTAAATTAATTCGACGCATTAGAGGTACTTTGCGTCACTTGTGCGGGCGTTACTGGTTGCGACACTTGGGGAGAGCTAGATGCTAAACCCTCATTTCCTTCTAACTGAAAATCATCTATTGCAATATTTTTAAGTGCTAAAATATGCTCTTTATAATTTATAGACATATCAGTGCAAGTGGGACACATTCTAAGAGGGGGTTCCACAACGGCTTCTAAACACATAGAACAAGGATTTTCCTTGGTGTCAGACATGTTAAACAGGCAAGTAATGAAACAAACAAGCTTGGAAAACACTTTAACCCTTTCATAACAGGGTTAAAGTGCCTACATCGGAACACCTGTTCCGATGTAGACATATTGAAACTACGCGGTCGTGCATACGATCGCGACATTTCAATTATTGGATAGCATCTGGGGGGCGTCCCTACAACCCTAGGAACGCCCTCCAGACCGCGATCAAGTCCTAGAAGCACAGAAGGCTTCAGGACAGCCGTTAGTTATGACGTTCTATTCCGTCATAACGGCTTTAAAGCCCAGTGTAATTATGACGGAATAGAACGGCATAACGACATTAAAACGTTAATCAAAGAAAATAACACTTTAAACAAAAACGATACTGTGCCTTTAAGAGAAAAAAAAAAACTGCACAAACTGCAAAACAGTGTAAAAAAGCAGTAAACACAACAAAATTTTTACAGTAGCATCATAAAGCCTGAGTAACTTTGCACCACTATGCAAATAAACAATTAACCCCAATTAACCCCTTAATGTAAAAACCGGATTGAAAAAACTTCAAAACCGGTAAAATAACGTTCAGCACCTTGCTCTGCTGTGACGCCTACCTGCCCTTTAGGAACGATTTATGGGGAAAAAAACCTCTTTACAGCCCTCAAATACAGCAGGAATCTCTGGAAAAGTAGCTGGATGCTTCTGAGGTAAATAAACTGTGCAACTGAAAATAGGCCCCTCCCACCTCACTCGATGTTATGGGGCCTAAAAAACACCACAGAGTGTTTCTTAAACTAGCCATGTGGGTTATTAACCCTTAAACAAGCCACAAAGACCCCTTAAAGTCCCTCAAAAAAACGTTTTATTCCAAAACGTTTTTTCCTATTAGTGTCACCAGTAACTATGAGCCCTTTATGCAAGCTTGGATTCCTCTTTTACTGAATACAGCTTACCTTTCCCTCATGGGGATATTGCCAGCCTTTTCTAAAAATAACACAGTCTGTCTAGAAAAAAATAGACTGAACATACCTTAATGCAGTTTAGCCTGCAAACTGTTCCCCCAACTGAAGTTTTCCTGTACTCTTCAGCCCTTGTGAGAACAGCAGTGGATCATATTTACAAAATGCTAAGATCATCATCCTCCTTGCAGAAATCTTCATCCCTTTTCTGCCAGAGAGTAAATAGTACACAACGGTACCATTTAAAATAACAAACTTTTGCTTGAGAAAATAAAAACTAACATTTTTGTCACCACACTCCCTTTGCCCTTCCTAGCAGTTAAGCAGGCAGAGAGAATGACTGGGGGGTGGAGCTAAGGGAGGAGCTATATGGACAGCTCTGCTGTGGGTGCTCTCTCTGCCACTTCCTGTTGGGAAGGAGAATATACCATGAGTATGGATGAATCCATTGACTCGATACATCTTACAAGAGAAAAAAATTATAGTAAATTATAAGATATGATGAAAATAATGGTATCTTTAGAAAGTCCATTTAATGGCGAGAAAAACGGTATATAATAATATGTGTGGGTACAGTAAATGAGTAAGAGGAAAATTACAGCTAAACACAAATACCGCAGAAATGTAAAAATAGCCCTGGACCCAAATGGTAAGAAAATTGAAAAGTGTCGTGATCACTAAGGGGTTAAAAGGGATAGTAAACCAAATGTTTTCTCTCTTTCATGATTCTCCTATTATCAATTTTTCTTCGTTCTCTTGTTATCTTTATTTTAAAAGGGAAGGAATGAAAGCTTTGGCGCCGACCTATTTTTTGTTCAGTACCCTGGATAGGGCTTGCTGATTGGTGCCTGCATTTAGCCATCCAATCAGCAAGTGCAACCCAGGTTCTTAACCTAAAATGGGCTAGCTCCAAAGCTTTAATTCATGCTTTTTCAAATAAAGATAGCAAGAGAATAAAGTAAAAATGATAATACAAGTAAATTAGAAAGCTGCTTAAAATTGCATGCTCCATTCGAATCATGAAAGAAAAAAATTGGGTTTAGTATCCCTTTAAGGGGTTAAAGGGACATTAAAACACTTTGAGATAGTAATATAAAATGATAAATCATATATATAAAATCTCGACAAAATACTTTATTTTGTTCCCCTTTCCTGTAATTCCATTTTGAAATTGTGAACTTTTCAGTTCCTGTTAAAAAATGGAAGTGCAGAGCACTGTTATATTCCACACAGCCAATGGCTGCACACTCTAGTGACCTATTTATAACTGTCCCTAATCGGCCACAGCAGAGAAGGTAACCTAAGTTACAACATGACAGCTCCCATTGTTTTATAGACACTAAAACTTTACACTTTACAAAAGGGCTTGATAAAATCGAGCCTATAGTGGTTAATGTCCCTTTAACTGCTGAGCATTTTCCACTCTCTGTGCTGAGCTGTTTAAGAGAGTTTTTAGTTGCTGCTTACATTTAAAGGGACATGCAAGGCCATTTTTCTTTCAGGATTCAAACAGAACATACAAATTTTAAACAACTTTCCAATGTACTTCTTCTTATCAAATCTACTTCATTTCCTTGATATCCTTTATTGAAAGAGCAGCAATGAACTATAGAGAGCTAGCTGAGCACATTTAGTCAGCCTATTACAAGAGACTAATGTGTCCAGGTACCTATCACCAGTTAGCTCCCACTAGTGTAGGATACGTACATATTCTTTTTCAAAAATGGATACTAAGAGAACAAAAAACAGAATTTATGTTTACCTGATAAATTACTTTCTCCAACGGTGTGTCCGGTCCACGGCGTCATCCTTACTTGTGGGATATTCTCTTCCCCAACAGGAAATGGCAAAGAGCCCAGCAAAGCTGGTCACATGATCCCTCCTAGGCTCCGCCTACCCCAGTCATTCGACCGACGTTAAGGAGGAATATTTGCATAGGAGAAACCATATGTTACCGTGGTGACTGTAGTTAAAGAAAATAAATTATCAGACCTGATTAAAAAAACCAGGGCGGGCCGTGGACCGGACACACCGTTGGAGAAAGTAATTTATCAGGTAAACATAAATTCTGTTTTCTCCAACATAGGTGTGTCCGGTCCACGGCGTCATCCTTACTTGTGGGAACCAATACCAAAGCTTTAGGACACGGATGAAGGGAGGGAGCAAATCAGGTCACCTAAATGGAAGGCACCACGGCTTGCAAAACCTTTCTCCCAAAAATAGCCTCAGAAGAAGCAAAAGTATCAAATTTGTAAAATTTAGAAAAAGTGTGCAGTGAAGACCAAGTCGCTGCCTTACATATCTGATCAACAGAAGCCTCGTTCTTGAAGGCCCATGTGGAAGCCACAGCCCTAGTGGAGTGAGCTGTGATTCTTTCAGGAGGCTGCCGTCCGGCAGTCTCATAAGCCAATCGGATAATGCTTTTAATCCAGAAGGAGAGAGAGGTAGAAGTTGCTTTTTGACCTCTCCGTTTACCAGAATTAACAACAAACAAAGACAAAGTTTGTCTGAAATCCTTAGTAGCTGCTAAGTAAAATTTGAGAGCACGAACTACATCCAAGTTGTGCAACAAACGTTCCTTCTTTGAAACTGGATTAGGACACAAAGAAGGCACAACTATCTCCTGGTTAATGTTTTTGTTAGAAACAACTTTTGGAAGAAAACCAGGTTTAGTACGCAAAACCACCTTATCTGCATGGAACACCAGATAAGGAGAAGAACACTGCAGAGCAGATAATTCTGAAACTCTTCTAGCAGAAGAAATTGCAACCAAAAACAAAACTTTCCAAGATAATAACTTAATATCAACGGAATGTAAGGGTTCAAACGGAACCCCCTGAAGAACTGAAAGAACTAGGTTGAGACTCCAAGGAGGAGTCAAAATTTTGTAAACAGGCTTGATTCTAACCAGAGCCTGAACAAAGGCTAGAACATCTGGCACAGCTGCCAGCTTTTTGTGAAGTAACACAGACAAGGCAGAAATCTGTCCCATCAAGGAACTTGCAGATAATCCTTTTTCCAATCCTTCTCGAAGGAAGGATAGACTCTTAGGAATCTTAACCTTGTCCCAAGGGAATCCTGCAGATTCACACCAACAGATATACCAAATTATGTGGTAATTTTTCTGGTTACAGGCTTTCAGGCCTGAACAAGAGTATTAATAACAGAATCTGAGAACCCTCGCTTTGATAAGATCAAGCGTTCAATCTCCAAGCAGTCAGCTGGAGTGGGTCGAACGGACCTAGAACAAGAAGGTCTCTCAAAGGTAGCTTCCATGGTGGAGCCGATGACATATTCACCAGATCTGCATACCAAGTCCTGCGTGGCCACGCAGGAGCTATCAAAATCACCGACGCCCTCTCCTGATTGATCCTGGCTACCAGCCTGGGGATGAGAGGAAACGGCGGGAACACATAAGCTAGTTTGAAGGTCCAAGGTGCTACTAGTGCATCCACTAGAGCCGCCTTGGGATCCCTGGATCTGTACCCGTAGTAAGGAACTCTGAAGTTCTGACGAGAGGCCATCAGATCCATGTCTGGAATGCCCCACGGTTGAGTGACTTGGGCAAAGATTTCCGGATGGAGTTCCCACTCCCCCGGATGCAATGTCTGACGACTCAGAAAATCCGCTTCCCAATTTTCCACTCCTGGGATGTGGATAGCAGACAGGTGGCAGGAGTGAGACTCCGCCCATAGAATGATTTTGGTCACTTCTTCCATCGCTAGGGAACTCCTTGTTCCCCCCTGATGGTTGATGTATGAACTTGGCCCTCGCTAGCTGAGGCCAAGCTTTGAGAGCATTGAATATCGCTCCCAGTTCCAGAATATTTATCGGTAGAAGAGATTCTACCCGAGACCAAAGACCCTGAGCTTTCAGGGATCCCCAGACCGCGCCCCAGCCCATCAGACTGGCGTCGGTCGTGACAATGACCCACTCTGGTCTGCGGAAGGTCATCCCTTGTGACAGGTTGTCCAGGGACAGCCACCAACGGAATGAGTCTCTGGTCCTCTGATTTACTTGTATCTTCGGAGACAAGTCTGAATAGTCCCCATTCCACTGACTGAGCATGAACAGTTGTAATGGTCTTAGATGAATGCGCACAAAAGGAACTATGTCCATTGCCGCTACCATCAAACCTATCACTTCCATGCACTGCGCTATGGAAGGAAGAGGAACGGAATGAAGTATCCGACAAGAGTCTAGAAGTTTTGTTTTTCTGGCTTCTGTCAGAAAAATCCTCATTTCTAAGGAGTCTATTATAGTTCCCAAGAAGGGAACCCTCGTTGACGGAGATAGAGAACTCTTTTCCACGTTCACTTTCCATCCGTGAGATCTGAGAAAGGCCAGGACAATGTCCGTGTGAGCCTTTACTTGAGGAAGGGACGACGCTCGAATCAGAATGTCGTCCAAGTAAGGTACTACAGCAATGCCCCTTGGTCTTAGCACCGCCAGAAGGGACCCTAGTACCTATGAGAAAATCCTAGGAGCAGTGGCTAATCCGAAAGAAAATGCCACGAACTGGAAATGCTTGTCCAGGAATGCAAACCTTAGGAACCGATGATGTTCCTTGTGGATAGGAATATGTAGATACGCATCCTTGAAATCCACCTTGGTCATGAATTGACCTTCCTGGATGGAAGGAAGAAGTGTTCGAATGGTTTCCATCTTGAACGATGGAACCTTGAGAAACTTGTTCAAGAACTTGAGATCTAAGATTGGTCTGAACGTTCCCTCTTTTTTGGGAACTATGAACAGATTGGAGTAGAACCCCATCCCTTGAAAAGACCTATCCTGAGGAAGGGCGTGGCCCTTGCCCCCAGTGATATCAGAGATAATCTCTTTCAAGTCAGGGCCAAAGAGTGTTTTCCCCTTGAAAGGAATGTCAAGCAATTTGTTCTTGGAAGACGCATCCGCTGCCCAAGATTTTAACCAAAGCGCTCTGCGCCACAATAGCAAACCCAGAATTTTTTCGCCGCTAACCTAGCCAATTGCAAGGTGGCGTCTAGGGTGAAAGAATTAGCCAATTTAAGAGCACGAATTCTGTCCATAATCTCCTCATAAGAAGAAGAATTACTAATAATCGCCTTTCCTAGCTCATCAAACTAGAAACACGCGGCTGCAGTGACAGGGACAATGCATGCAATTGGTTGTAGAAGGGAACCTTGCTGAACAAACATCTTTAGCAGACCTTCTAATTTTTTATCCATAGGATCTTGGAAAGCACAACTATCTTCTATGGGTATAGTGGCGCGCTTGTGTAGAGTAGAAACCGCCCCCTCGACCTTGGGGACTGTCTGCCATCAGTCCTTTCTGGGGTCGACTATAGGAAAACAATTTTATAAATATGGGGGGAGGTACTAAAGGTATACCGGGCCTGTCCCATTCTTTACTAACAATGTACGCCACCCGCTTGGATATAAGAAAAGCTTCGGGGGGCCCCGGGGCCTCTAAGAACTTTTCCATTTTACATAGTGGTTCTGGAATGACCAGATAATCACAATCATCCAAATTGGATAACACCTCCTTAAGCAGAGCGCGGAGATGTTCCAACTTAAATTTAAAAGTAATCACATCAGGTTCAGCTTGTTGAGAAATGTTTCCTGAATCTGAAATTTCTCCCTCAGACAAAACCTCCCTGGCCCCCTCAGACTGGTGTAGGGGCCCTTCAGAAACCATATCATCAGCGTTCTCATGCTCTACAGAATTTTCTAAAACAGAGCAGTCGCGCTTTCGCTGATAAGTGGGCATATTGGCTAAAATGTTTTTGATAGAATTATCCATTACAGCCGTTAAATGTTGCATAGTAAGGAGTATTGGCGCACTAGATGTACTAGGGGCCTCCTGTATGGGCAAGACTGGTGTAGACGAAGGAGGGGATGATGCAGTACCATGCTTACTCCCCTCACTTGAGGAATCATCTTGGGCATCATTTTTACTAAAAAAAATTTTATGACATAAAATACATATAGTTAAATGAGAAGGAACCTTGGTTTCCCCACAGTCAGAACACAATCTATCTGGTAGTTCAGACATGTTAAACAGGCATAAACTTGATAACAAAGCACAAAAAACGTTTTAAAATAAAACCGTTACTGTCACTTTAAATTTTAAACTAAACACACTTTATTATTGCAATTGCGAAAAAGTATGAAGGAATTGTTCAAAATTCACCAAAATTTCACCACAGTGTCTTAAAGCCTTAAAAGTATTGCACACCAAATTTGGAAGCTTTAACCCTTAAAATAACGGAACCGGAGCCGTTTTTATATTTAACCCCTTTACAGTCCCTGGAATCTGCTTTGCTGAGACCCAACCAAGCCCAAAGGGGAATACGATACCAAATGATGCCTTCAGAAAGACTTTTCTATGTATCAGAGCTCCACACACATGCAGCTGCATGCCATGCTGTCCTCAAAAACAAGTGCGCCATACCGGCGCGAAAATGAGGCTCTGACTATGATTAGGGAAAGCCCCTAAAGAATAAGGTGTCTAAAACAGTGCCTGCCGATATAATCATATCAAAATACCCAGAATAAATGATTCCTCAAGGCTAAATATGTGTTAATAATGAATCGATTTAGCCCAGAAAAAGTCTACAGTCTTAATAAGCCCTTGTGAAGCCCTTATTTACTATCTTAATAAACATGGCTTACCGGATCCCATAGGGAAAATGACAGCTTCCAGCATTACATCGTCTTGTTAGAATGTGTCATACCTCAAGCAGTAAGAGACTGCACACTGTTCCCCCAACTGAAGTTAATTGCTCTCAACAGTCCTGTGTGGAACAGCCATGGATTTTAGTTACGGTGCTAAAATCATTTTCCTCATACAAACAGAAATCTTCATCTCTTTTCTGTTTCTGAGTAAATAGTACATCCAAATTGTGCAACAAACGTTCCTTCTTTGAAACTGGATTCGGACACAAAGAAGGCACAACTATCTCCTGGTTAATATTTTTGTTAGAAACAACTTTCGGAAGAAAACCAGGTTTAGTACGCAAAACCACCTTATCTGCATGGAACACCAGATAAGGAGGAGAACACTGCAGAGCAGATAACTCTGAAACTCTTCTAGCAGAAGAAATTGCAACCAAAAACAAAACTTTCCAAGATAATAACTTAATATCTACGGAATGTAAGGGTTCAAACGGAACCCCTTGAAGAACTGAAAGAACTAAATTGAGACTCCAAGGAGGAGTCAAAGGTTTGTAAACAGGCTTGATTCTAACCAGAGCCTGAACAAAAGCTTGAACATCTGGCACAGCCGCCAGCTTTTTGTGAAGTAAAACAGATAAGGCAGAAATCTGTCCCTTCAAAGAACTTGCAGATAATCCTTTCTCCAAACCCTCTTGTAGAAAGGATAGAATTTTAGGAATTTTTACCCTGTTCCATGGGAATCCTTTCGATTCGCACCAACAGATATATTTCTTCCATACTTTATGGTAAATTTTTCTAGTTACAGGCTTTCTAGCCTGAATAAGAGTATCAATGACAGAATCTGAGAACCCACGCTTTGATAAAATCAAGCGTTCAATCTCCAAGCAGTCAGTTGGAGTGAGGCCAGATTCGGATGTTCGAACGGACCTTGAACAAGAAGGTCCCGTCTCAAAGGTAGCTTCCATGGTGGAGCCGATGACATATTCACCAGGTCTGCATACCAAGTTCTGCGTGGCCACGCAGGAGCTATCAAGATCACCGAAGCCCTCTCCTGATTGATCCTGGCTACCAGCCTGGGAATGAGAGGAAACGGTGGGAATACATAGGCTAGGTTGAAGGTCCAAGGTGCTACTAGTGCATCTACTAGAGTCGCCTTGGGATCCCTGGATCTGGACCCGTAGCAAGGAACCTTGAAGTTCTGACGAGACGCCATCAGATCCATGTCTGGAATGCCCCATAATTGAGTTATGTGGGCAAAGATTTCCGGATGGAGTTCCCACTCCCCCGGATGAAATGTCTGACGACTCAGAAAATCCGCTTCCCAATTTTCCACTCCTGGGATGTGGATAGCAGACAAGTGGCAGGAGTGAATCTCCGCCCATTGAATTACTTTGGTCACTTCTTCCATCGCCAGGGAACTCCTTGTTCCCCCCTGATGGTTGATATATGCAACAGTCGTCATGTTGTCTGATTGAAACCTTATGAATTTGGCCTTTGCTAGTTGAGGCCAAGCCTTGAGAGCATTGAATATCGCTCTCAGTTCCAGAATGTTTATCGGGAGAAGAGATTCTTCCCGAGACCATAGACCCTGAGCTTTCAGGGAGTTCCAGACCACGCCCCAGCCCACCAGACTGGCGTCGGTCGTGACAATGACCCACTCTGGTCTGCGGAAGCTCATCCCTTGAGACAGGTTGTCCAGGGTCAGCCACCAACGGAGTGAATCTCTGGTCCTCTGATCTACTTGGATCGTCGGGGACAAGTCTGTATAATCCCCATTCCACTGTCTGAGCATGCACAGTTGTAATGGTCTTAGATGAATCCGCGCAAAAGGAACTATGTCCATTGCCGCAACCATCAAACCTATTACTTCCATGCACTGCGCTATGGAAGGAAGAAGAACAGAATGAAGTACTTGACAAGAGCTTAGAAGTTTTGATTTTCTGGCCTCTGTCAGAAAAATCTTCATTTCTAAGGAGTCTATTATTGTTCCCAAGAAGGGAACTCTTGTTGACGGGAATAGAAAACTTTTTTCTACGTTCACTTTCCACCCGTGAGATCTGAGAAAGGCTAGGACAATGTCCGTATGAGCCTTTGCTTGTGGCAGAGACGACGCTTGAATTAGAATGTCGTCCAAGTAAGGTACTACTGCAATGCCCCTTGGCCTTAGCACCGCTAGAAGGGACCCTAGTACCTTTGTGAAAATTCTTGGAGCAGTGGCTAATCCGAATGGAAGTGCCACAAACTGGTAATGCCTGTCCAGAAAGGCGAATCTTAGGAACCGATGATGTTCCTTGTGGATAGGAATATGTAGATACGCATCCTTTAAATCCACCGTGGTCATGAATTGACCTTCCTGGATGGTAGGAAGAATTGTCCGAATGGTTTCCATTTTGAACGATGGAACCCTGAGAAATTTGTTTAGGATCTTGAGATCCAAAATTGGCCTGAATGTTCCCTCTTTTTTGGGAACTATGAACAGATTGGAGTAAAACCCCATCCCTTGTTCTCCTAATGGAACAGGAAGAATCACTCCCATTTTTAACAGGTCTTCTACACAATGTAAGAATGCCTGTCTTTTTATTTGGTCTGAAGACAATTGAGACCTGTGGAACCTTCCCCTTGGGGGTAGTTCCTTGAATTCCAGGAGATAACCTTGAGAAACTATTTCTAGCGCCCAAGGATCCTGAACATCTCTTGCCCAAGCCTGAGCGAAGAGAGAGAGTCTGCCCCCCACCAGATCCGGTCCCGGATCGGGGGCCAGCATCTCATGCTGTCTTGGTAGCGGTAGCAGGCTTCTTGGCCTGTTTACCTTTGTTCCAGCCTTGCATCGGTCTCCAGGCTGGCTTGGTTTGAGAAGAATTACCCTCTTGCTTAGAGGATGTAGAGTTTGAGGCTGGTCCGTTTCTGCGAAAGGGACGAAAATTTGTTTTATTTTTAGCCTTAAAAGACCTATCCTGAGGAAGGGCGTGGCCCTTTCCCCCAGTGATGTCTGAAATAATCTCTTTCAAGTCAGGGCCAAACAGCGTTTTCCCCTTGAAAGGGATGTTAAGCAATTTGTTCTTGGAGGACACATCCGCTGACCAAGACTTTAGCCAAAGCGCTCTGCGCGCCACAATAGCAAAATCTGAATTTTTCGCCGCTAATCTAGCTAATTGCAAAGTGGCGTCTAAGGTAAAAGAGTTAGCCAATTTAAGTGCTTGAACTCTGTCCATAACCTCCTCATAAGAAGATGCTTTATTGAGCGACTTTTCTAGTTCTTCGAACCAGAAACACGCTGCTGTAGTGACAGGAACAATGCATGAAATTGGTTGTAGAAGGTAACCTTGCTGAACAAACATCTTTTTAAGCAAACCCTCTAATTTTTTATCCAAAGGATCTTTGAAAGCACAACTATCTTCTATAGGGATAGTGGTGCGTTTGTTTAGAGTAGAAACCGCCCCCTCGACCTTGGGGACTGTCTGCCATAAGTCCTTCCTGGGGTCGACCATAGGAAATAATTTCTTAAATATAGGGGGAGGGACAAAAGGTATGCCGGGCCTTTCCCATTCTTTATTTACAATGTCCGCCACCCGCTTGGGTATAGGAAAAGCTTCGGGGGGCACCGGGACCTCTAGGAACTTGTCCATCTTACATAATTTCTCTGGAATGACCAAATTGTCACAATCATCCAGAGTAGATAACACCTCCTTAAGCAGAGCGCGGAGATGTTCCAATTTAAATTTGAATGTAATAACGTCAGGTTCAGCTTGTTGAGAAATTTTTCCTGAATCTGAAATTTCTCCCTCAGACAAAACCTCCCTGGCCCCTTCAGACTGGTGTAAGGGCATGTCAGAACCATTATCATCAGCGTCCTCATGCTCTTCAGTATCTAAAACAGAGCAGTCACGCTTTCGCTGATAAGTGGGCATTTTGGCTAAAATGTTTTTAATAGAATTATCCATTACAGCCGTTAATTGTTGCATAGTAAGGAGGATTGGCGCACTAGATGCACTAGGGACCTCCTGAGTGGGCAAGACTGGTGAAGACATGGAAGGAGATGATGCAGTACCATGCTTACTCCCCTCACTTAAGGAATCAGTTTGGGCAACATTATTATCAGTGGCATCATTGTCCCTACTTTGTTTGTCACATTTATCACATATATTTAAATGGAGAGGAACCTTGGCTTCCGAACATACAGAACATCGTCTATCTGCTAGTTCAGACATGTTAATAGGCATAAACTTGATAACAAAGCACAAAAAACGTTTTAAAATAAAACCGTTACTGTCTCTTTAAATTTTAAACTGAACACACTTTATTACTGAATATGCGAAAAAGTATGAAGGAATTGTTCAAAATTCACCAAAATTTCACCACAGTGTCTTAAAGCCTTAAAAGTATTGCACACCAAATTTGAAAGCTTTAACTCTTAAAATAACGGAACCGGAGCCGTTTTTACATTTAACCCCTATACAGTCCCTGGTATCTGGGCTTGGTTGGGTCTCAGCAAAGCAGAGGGGAATACGATACCAAATGATGCCTTCAATAAGCTTTTTCAGTGGATCTGAGCTCCTCACACATGCATCTGCATGCCTTGCTTCTCAAAAACAACTGCGCATTAGTGGCGCGAAAATGAGGCTCTGCCTATGACTAGAAAAGGCCCCCAGTGAAAAAGGTGTCCAATACAGTGCCTGCCGTTTTTTTAACAGAATTCCCAAGATTAAAATAACTCTCCAAAGTTATAAACCATTAAATATGCTTATAAAGTAATCGTTTTAGCCCAAAAAACTCTTAGCCATCTCCGTGGAGATGTTGCCTGTGCAACGGCAAAGAGAATGACTGGGGAAGGCGGAGCCTAGGAGGGATCATGTGACCAGCTTTGCTGGGCTCTTTGCCATTTCCTGTTGGGGAAGAGAATATCCCACAAGTAAGGATGACGCCGTGGACCGGACACACCTATGTTGGAGAAATACATTTGAAAACTTTCCCGTCCCTTTATGCCCCATTGTAGGTCATTTTTTCAGTGAGAAACCCACACATATAACAGACCCAGTAGATTCTTACTATACCACTATGTTTAGATCATGACACTTAAGAACTTAAAGCGACAATGAACCTAAATGTTTTCTTTTGTGTTTCAGATAGAGCATGCAATTTTAAGCAACTTCTATTATCAATTCGTTCTCTTGCTATCTGTATTTGAAAAAGAAGGCATCTAAGCTTTTTTTCTTGGTTCCGAACTCTGGACAGCACTTTTTTATTGGTGGATGAATTTATCCACCAATCAGCAAGGACAATCCAGGTTGTTCACCAAAAATGGTCCGGCATCTAAACTTACATTCTTGCATTTCAAATAAAGATACCAAGAGAATGAAGAAAATTTGACAATAGGAGTAAATTAGAAAGTTGCTTAAAATGTCATGTTCTATCTGAATCACGAAAGAAAAAAATTGTGTTCAGTGTCCCTTTAACAACAAAATGCTTTAAAAAAAAATATATATATAGCACTCACTATTCCATAACAATTCCGGGGTGCATCCCAAACAAAATTTATATGTAAGCCACAGAGAGCACTCACCGCTTAGTAGTAGGTCAAATAATCATTTATTGTGAACGTTTTCGGGGAGTAACTCCGACCTCAGACAATTCCAAGTGAAAAAACAATCACTTGAGTGCTTTCTGTGGTATATATATATATATATATATATATATATATATATATATATATATATATATATATATATATATATATATATATATATATATATATATATATATATATATATATATATATATATATATATATATATATATATATATTTGTACATTTTTATTAGTCTTTTATTAATAGTGTGTTGTGTTTTTCTAAACTCTGTTGTAAAAAGAGGAAGGGGTTATCCAAATATAAAAGTTGTGCTTTGTCGCCGACATCCCCAGATTCCCGCAGCCGGTCAACTTGGGGGTAAGTTTGGGGGCCACAATGAGCTTCGAAAGCACCACCCCAGATGACAACACATGGGGGCCCAATTTATTATGCTGCGAATGCAGCAGTTTCCACGCGAGCCATTAGGCTTGCCGGTAACATAATCTAAGAAGCAGCAGTCTTAAAGGGCCATGATACCCAAATGTTGAAACACTTGAAAGTGATGCAGTATAGCTGTAAAAAGCTGACTAGAAAATATCACCTGAACATCTCTATGTAAAAAAGAAAAGATATTTTACCTCAAAAACTCCTCAGTAGCTACATCCCATTGTAAAGGACTTCTAAGCAGCAAATCAGTATGTCTGTCCCGGGACAGGGGAAGGAGCGAGCTTACGTGCACTCTCATCTTATTTCCCTATTCAGTTTAAGGAAGTTTACTATGAAATCTCATAAAAGTTAAGTGAAATCTCATGAGATCACAGTAAAAGAGTTCATGACCTCAGCACTGCTGATGCTGATTGGCTGCTGTTCATTTTTTTTTTATTTTTTTACCTGCATCTGGGCAGCAGCTGAGTATAACTTTTTACACAGAACTTAATGCGCTGAGCTGAGGAGATTGTGAGGTAAAATATCTTCCTTTTTTACATAGAGATGCTCAGGTGATATTTTCCTGTCAGCTTTTTACAGTTAAACTGAATCAGTTTCAAGTGATTTAGCATATGAGTATTATCTCCCTTTAAGACCGCTGCTCCTTAACTTACCTGCCACCTCTCAGGTGGCGGACAGCAAACATGCCGATCAGATACGATCGGGATGATTGACACCCCTGCTAGTGGCCGATTGGCCGCGAATCTGCAGGGGGCGGCATTGCACAAGCATTTCACTAGAAATGCTTGTGCAATGTAAAAATGCCAACAGCGTATGCTGTCTGCATTTAGCGATGTCAGGCGCACACGATCCACTACAGCGGATAATGTCCACATGCATCTTAATAAATCGGCCCCATGGTTATCATCTGCACTTAACACATTGTGTGGATGACAACCATGGGTCGTCACATACGGTTGAGGGGTTAAAGGGGTATAAAAAACCCATAATTCAGATAGATCATTTTTAACAGCTTTCTAATTTACTTCAATTATGATATTTTCTTTTTTCTCTCGTTGTCCTTTGTTGAAAAGCAGAAATGTAAGCTCAGGAGTGTGCACGTGTCTGCAGCACTATACTGCAGCAGTTTTGCAACAATGTTATACATTAACAAGTGGCAGCACTATTTCCTGGCATGTAGTGCTACAGGCATGTGCACAATATCTACCTAGGTATCTCGTCAACAAAGAACAACATGAGAATGAAGCAATTTGATAATAGAAGTAAATTGGAAACTTTTTAAAAAATTGTATTCACTATCTGAATAATAAAAGCAACATTTTGGACAATTTACTCATGCAAGCAGCTGATAAGAGTTCAGTGTACTCAAAGCAACTATAGGAGCATCATTTTAAATGGGCAGGTGCTCTCTCTCTCCCATCCCCACTGGGAGGTTGATTATTGCTGTATCTTGTTTACATAGCCTTACTAATACTGCAGTATTGAATTTTTCAGTATAGGTAGCAGTTTAGACAAAATCAGCTATTTTAAGTAACAAAATAAAGGTAAATGAGCTTAAATGACTTAATATACTACAGTAGGTAAAATGGTTGATTGGGAACACATTTAAAAAACAAATGTAACAGTAAGATGTCCCTTAAACTGTGAAAATGGTGGTATCTGTACTGCCTCAGAGAGACTGAAGTGCATCCTGCACAATCAAGAGTTTAGACCTTGTATGTAAAAACCAACGCTATAAACACATATTTATCTTCTCTTCACCTTCCCCATATCTCTTCCCTTCAAAAGGAACAATTAGAGGAACCCATAACAGCAGGAGAAATCAAATTAGTTATTAAAGATCTCCCAAACGGCAAGGCACCCGGTCCTGATGGATTCAGCAATAAATACTATAAACAATATCAAGAGGAACTAGTGCCACACATCACTCAATTCTTTCGCTATATTGGCAAATCTAAATTACTATCCCCAGGAGCACTAGAAGCCCACATTATACTATTACCAAAACCAAACAAAACTTTAGGCCACCCTTCACATTATAGACTAATAATTTCGCTCCAAAACTACAATGTAAAAAATTATAATTAGGTTTTAGCAAACCGTATGAACGGCCTCTTACCAGATATAATCCATCAGGATCAGGTGGGATTTATCCCAAAACGTGAAGCGAAAGACAACACGGTCAGGGCCATAAACCTTATTCACTATACACAAGACAGAGAAATCCCAGCGGTTCTGCTGTCCATGGATGCAGAAAAGGCCTTTGACCAAGTTGATTGGGAATTTTTACACTTCACTCTGATACATACGAGTTTTGACCCCAAAATGCTAGATAGAATATTCTCCCTGTATTCAAATCCTAACACTGAACTGTTAATAAATGGGACCCTTTCAAAGTCTTTCTCCATCTCCAATGGTACCCGGCAGGGTTGCCCCCTCTCCTGTTTGCTTGTTTTATCGAAACCATTGTGACTAAAATAAGACAAAACCCTCATATCACAGGAATACAGGTTGACTCACAATCATTTGTCATGTTCCTTTTTGCGGACGATATATTATCCTCACTGTCCGACCCGGAAATATCTATCCCCCCTTTACTACAGGAATTTAAACTATTTTACTCACTCTCTAATTTTAAGATAAATTCTGCAAAGTCTGAAGTGTTAAACATTAAACTTAGATGAAAATACTTTACATAAAGTTAAAACGATAAACCCTTTCACCGGCATACACTACACTATCTAAGTATTGATTTGGCAAAAACAATGGAAGTAACCTTCACGAAAAATTATGAACAGATAAAAAAAAACATTATCAGAGACCTATCGTCATGGTTATCGAAAAGACTATCATGGACGGGTAGAATAAATGTCCTCAAAATGAACATTTTCCCCAGACTACTATATATTCTTCAATCACTACCAATTCCCCTGCCCAAAAACTATATCCCAAGTATACAGAAAGCGTTTAGTGATTTTGTCTGGCATAAAAAAACACCCAGAATCAATACTAAAATTATGCAATCTCCCAAACTCCAAGGTGGCTTAGGAATACCTAATATTTCTCTCTATAGACAAGCCATCTTTTTGCAGAGAATAGTCGATTGGCATATACACCCTCACCACAAAAGGTGGGTACAGCTGGAACATTAAATCTCCGATACCCCACATTTGGGGAGATTGTGTTGGAGTATGGAGAAAAAAAAAACTAACTGGCACACAACTCCCCATTGATAGCAAAAGCTTATATAGTATGGGAACATATCCTGGCCCACAATACTTATATATCATCCAAAGCATCCCCTCTAACTTCCCTTATAGAAAATGGACACTTCTCAATAGGACACAATGTCACAAGCAACATGCCGGACAGAAATATTCACGATATTACCATACACATGATAACATCTGGAGAGAAAATTCTCCCTCAATCAGACCTAGTAGATAAGGGATACACTTTCACAACTGGTATAATTACCACCGGGTACACCATTATATTTCCCAACATGAGCAAAACAGAAATATGGTTAGGCCATTAACAAATTTTGAAACCTTGCACACTTGAACACCCCCACTCACACATACACTCAATGATATACTAAATATTAACCATCAACCCCCCTGGTTACATCCCACCATTTCTGGAGAAATGGGAAGAGGACTTGGGTATAATTATCCTTCCACAAACAAGAGCCTCCATTTTCCAGAATATAGTAAAAACGTCCATCTCGCTTTCATTAGTGGAAATCAACCTAAAGTTATTACACAGATGGTATTTTACTCCCCGGAAACTTCACTGTTTATTCCATCACAGGCCAGATCACTGTTGGCGATGTGGACATAGGAGTAGTGATATGGCGCATATGTGGTATCAGAATTTCTAGAACTAGAAGAGTACTATTACATGATAAATGATAAAAACAGAATTTATGCTTACCTGATAAATTACTTTCTCCAACGGTGTGTCCGGTCCACGGTGTCATCCATTACTTGTGGGAAATATTCTCTTCCCCAACAGGAAATGGCAAAGAGCACAGCAAAAGCTGTCCATATAGTCCCTCCCAGGCTCCGCCCCCCCAGTCATTCGACCGACGGTTAGGAGAAAAAAAGGAGAAACTATAGGGTGCCGTGGTGACTGTAGTGTATAGAGAAAGACATTTTTCAAACCTGATTAAAAAACCAGGGCGGCCTGTGGACCGGACACACCGTTGGAGAAAGTAATTTATCAGGTAAGCATAAATTCTGTTTAATCCAACATTGGTGTGTCCGGTCCACGGCGTCATCCATAACTTGTGGGAACCAATACCAAAGCTTTAGGACATGGATGAAGGGAGGGAGCAAATCAGGTTACCTAAACAGAAGGCACCACGGCTTGCAAAACCTTTCTCCAAAAAATAGCCTCCGAAGAAGCAAAAGTATCAAATTTGTAGAATTTGGCAAAAGTGTGCAGAGAAGACCAAGTCGCTGCCTTACATATCTGATCAACAGAAGCCTCGTTCTTGAAGGCCCATGTGGAAGCCACCGCCCTAGTAGAGTGAGCTGTGATTCGTTCAGGAGGCTGCCGTCCGGCAGTCTCATAAGCCAATCGGATGATGCTTTTCAGCCAGAAAGAAAGAGAGGTAGCAGTAGCTTTTTGTCCTCTCCTCTTACCAGAATAAACGACAAACAAAGAAGAAGTTTGTCTGAAATCCTTTGTTGCTTCTAAATAGAACTTTAAAGCGCGGACTACATCTAAATTGTGTAACAAACGTTCCTTCTTTGAAACTGGATTCGGACACAAAGAAGGAACAACTATTTCCTGGTTAATGTTCTTGTTGGAAACAACTTTGGGAAGAAAACCAGGCTTGGTACGCAAAACAACCTTATCTGAATGGAACACCAGATAGGGTGGGTCACACTGCAAAGCAGATAATTCAGAAACTCTTCTAGCAGAAGAAATAGCAACCAAAAACAAAACTTTCCAAGATAGTAACATGATATCTATGGAATGTAAGGGTTCAAACGGAACCCCTTGAAGAACTGAAAGAACTAAATTTAGACTCCAGGGAGGAGTCAAGGGTCTGTAAACAGGCTTGATTCTAACCAAAGCCTGTACAAAAGCTTGTACATCTGGCACAGCTGCCAGTCGTTTGTGTAACAAGGCAGATAAAGCAGAAATCTGTCCATTTAGAGAACTCGCTGACAATCCCTTATCCAAACCTTCTTGGAGAAAGGAGAGGATCCTAGGAATTTTAATCTTACTCCAGGAGAATCCCTTGGATACACACCAACAGATATATCTTTTCCATATTTTATGGTAAATCTTTCTAGTCACAGGTTTTCTGGCTTGGACCAGAGTATCTATCACTGAATCTGAAAACCCACGCTTGGATAAAATCAAACGTTCAATTTCCAAGCAGTCAGCTGCAGAGAAACTAGATTTGGATGTTCAAATGGACCTTGTACTAGAAGATCCTGTCTCAAAGGTAGCTTCCATGGTGGAGCCGATGACATATTCACCAGGTCTGCATACCAAGTCCTGTGCGGCCACGCAGGAGCTATCAGAATCACTGAGGCCTTCTCCTGTTTGATCCTGGCTACAAGCCTGGGAAGGAGGGGGAACGGTGGAAACGCATAAGCTAGGTTGAACGACCAAGGCGCCACTAATGCATCCACTAGAGCCGCCTTGTGATCCCTGGATCTGGACCCGTAGCAAGGAACCTTGAAGTTCTGACGAGACGCCATCAGATCCATGTCTGGAATGCCCCATAATTGAGTTAACTGGGCAAAGACCTCCGGGTGGAGTTCCCACTCCCCCGGATGGAAAGTCTGACGACTCAGATAATCCGCCTCCCAGTTGTCTACTCCTGGGATGTGGATTGCAGATAGGTGGCAGGAGTGATCCTCCGCCCATTTGATGATTTTGGACACCTCTCATCGCCAAGGAACTCCTTGTTCCCCCCTAATGGTTGATGTAAGCTACAGTCGTCATGTTGTCTGACTGGAATCTTATGAATCCGGCCTTCGCTAGTTGCGGCCAAGCCCGGAGAGCATTGAATATCGCTCTCAGTTCCAGGATGCTTATCGGGAGAAGAGACTCTTCCCGAGACCATAGACCCTGAGCTTTCAGGGAATCCCAGACCGCGCCCCAGCCTAATAGACTGGCGTCGGTCGTGACAATGACCCACTCTGGTCTGCGGAAACTCATTCCCTGGGACAGGGGATCCTGGGTCAACCACCAACGGAGTGAGTCTCTGGTCATCTGGTCTACTTGAATTATTGGAGACAAGTCTGTATAGTCCCCATTCCACTGCTTGAGCATGCACAGTTGTAATGGTCTTAGATGAATTCGAGCAAAAGGAACTATGTCCATTGCTGCAACCATCAACCCTACTACTTCCATGCACTGAGCTATGGAAGGCTGCAGAATAGAGTGAAGAACTTGACAAGCGTTTAGAAGCTTTGACTTTCTGACTTCTGTCAGGAAGATCTTCATTTCTAAAGAATCTATTATTGTTCCCAAAAAGGGAACTCTTGTCGACGGAGACAGGGAACTCTTTTCTACGTTCACCTTCCACCCGTGAGATCTGAGAAAGGCTAGAACAATGTCTGTATGAGCCTTTGCTTTGGAAAGAGACGACGCTTGGATTAGAATGTCGCCCAGATAAGGTGCCACTGCAATACCCCTTGGTCTTAGGACCGCTAGAAGGGACCCGAGCACCTTTGTGAAAATCCTTGGAGCAGTGGCTAGCCCGAATGGGAGAGCCACGAACTGGTAATGTTTATCCAGAAAGGCGAACCTTAGGAACTGATGATGATCTTTGTGGATAGGAATATGTAGGTACGCATCCTTTAAATCCACGGTAGTCATAAATTGACCCTCCTGGATTGTAGGTAAAATTGTTCGAATGGTTTCCATTTTGAACGATGGAACTCTGAGAAATTTGTTTAGAATTTTTAAATCCAGAATTGATCTGAAAGTTCCCTCTTTTTTGGGAACTACAAACAGATTTGAGTAAAACCCCTGACCTTGTTCCACAGTTGGAACTGGGTGTATCACTCCCATCTTTAACAGGTCTTTTACACAATGTAAGAATGCCTGTCTCTTTATTTGGTTTGAAGATAAGTGAGACATGTGGAACCTTCCCTTTGGGGGTAGTTCCTTGAATTCTAGAAGATAACCCTGAGAGACTATTTCTAGTGCCCAGGGGTCCTGAACATCTCTTGCCCAAGCCTGAGCAAAGAGAGAGAGTCTGCCCCCTACTAGATCCGGTCCCGGATCGGGGGCTACCCCTTCATGCTGTTTTGGTAGCAGCAGCAGGCTTCTTGGCCTGTTTACCCTTGTTCCAGCCTTGCATTGGTTTCCAAGCTGGTTTAGTCTGGGAAGCGTTACCCTCTTGTCTAGAGGCTGCAGAGTTGGAAGCCGGTCCGTTCCTGAAATTGCGAAAGGAACGAAAATTGGACTTATTCTTAGCCTTGAAAGGTCTATCTTGTGGGAGGGCATGGCCCTTTCCCCCAGTGATGTCTGAAATAATCTCTTTCAATTCTGGCCCAAAAAGGGTCTTACCTTTGAAAGGGATATTAAGCAATTTTGTCTTGGAAGATACATCCGCCGACCAAGACTTTAGCCAGAGCGCTCTGCGCGCCACAATTACAAACCCTTAATTTTTCGCCGCTAACCTCACTAACTGCAAAGCGGTGTCTAAAATAAAGGAATTAGCTAACTTAAGTGCGTGAATTCTGTCCATGACTTCCTCATACGGAGTCTCCCTACTGAGCGACTTTTCCAGTTCCTCGAACCAGAACCACGCCGCTGTAGTGACAGGAATAATGCACGAAATAGGTTGAAGGAGGTAACCTTGCTGTACAAAAATCTTTTTAAGCAAACCCTCCAATTTTTTATCCATAGGATCTTTGAAAGCACAATTGTCCTCAATAGGAATGGTCGTGCGCTTGGCTAGTGTAGAAACCGCCCCCTCGACCTTAGGGACTGTTTGCCATAAGTCCTTCCTGGGGTCGACCATAGGGAACAATTTCTTAAATATAGGAGGAGGGACAAAAGGTATGCCTGGCTTCTCCCACTCCTTATTCACTATGTCCGCCACCCGTTTAGGTATCGGAAAAGCATCAGGGTGCACCGGGACCTCTAGGAACTTGTCCATCTTGCACAATTTTTCTGGGATGACCAGATTGTCACAATCATCCAGAGTAGATAGCACCTCCTTAAGTAATGCGCGGAGATGCTCTAATTTAAATTTAAATGTCACAACATCAGGTTCTTCCTGCTGAGAAATTCTTCCTGTATCAGAAATTTCCCCATCTGACAAACCCTCCCTCACTGCCACTTCAGATTAGTGTGAGGGTATGACAGAAAAATTATCATCAGCGCCCTCCTGCTCTACGGTGTTTAAAACAGAGCAATCGCGCTTTCTCTGAAATGCTGGCATTTTGGATAAAATATTAGCTATGGAGTTATCCATTACTGCCGTCAATTGTTGCATAGTAACAAGCATTGGCGCGCTAGAAGTACTAGGGGTCGCCTGCGTGGGCATAACTGGTATAGACACAGAAGGAGATGATGTAGAACTATGTCTACTTCCTTCATCTGAGGAATCATCCTGGGCAACCTTACTATTTGTGACAGTACTGTCCTTACTTTGTTTGGACGCTATGGCACAATTATCACACATATTTGAAGGGGGAACCACATTGGCTTCCATACATACAGAACATGATCTATCTGAAGGTACAGACATGTTAAACAGGCTTAAACTGGTTAATAAAGCACAAAAACCGTTTTAAAGCAAAACCATTACTGTCTCTTTAAATGTTAAACAGGGCACACTTTATTACTGAATATGTGAAAAACTATGAAGGAATTATCCAATCTTTACCAAATTTTCACCACAGTGTCTTAATGCATTCAAAGTATTGCACCCCAATTTTCAAGCTGTTAACCCTTAAAATGTGGAAACCGGAGACGTTTGCAATTTTAACCCCCCTACAGTCCCAGCCACAGCCTTTGTTGCGACTTCACCAATCCCAGGGGGGTATACGATACCAATTGAAGCCTTCTAGGAACGTTTTCAGTGGATACCAGACCCTCACACATGCAGCTGCATGTACTGTAGTCAAAAGTAACTGCACAATAATGGCGCGAAAATGAGGCTCTGCCTACTATAGTGAAAGGCCCTTCCTGACTGGGAAGGTGCCTTAACAAGTGCCTGGCGCTAAAAACGTTCCCCAATATTAAAAAAGTGTGAAATTCACTTCAAACTGCATATAATACTTAAATAAAGCAATCTATTTAGACCATAAAAGTGTCCACCAGTTTATAGCCCATAATAAGCCCTTTATTCTGTTTGAGTCTAAGAAAATGGCTTACCGATCCCCATGAGGGAAAAATGACAGCCTTCCAGCATTACACAGTCTTGTTAGAAAAATGGCTAGTCATACCTTGAGCAGAAAAGTCTGCAAACTGTTCCCCCCAACTGAAGTTCTCTCAGCTCAACAGTCCTGTGTGGGAACAGCAATTGATTTTAGTTACTGCTGCTAAAATCATACTCCTCTTTTAAACAGAACTCTTCATCTCTTTCTGTTTCAGAGTAAATAGTACATACCAGCACTATTTTAAAATAACAAACTCTTGATAGAAGAATAAAAAACTACAACTAAACACTACATACTCTTCACCATCTCCGTGGAGATGCTACTTGTTCAGAGCGGCAAAGAGAATGACTGGGGGGGCGGAGCCTGGGAGGGACTATATGGACAGCTTTTACTGTGCTCTTTGCCATTTCCTGTTGGGGAAGAGAATATTCCCACAAGTTATGGATGATGCCGTGGACCGGACACACCAATGTTGGAGAAATGGATACTTACGCAGAAATCCTAGCCACTTGGGAGCATTATCCTAAACCTGTGGCGGGGCGAAATTACCCGTAGGTAATTAACATTGCACAGGAGTGCAATTTTGCGCTCGCGTGCAATCCCGCCCCCTGCCCGCACGGGCAGGAGCTGTCAATCTCCTCAGTCAGACTCGACCGAGGAGATTGAATTTCGCCAGTTTAGAGGTGGCGAAGAGTTTAGGGAAGCAGCGGTCTGGTGACCGCTGCTTGTTAAATCGCGGCGAGCAAGTTCTTGTGAGAACCTGCTGCCGTAAGGGCTTAATAAATCTAGCCCTTAGTCTCAACTCCAGGTAGTGATATAACCCCACTAATTTACCTACATCAATTGCTGGTGAACAATGGTATAGCAGCATCTTTCTCTCCTTTCTTGTCCCCCCTTTGGGTACGTGTATCTTCTTATTCTTTCTCTTTCTTACCCTCCTCATATCAACAATGTTTTTCACAACTCACAAGTAAATGGAGGTTTCCTTTTCTTCTATTGTTATTGTTGTTTATTATGTAAAATTCAACTGACAATATTGTTGCATTTGAAGGAGCTGCGTCTCCCATATTGTATTACGCACGTTTTTACAATAAAGTCAGTGTTAAAAAAAAAAGGGAGTTTAGACCTTGTACCATGCCACACAATTACTTCTTGGCCAGTCCAGGCATTTATTTATAGATCTCGCTATCTGCCCACAAAAAATAAAATTTTGTTAAAAAATAAAAAACAAGCATACTTAGATATGCTTTCCAATGCATATGTACCTAGATTGCAAAACAATGCACATTTAACCAACATCATGATGTACTTTTAAATCATGAATTATGTATGCAGACTTGTTGATATATACCATAAATCTAAAATGGACTTAAATCTTCCTTTAAAATGACCCTGTGTGTTGTTACAGAGGCACTACGTACAAAGTTTGCAGTTCAGCAGTTTTTTTAAAAGGCAATGTACTAAATAAAATGCTAGATATAATGATTTATTCAAAGCAAAGATGAGTCTTAGAAAATATAGTTTTACTTATTTCTTTAATATTTAAACAGCTAATATAATTTTAATACGTATAAAATTTTAGTTTCTATAAAAGTACCACCATATTGGAACCTAGGTTTCCCTTATTTAATCTCTTATGCTGAGGGCAACTAGGGACAGATATGTTGTGCAAACAAAGGATGTGTGGAATATATGTTTAAGTATATTTATCAGGGTTTAAAGTCCCTTTAACATTTCTATATTTAACACAGCCATTATTTGCACACGTTATATGTCCATAATTGTCCTCAGAAAATTAGATTAAAAAAGGGAATTCTAGGTTTTAACATCGTGGTTCCCATTGCTTTATAGAAACTCAGAGGGAATCGGAAATCCCATTGATTTCAGAGTTGAATTACTTATTTTGCCCCCTTTTCTTGTAAGTTAATAATTGAATTATATTGCAAAGCTTTTTTTGTGTTTTTTTACTACATATGATAATAAAATATTATATCACAATCTGAAAGTCTTTAATATCCAGAACATCTTTAACACTGATGTAAATATACTGATGTTTTATGGTCATCCTATAAATGAGTAATCTATTGACATATATTATTCATTTATCTGTGGGGTGTACATTTTACAAGAATAGCTTTTCTGAGGGAAAACAGGTCATGACCAGCAGCCGCCATCTTGTGTATATTTGCATAACTGGACCCTGTCCTAATTTACCTCATATTGTGACAATATATCATCTTTGGAGCAAATGAAGAACCGGATACAAATTTTGGGTGTCACTATTTTTATTTATATACATATATGTTTAGAATATAATGCAAATGCAAACCTTATATCCCATTTAAAAGTTCATTTACTACTACTAACCGCAGCAAATTACGTTCCACCACTATTCAAAGTTTTACATCTTTTCTCAACCTCTACTACAGAATAGCACAACACCTGACTTTTTATATGAAGGCTGTTTACTAAAGATGTGATTGGCCAGGTGCCACATCACATTTCGCACTTATCTTAAAGAGAACGCCTCAAACTAACACTACATTATTATATTTATAGTAAACGGGGAAGAAAAAAAAAACATAAGATTAGTTACTATTAATGAATATAATGTAACTATATAAACTACTCAAAATTACAAAAGTTAGTACAAATACACCTGCTTAATTACCGAATGAGAACAGAGACGTAGATTGTTCGATAGATTACGGATATTTGTTTCACATGGAAGATTATTATGCAGTTTATGATATCTGGAGACTAAGTATAACAAATCTGATAAGGCAAATAGGTAATCATAATGACTAACACTGGGCAGTTTGCCAAACAACAGGTCACATAACTGCCTACATTAACAGGGAACGTAAAGAACTATTAAAGGGCCATTATAATCGAAAAATGACATGGTATAATCCGTTACAGCATGTCATTTTAAAGGGACATTAAACACTTTAAGATGGTAATATAAAATGAAAAATAATTGCATTATGTATTTTGTCCCCTTTTCCTGTAACTGCATACTGAAATAGTGAGCTTTTCAGTTCCCATTAGAAGGGGAAGTGCAGAAGAATGTTATATTCCACGCAGCCATTGGCTGCACACTCTAGTGACCTATTTATAGCTGTGCCTAATTGGCCACAGCAGAGAAGGTAACCTAAGTTACAACATGGCAGTTCCCATTGTTTTATAGACACTAAAACTATTTGCGCACGTCGGGTAGGGCTCATATTACAAGTTGAAAGTAAAACGTTTTTGCTTGCGCGCTAACATGATGTGCGGAAAAAGACGAACTTTGAATATCGCAAGTGCAGCAACGTATTTCCCCATAGAAGCCAATGGAGCAAAAAAAGTGGAAAAAACCTAACACCCTACTCATGCGCACACATGATTGCATAATCTCAAGTGCGCTAACACAACATGAAAATATGAATATTTCACATTCCAATGTTCTTCATAACATGATTTATAGGTATAGATATATACTGAGATATATAGGAATATCTATTTATAAATACATATTCCCCTATGTGTAGAACATTGGAATGTGAAATATTTACAGCTAATACACAGGATAACACTTTATAAAATATGAATATTGCAGAAATATGTTTTCATGTTTTTATCTACTTAACTGTAAAAGGCTTTAATGCACTTATATATTTGTATATATGTGTGTACATATGTATGTGTTTATATGTGTGTGTATGTGTCTGTAAATACGTACATATGTCTGTAAAAGGTTGAATGGTAAAGAGATAGGCGGTGTAAGTTAGCTTAAAACTTAGTAAACTAAACATAAAATCTCAACCACAAGGTAGGAAAGGGTGGGGTGTGTTCAAGATTTGAGTAATTAAACAGTGCAGTATTTGAAATGTGGGAGCCAAAGTATAATATTTTTAGGAGCTAGTGAAAAAAATTCATACATACTGTATGTAAACAGAAGAATCCAAAATTTGCGGCGCTATACAAATAAACAATAAAAATGTTAGCAGCCAGAGATAGAATTTTACAAGCTGTCTGGGATTTGACAAGCTGAGGTGTGATTACAAACAATAGCCTCAAATCAAGCAACCGCATAGAAATAGATAGATCATCTAAATGCTAGAATACAAAGACATTTGACACAATTGGATGCTTATAACTTTGGGGCAAACGTTTGAAGGCCCTTTCCTGTTCCAGCACGACTGTGTCCCTGTGCACAAAGTGAGGTCTGTAAAGACACGGTTAGATGAATTTTGAGTGGAGGAATTTGAGTGGCCGGCACGGAGCCCTGACCTCAATCACACTGAACACCTTAGGGATGAACTGGAACGTCAATTGCAAGCCAGACCTTTTTGTCTACTATCAGTGCCTGACCTCACAAATGCTCTTTAGGCTGAATGTGCAAACTTTTCCACAAACACACTTGAAAATCTTTTGGAAAACCTCCCAAGAACAGTGGTGGCTGTTATAAGTTCCAATAGGTATGACGCTCGAGTGTCCACATAGTGTATAGAGACATACCCACATACATATATACATACACCTACATACATATACACACACACACCTAAATATACACACGCCTACATAAATACATACACACACACACCTAAATATACACACGCCTACATAAATACATACACACACACACCTAAATATACACACGCCTACATAAATACATACACACACACACCTAAATATACACACGCCTACATAAATACATACACACACACACCTAAATATACACACGCCTACATAAATATATACATACACACATAAACACCTACCTGCATACATATATACATAAACACCTACATACACATATATACACATACATGTACACACACAATTGTCTACTATTAACTTGTACTCTCAAACCGGAGTGGGTACACATCCCATGGTGCTGGCAAAACTCACAGCTCTGGGTGCTCACCAGCACTCACTGACAGCTGTGTTTGTTTCAGTTACTCAAACCATTAAAGGGCCATTATACACTCTTTTTTTCTTTGCATAAATGTTTTGTAGAAGATCTATTTATATAGCCCATAAAGTTTAGTTTTTTTAAATGTATAGTTTTGCTTATTTTTAAATAACATTGCTCTGATTTTCAGACTCCTAACCAAGCCCCAAAGTTTTATGTGAATACCGTCAGCTACCTTCTCCAGCTTGCTCCTGTTTGTGTAAAGGGTCTTTTCATATGCAAAAGAAGGGGGAGGGGGGAGTGTCTTATTTCCCATTTGCAGTGGGCTTTCCAGCTATCTTGTCAACAGAGCTAAACTGAGAGCTTCTAAGTAAGTTTTTAAACAGTTTATACTGGAATTTTTATATCAGTATCTGTGCATCTTATTCGTTATAGTAGTGTCTATTACATGCAGTTATATAGAAATGAGTGTATACTGTCCCTTTAACCCCAGGCAAGCCTGAGTGCAAAGCCCAATAGGAAAAAAAACAAATACAAATATCACACAAGATGACCATCTATTACTTAGATGTACACAACTAGGCCAAAAGCATAAAATGAAAAGTTAGTAAAAAATGAACCATTTTGGACACATCTTAAAGTCTACACAGGGCCACAGAAATAAAAAGATCCAGGCCTTCTACAAACTAACATAAGGTGACACTTTTTTTTAACAAAACCAACAGTGTGAAAAGAATGCACTAGGTGATCTGTCTGAAGATGCATATAAATAAGCCGGGTGCACAACATTTTCTATGTAAATATGCCCTTAGCAGGTGGGGAATTTGTCTAAAATCATGCAGTCCAGAAGCATACTATTACAGAAAGGTCATTAACAAGCTCAGATTAACAAATTTGTTTAGCATACAAACCCCCCCCCCCCACACACAGTCCGCCCCTTTTATACAACAAGCCTACGGGTAGAATTTATCATTATTGCAGGTGGACAGGTTCGCAAGTAGTGAACCTGTCCACCTGCAGTCGCCACTTAAAATGCTGCATCACACGGTGAAATGTAGCATTGCACAAGAGCTTTCTTGTGCAATGCTGCGCCCGGCTCGTGCACAACCAATAGCGTTAGAGCAGGATCCATTAATCACTCCAAATGAGTCTCGTCACCTTTGAGGAGGCGGAGATCCAAAAGAAGCAGTTTCTGCTTTTTAAATATGTGGCACCAGTCTCAGTCATGCGAACTTGCTCCACATAACCCAAAGCACTGGGAATGCAGCTTCATAAAATGTACCCAGAAATGTTTAAATGGACAAATACAACACTTTGAGATTGTAATAAAAACCCTGTTCTATTCTACACATTGGCCTCTTCTGGTAGCTCATTTAGCTCTGTCCCAACTGACCTTAGAACAGGAGATAAGATTAGAAGCTATTCAATGGGTATGTCCAGTGCCTGATGTGGAAAACAAAATGTTTATTTTGTATGCTGGACTTGCTGTTGCATACATAAAGATTGTGCTTTATGTTCCTTTACGGGGACGGAAATCAAAATTAAAATTTAATTATTCAGCTACAGCATGCAATAAAAAAGCCTTCCAATTTACTTATATTATCAGATGTATTTTCTTTTCTTGATACCCTCTGTTAAAGAGCATACCAAGATAGGCTCAAGGTGTGCATGTGTCTTGAGTATCAGGGAACTTGTCCACCCAGGTTTGAGAAGCACAAGCATTAAAAAAAAAAAAGGGTCATGAAACCCAGTTTTTCTTTCATGATTTAGAATGTAAAAAAAATGTAAACAAAAAAGAAGAAAACTAGAAACTGTTCCAAATTTCTTCTATTGTCAGGTAGGTAGTCTCAGGAGCAAGCTTGTGCCTGGAGCAATATATTTCAGCAGTTTTTTTGCGAGAATGATTTTGAACACTAGATGTCAGCAGTGTTTTTTTAAATGTATTTGTGCAAAACTGCTACCATATAGGTTTCTAGACACATGCACGCTACCTAATTAGGTATTCTTTTCAACAAAGAATTCCATGAGAACACAATTTGAAAACAAAAAAGAAAAAATTAGTACATTGAAAGATATGAATCAATGATTGGCAACAGCAGTGAAATCCATCTGTTTGCAAGAGCAGGGTTTGTCAATCATCCTGGCTAAATCCATCTCCTCACAAGAGCAGGGTTTGTCAATTATCCTGGCTAAATCCATCTCCTCACAAGAGCAGGACGTGTTAATCATCCTGGATGAGTCCATTCTCGAGCAAAGGCAGGGTTAGTCAATCATCCTGGATGAATCAAAACCATGAGACTTGGAAGAAGTGGTCTTCCGCAGCTTGATAAATGGATCCCTATAGGGCTAAAAAAATGTTTGCAACAATATTTGTAAAAATGGTATACATTGTTGCAAACACTGCTGTCAGCTTGGCATCGATGTCCATAAAGCAGTTGGAACCGTCATATTGTAACTTGGGTTACCTTTTCTGCTAAGGCCAATTAGAAATGGTTATAAATGACTTATTAGAGTGTACAACCAATGACTGTGTGGAATATAGCTGTATCTACAACTCCATGTTTAACATGAATTGGAAAGTCCACAATATTCACAATCAAATTACATGAAAAGGAGAACAAAATAAATAATAAAATATATTGCAAAGTTGTGGGGGTGGGCTGAGCCGGCCGTCTGGGAAATGGCTGCACTTTAAGTGAGCGCCAAAGGACTGCCCCAGAGTTCTGCTAAAAAGACAAGGAAAAAGACCTACTAGCACCATTAAAACGGAGATGCATATCTCCTAAAACATGACAATCAATTTCATCAGGTTTGGTGCTCAAAAAATGGCCGAAATTTTTCACCTGTGACGCGTCCGGCCTCCACCAGCTACTTTAGTCCCCGGCTTCACTAAAGCCTACTCCGGAACTCCCGGAAAGCATTCTAGCAAGCCATCCATGGCTTAACCCTCGGCTGGGGAAGGATCCATAACCGTTTAAGACACCAATGAAGACAACTGTGTGACAGAACCGGAAGCAACTAAGAAATCTAGGCCCCAGCTTCTTTTCGGCCTTCTCCGGATCCGGATAACATCCACATCATTGCTGGGAGTCTAAAAGCCTGCACTCCATACACAGTAACAGATTTATTTTTTACTCTACAATCAATATTTCTGCATACTCCTGAGGCCTTAACCAGGGGCTTGGTGCATCAGAAACCTACTCTACCTTTAATCCAAGGAACAGCAATACAGAGATTCACCATGCTAGCTTACTAAGGTACCTTTCGTTTTCATTATCAGCCACATGTACAAATTTGCAAATAAAATCATATGCAGAGACTTTTTACTCTAACATGAGGTGAGCTACAATCCTTAACCCTGCAAACAACACCTACCTGGGCATAGATTACCAGCATTTACTACACATATATAGTGCTACCAGGTCAGCTCAACACACAACCAAAACTGCTTCAACTTCACACACCCTCCTATGAAGCTCTCCTAGAGGGTTGTATATACACAAAGAAGCAGCTTAATTCATGATAGCAGCAGGGTTAATACTGCAAGTCCAAGGACAACACTTCAAATATATTAGGAAGGTCACAAGCCTACCTAAAACTACTAAATACCTAAAACTACTAAACACCTCCGGAGGGGGAAAAGAGAAAAAAAACATAATTTATGCTTACCTGATAAATTCCTTTCTTCTGTTGTGTGATCAGTCCACGGGTCATCATTACTTCTGGGATATTATCTGCTCCCCTACAGGAAGTGCAAGAGGATTCACCCAGCAGAGTTGCTATATAGCTCCTCCCCTCTACGTCACCTCCAGTCATTCGACCAAAGACCAACGAGAAAGGAGAAGCCAAGGGTGTAGTGGTGACTGAATTATAATTTAAAAAATATTTACCTGCCTTAAAAAACAGGGCGGGCCGTGGACTGATCACACAACAGAAGAAAGGAATTTATCAGGTAAGCATAAATTATGTTTTCTTCTGTTATGTGTGATCAGTCCACGGGTCATCATTACTTCTGGGATACCAATACCAAAGCAAAAGTACACGGATGACGGGAGGGATAGGCAGGCTCATTATACAGAAGGAACCACTGCCTGAAGAACCTTTCTCCCAAAAATAGCCTCCGAAGAAGCAAAAGTGTCAAATTTGTAAAATTTGGAAAAAGTATGAAGCGAAGACCAAGTTGCAGCCTTGCAAATCTTGTTCAACAGAGGCCTCATTCTTAAAGGCCCAAGTGGAAGCCACAGCTCTAGTGGAATGAGCTGTAATTCTTTCAGGAGGCTGCTGTCCAGCAGTCTCATAGGCTAAACGTATTATGCTACGAAGCCAAAAAGAGAGAGAGGTAGCAGAAGCTTTTTGACCTCTCCTCTGTCCAGAATAAACGACAAACAGGGAAGAAGTTTGGCGAAAATCTTTAGTTGCCTGCAAGTAGAACTTGAGGGCACGAACTACATCCAGATTGTGTAGAAGACGTTCCTTCTTTGAAGAAGGATTTGGACACAAGGATGGAACAACAATCTCTTGATTGATATTCCTGTTAGAGACAACCTTAGGTAAGAAACCAGGTTTAGTACGCAGAACTACCTTGTCTGAGTGAAAGATGAGATAAGGAGAATCACAATGTAGGGCTGATAACTCAGAGACTCTTCGAGCCGAGGAAATAGCCATTAAAAATAGAACTTTCCAAGATAACAATTTTATATCAATGGAATGAAGGGGTTCAAACGGAACACCCTGTAAAACGTTAAGAACTAAGTTTAAACTCCATGGCGGAGCAACAGTTTTAAACACAGGCTTGATCCTAGCTAAAGCCTGACAAAAGGCCTGGATGTCTGAATTTTCTGACAGACGCCTGTGTAACAAGATGGACAGAGCTGAGATCTGTCCCTTTAATGAGCTAGCCGATAAACCCTTTTCTAAACCTTCTTGTAGAAAAGACAATATCCTAGGAATCCTAACCTTACTCCAGGAGTAATCTTTGGATTCACACCAGTATAGGTATTTACGCCATATTTTATGGTAAATCTTTCTGGTAACAGGCTTCCTAGCCTGTATCAGGGTATCAATAACCGACTCAGAAAAACCACGTTTTGATAAAATCAAGCGTTCAATTTCCAAGCAGTCAGCTTCAGAGAAGTTAGACTTTGATGTTTGAATGGACCCTGAATCAGAAGGTCCTGTCTTAGAGGTAGAGACCAAGGCGGACAGGATGACATGTCCACTAGATCTGCATACCAAGTCCTGCGCGGCCATGCAGGCGCTATTAGAATCACTGATGCTCTCTCCTGTTTGATCTTGGCAATCAATCGAGGAAGCAGCGGGAAGGGTGGAAACACATAAGCCATCCTGAAGTTCCAAGGTGCTGTCAAAGCATCTATCAGAACCGCTCCCGGATCCCTGGATCTGGATCCGTAGCGAGGAAGTTTGGCGTTCTGGCGAGACGCCATGAGATCTATCTCTGGTTTGCCCCAACGTCGAAGTATTTGGGCAAAGACCTCCGGATGAAGTTCCCACTCCCCCGGATGAAGAGTCTGGCGACTCAAGAAATCCGCCTCCCAGTTCTCCACTCCCGGGATGTGGATTGCTGACAGGTGGCAAGAGTGAGACTCTGCCCAGCGAATTATCTTTGATACTTCTATCATTGCTAGGGAGCTTCTTGTCCCTCCCTGATGGTTGATGTAAGCTACAGTCGTGATGTTGACCGACTGAAACCTGATGAACCCCCGAGTCTTTAACTGGGGCCAAGCTAGAAGGGCATTGAGAACTGCTGTCAATTCCAGAATGTTTATTGGCAGGAGACTTTCCTCCTGACTCCATTGTCCCTGAGCCTTCAGAGAATTCCAGACAGCGCCCCAACCTAGAAGGCTGGCGTCTGTTGTTACAATTGTCCAGTCCGGCCTGCTGAACGGCATCCCCTTGGACAGATGTGGCCGAGAAAGCCACCATAGAAGAGAGTTTCTGGTCTCTTGATCCAGATTCAGAGTGGGGGACAAATCTGAGTAATCCCCATTCCACTGACTCAGCATGCACAATTGCAGCGGTCTGAGATGTAGGCGTGCAAAGGGTACTATGTCCATTGCTGCTACCATTAAGCCGATCACCTCCATGCATTGAGCTACTGACGGGAGTTGAATGGAATGAAGGACACGGCATGCATTTAGAAGCTTTGTTAATCTGTCTTCTGTCAGATAAATCTTCATTTCTACAGAATCTATAAGAGTCCCCAAGAATGGAACTCTTGTGAGAGGCAAGAGAGAACTCTTCTTTTCGTTCACTTTCCATCCATGCGACCTTAGAAATGCCAGAACTAACTCTGTATGAGACTTGGCAGTTTGAAAGCTTGAAGCTTGTATCAGAATGTCGTCTAGGTACGGAGCTACCGAAATTCCTCGCGGTCTCAGAACCGCTAGAAGGGCACCCAGAACCTTTGTGAAGATTCTTGGAGCCGTAGCCAATCCGAATGGAAGGGCTACAAACTGGTAATGCCTGTCTAAGAAGGCAAACCTTAGATACCGGTAATGATCTTTGTGAATCGGTATGTGAAGGTAAGCATCCTTTAAATCCACTGTGGTCATGTACTGACCCTTTTGGATCATGGGTAAGATTGTCCGAATAGTTTCCATTTTGAACGATGGAACTCTTAGGAATTTGTTTAGGATCTTTAAATCCAAGATTGGCCTGAAAGTTCCCTCTTTTTTGGGAACCACAAACAGGTTTGAGTAAAACCCTTGTCCTTGTTCCGACCGCGGAACCGGATGGATCACTCCCATTAATAATAGATCTTGTACACAGCGTAGAAACGCGTCTTTCTTTATTTCGTTTGTTGACAACCTTGACAGATGAAATCTCCCTCTTGGGGGAGATAATTTGAAGTCTAGAAGGTATCCCTGAGATATGATCTCTAGCGCCCAGGGATCCTGGACATCTCTTGCCCAAGCCTGGGCGAAGAGAGAGAGTCTGCCCCCCACTAGATCCGGTCCCGGATCGGGGGCCCTCGGTTCATGCTGTCTTAGGGGCAGCAGCAGGTTTTCTGGCCTGCTTGCCCTTATTCCAGGACTGGTTAGGTTTCCAGCCTTGTCTGTAACGAGCAACAGCTCCTTCCTGTTTTGGTGCAGTGGAAGTTGATGCTGCACCTGCTTTGAAATTCCGAAAGGGACGAAAATTAGACTGTCTAGCCTTAGCTTTGGCTTTGTCTTGAGGTAGAGCGTGGCCCTTACCTCCTGTAATGTCAGCGATAATTTCTTTCAAACCGGGCCCAAATAAAGTTTGCCCCTTGAAAGGTATATTAAGTAATTTGGACTTAGAAGTTACATCAGCCGACCAGGATTTTAGCCACAGCGCCCTACGTGCCTGAATGGCGAATCCTGAATTCTTAGCCGTAAGTTTGGTTAAATGTACTACGGCCTCCGAAATGAATGAATTAGCTAGTTTAAGGACTCTAAGCCTGTCCGTAATGTCGTCCAGCGTAGCGGAACTAAGGTTCTCTTCCAGAGACTCAATCCAAAATGCTGCCGCAGCCGTAATCGGCGCGATGCATGCAAGGGGTTGCAATATAAAACCTTGTTGAACAAACATTTTCTTAAGGTAACCCTCTAATTTTTTATCCATAGGATCTGAAAAAGCACAGCTATCCTCCACCGGGATAGTGGTGCGCTTAGCTAAAGTAGAAACTGCTCCCTCCACCTTAGGGACCGTTTGCCATAAGTCCCGTGTGGTGGCGTCTATTGGAAAACATCTTTCTAAATATAGGAGGGGGTGAGAACGGCACACCGGGTCTATCCCACTCCTTAGTAACAATTTCAGTTAATCTCTTAGGTATAGGAAAAACGTCAGTACTCGCCGGTACCGCAAAGTATTTATCCAACCTACACATTTTCTCTGGTATTGCAACAGTGTTACAATCGTTAAGAACCGCTAAGACCTCCCCTAGTAATACACGGAGGTTTTCCAATTTAAATTTAAAATTTGAAATATCTGAATCCAATCTGCTTGGATCAGAACCGTCACCTACAGAATGAAGCTCTCCGTCCTCATGCTCTGCAAGCTGTGACGCAGTATCAGACATGGCCCTAGGATTATCAGCGCACTCTGTTCTCACCCCAGAGTGATCACGCTTGCCTCTTAGTTCTGGTAACTTAGCCAAAACTTCAGTCATAACAGTAGCCATATCTTGTAATGTTATCTGTAATGGCTGCCCAGATGTACTAGGCGCCATAATATCACGCACCTCCCGGGCGGGAGACGCAGGTACTGACACGTGAGGCGAGTTAGACGGCATAACTCTCCCCTCGCTGTTTGGTGAAATTTGTTCAATTTGTACAGATTGGCTTTTATTTAAAGTAGCATCAATACAGTTAGTACATAAATTTCTATTGGGCTCCACCTTGGCATTGGAACAAATGACACAGGTATCTTCCTCTGAATCAGACATGTTTAACACACTAGCAATAAACATGCAACTTGGTTACAATCTTATTTAACAAAAACGTACTGTGCCTCAAAGAAGCACTAAACGATTAAATGACAGTTGAAATAATGAACTGAAAAACAGTTATAGCATCACTCTTTAAAAACAACACAACTTGTTAGCAAGGTTTGTTCCCATTAGTAAAGTAACACTAATTAAATTTTAAACATAAAAATCACAGAGCAACGTTTTAAAACACAGTCACTACATAAGTCTCACAGCTCTGCTGAGAGAATCTACCTCCCTTCAAAAGAAGTTTGAAGACCCCTGAGTTCTGTTAGAGATGAACCGGATCATGCAGAAAATACAAGAGTAACTGACTGGAAATTTTTGATGCGTAGCAAAGAGCGCCAAAAACGGCCCCTCCCCCTCACACACAGCAGTGAGAGAGAAACGAAACTGTCATAATCAAAACAAGCAAACTGCCAAGTGGAAAAATAATGCCCAAATATTTATTCACTCAGTACCTCAGAAATGCAAACGATTCTACATTCCAGCAAAAACGTTTAACATGAATTAAATACCTATTAAAAGGTTTAATGTACTTTTACAGAGTAATTCCGGTGAAATACCATCCCCAGAATACTGAAGTGTAGAGTATACATACATGTCATTATAACGGTATGGCAGGATTTTCTCATCAATTCCATTCAGAAAATAAAAACTGCTACATACCTCAATGCAGATTCAACTGCCCGCTGTCCCCTGATCTGAAGCTTTTACCTCCCTCAGATGGCCGAGAAACAGCAATATGATCTTAACTACTCCGGTTAAAATCATAAGAAAAACTCTGGTAGATTCTTCTTCAAACTCTGCCAGAGAAGTAATAACACGCTCCGGTGCTATTGTAAAATAACAAACTTTTGATTGAAGTTATAAAAACTAAGTATAATCACCATAGTCCTCTCACACCTCCTATCTAGTCTTTGGGTGCAAGAGAATGACTGGAGGTGACGTAGAGGGGAGGAGCTATATAGCAACTCTGCTGGGTGAATCCTCTTGCACTTCCTGTAGGGGAGCAGATAATATCCCAGAAGTAATGATGACCCGTGGACTGATCACACATAACAGAAGAAATAACATCATTAAAAGAAGATGTCGCCAAAGAAACAAACAAACCAGGTCAGACAGGGGGCCTAGAAATCACCATAGCACCACCACCTCCATGAACAACTTTTTCAGGCCTCTTGAAAGCCCTATATCACAAATGCCAAGCCAAGATTCAGCAGAAAATGCTCCACAATTACAATCACCATCAGAAACTCTGACTCAAAACAAGATTTCACCAACCTAATCACAGAGGATAAGTCCTGCATCAAGGAGGAGATCTCTGAACTCTGCAAAGAAATGCACGAAATAGGTGACAGGGTGGAATTCCTTGAAGAAGAATCAGAATCACATCAATCTGAACTAGCATCCTTACAACCAAATGTACAGGCACAAAAAAAATGTAATTGACCAGCTCCAAGAAAAGCTGGAGGACATTGAAAACAGGAGCCGGTGACAAAACATAAGAATCAGGGGAATTCCAGAAAGCATACCTTCAAGACCTCTTTAAGCACCTGAAAATCATTTTTCTCAGACCTCAAAGAACACCATGGCAAACCGCAGAGTCCAAGAGACAGAAAAAACAAGCCGCCTCCACTGTAGAAAATGGGTGAGATCAATCCTGTATCACTGATTTGTCTCTCCTCTCCTTCTAATGAGACTCTAAAAGTTCAGGGCGCACAACCAATGTTTACCCTTTGATGTAGGCCTTGAAAGGCGAGTAATTCTTTGTAACTAATGGGTCTTCAATGATCAAAATCAATAGCAACCTCTGCGGCACCGTTAGCCCCCTATTGAATTCTCAAGAGCTAAAAGAATAGTATTATGATTATGTCGTTAATTGTATATGAGGCACTCTTCTCTACTGTTGAGAGGGGGGGCACATATGCTGGCCCACTTTAGCTTAACAACTGTTTTGTTTAAAAATGTTTTGTTTACAAATGTTTTAATTTTATTACCTCTATTCCATGTACTGTTCTTAATGATGTTACCTAAACTATGTTGCATCCATCAATGCGTAATCAAACTAAAAATCTATACCACATTCACACGGTCACAACCACCATGACAACACAAAAGAAAGACCAATTGTTTACTATCATAACCATTAACACTAAAGGCCTTAACTCCCCTTTTAAGAGGTTGAAGGTATTCCATGACCTCAATCACAAAAATGGAGATATCTTGTTCTTGCAAGAAACTCACTTTAAACAGGGTAAAGAGCCCAAGTAAATGTCATCCAATTACCTCACTCGCTTCCAAAGTAGTAACCCCAAAAAGAAAACAAATGGAGTAAGTATACTCTTCCATAAATGAACCCCATTCGAACTCCTCCATAGAGAACAAGACAAAGAGGGTAGATATTTAAGCCTTTTTGGCCTCCTCTTTGGAAAACCAATAACACTAGTCAATATTTATGCCCCAAACACTAACCAAGCATCCTTTTTCCAGCACACAACAAACTCCATACTTGGGTACTTAAAAGGACCACTAGTGCTCGCAGGAGATTTTAATCTCGCTTTGAACCCCACTATAGACAGCTCTAACCCACACTTAAAGCTCCCTACCAATGTATTACATACAGTTTGGAATAACCTCTCACTGCTAACTCTTCATGACACTTGGAGACATCTTTACCCCCATAAACTGGATTACACCTTTTTTTTTTTCGAACCCCAATAAATCCTATTCTAGGATCAACTATATAATGGCAGATCTTTCCTTACTAAATCTTAGGCATGCACGTATTATCCCTATTAGCTGGTCAGATCACTCAGCTGTTAGTAGCTCCTTCATCTGGCCCTCTATACCAATACGCCCATTCCAAAGGAGGTTGGACGAAACGTTACTTTCAGACCCTTTGATCAGAATACATGTAGAACAAGCACTACAAGAGTATTTCACCTTTAATGTATCAGGAGACACATCACCTATTACAACTTGGGAGGCCCACAAATGTGTTTTACGGGGTATCCTGATGAAGCACAAAGCCATAAAAATTAAGCAAGCAAGACAAAAATATATCACACTGACACAGACAATAGCAAGTTTAGACTATACTCACAAAAGACATCCAACAGACTTGGTAACCCAGCAAAAACTAGACCAAGCCAGACAGCAAAGCCCAAAATACAGCTTTCTTTTTGCGTCAAAAATACCACATACAAGGTAATAAAACCAATGGGTACAGCTAGAACATGACCTTTCAAATTATTCCCAACTCGGGTTCTCCTGCTGAACAGAAATTTGTCAAGATAAAACAACGCATCCTAATATTCCGATAATCTCAGAAACCTATAAAGTCTGGGCGAACATAGTTAAAACACACCCAAACCTTTCATCGATACCTTCCCCACTTACACCCACCCTAGGAAATACTAATTTTCAACCAGGTCTCTCCTTTACTCCAACTGGTGCCAGAGATATACACCTCCTCCTGCCCACATACACCTTGGTGGAGGAAGGTAGGCTGCTAGATAAACAACTGATTCAGCATCTAGGAGAAGGGTTCTTTGCACACTAGTTTAGATACTTACAACTAAACCACTTTCTTCAAACCAAACATAAAGATAGTGTAACAAGACAATGAACCCAGTTCAAAAAATTGTGTAGTTCTTCATCACCGATCCATCACACTATTTCCTTGACTTATAAACTCCTGACTACACCTAGAGAGAATGACCTGCCGACTTACACTAGGTCATGGGACAAAGATCTACCTTTCTTGATCCCATCGGCGGAGTGGTACTCAATTTTCTCCTCCATAAAAAAAGTCAGCACATTCAGAGAAACTGTTAGAGACGAATATTAAACTACTAACTAAATGGTACCTCACACCACAAAGACTTAAAAATATTTATCCAAATTCCTCCAACCTTTGCTGGAGACTTGCAAATGTGGATCCAGGAAACAAATACCAATCTTAAGCTAGAGAGATACCAGTAACTGCTTACAAATGCACTAGATATGCATGCAGATTTAATGTTCCTCTGGGACTCTAGACCCACATAGACACCTCAATCACTTATGTCTTAAAATCTCCATGCCAGCCACTACAAACGTAGGACCACTGTGAGTCTACTAATGCAAACATAACCACTGTCAAATAATTTGTGGATTCACTTTTGTCCATCCCTCCTCATTTTCTACATATAACCCCAGAGGCAGAACATTTTGGGAAAAGTTAGGGGGCTGAGAGACAGTCATCACTGCAGAGCGCTTTGCTGTGGATGCGCTATGTTAAGGAAAACTTACACAGTGCTGCCAGAGCAAAGCTCTTTTTGAAGAGAACAACCTGATGTGGAGCAGCGCTGCAAAGTTAAAGCAGTAACAGTTCCTGCATGTGTCATGTTCTTTCTGCAGACATGCTGCATTTTCTGCGATGGCATCTCAGATCACTGCATGTTCTGCCTTGGGGCATATAACAAGTTAAGGAAGGGCCATTTAGTATCAACTTACATACATTGACCTTTGCATGGAAATTTTTGTTATTATTGATATTGTTATAATTTATTACTTATTGTTGGATTATTATTGGCCCTGTTGGTTAAGAATTTTAAAAAAAAAACTATAGGATCTGTTTAATACATCTCTGGACGCTGATAACTATAAGGCTCGTTGAGACGAACCCAATGCGATCCCATGAAAATCTTCCACTTTATTACCTTCAGATGTGTCACACTAAACCAAGGACTTTTGCAAGGACATGCCTTTTTCATATGAAGAAAGTTTAATGCAAATATTGACTAAACCTTGTATAATATTTTCAAAATGCCTTTATTTTTTTCATACAACTGTACACTTACCGACTTTATTTCATAAAAAATATTTTTTTTAAAAAAATTGAGATATAGATATAGATATATATATATATATATATATATATATATATATATATATATATATATATATATATATATATATATATATAGTTGTTTTACTACATGTAATTAAAGGGACAGTCTACTCCAGAATTGTTATTGCTTAAGATTATAGATAATCCCTTTACTACCCATTCCCCAGTTTTGCATAACCAACACTGTTATATTAATATACTTTTTACCTCTGTGATTACTTTGTATCTAAGCCTCTGCAGACTTCCCCCTTATTTCAGTTCTTTTGACAGACTTGCATTTTAGCCAATCAGTGCCCTCTCATAAGTAACTCCACGTGCGTAAGCACAATGTTATCTATATGGCACACCTGAACTAACGCCCTCTAGCTGTTTGTTTTTTTAATGCATTCAGATAAGAGGCAGCCTTCAAGGGCTTAGAAATTAGCATATGAACTTAACTAGGTTTGATGATAAAAGTAAATTGGAAAGTTGTTTAAATTACATGTCCTATCTGAATCATGGAAGTTTCATTTTGACTAGACTGTCCCCTTTAAACTGTCCCTGTCACCTTTATCTTTAGGTGTTTAATGTCCCTTTAATTGTAAAACCTCCTATTATTAACACATACTAGGTTAGTTGGGGTTTGGGAGTCTGGCAGTTAGGGGGAAGGTCACAGAGAGCTTAGTGAGGCAGGAGTTTCGGGGGGGGTAGGGGGGGTAATGTAGCGTTTGTATTTGTAGATTTTTTCCATTAAAAAAAGATATTGAACAAATTAATTTATTAACAAATGTAATTGATTCACACATTCATTATTCTTTCAAATATGCGTAGGTTGTAGTTATTCGTTTTCATACGAATGCAACAAGTAATGAAAAATTAGTTCATTTTTGCACTTGTACAAAAACAAATGCATGTCTACCATATAGGGGCCAATTTATCAAGCTACGGCGGACAGGGACATACATATGAGCAGCTGTCTGCTGCAGCTCACCTCTGGGGGCTGAATTCCGCTCACGGAATTCAGCATTGCACAAGAAAGAAATTTTGCGCTCTTGTGCAACACCGCCCCCTGCACAGCCAATAACGCTCAGGCAGGAGCTGTCAATATCCCCGGTCGGACGAGACCGGGGAGATTGAAATTCGCCACCTAAGAGGTAGAGGCTAGGGAAGGATCTTCATAAATACAGACTGCAGGTTCTCTCAGTCGTAGAGGGGTGAAGGCTGACGAAACCTTTGACAAATCGACCCCATAGTACTCAAGATGTGCATACTACTGAGCCTATCTAGTAATGTTCTTAAAATAAAAAAAATAAAAAGGATATCAAGAGACCAAAGTAAATTAGAACTTGCATGCTCTATCTGAATCAAAAAACTTTCTGCGATGAGAATTTTTTTAATGAAAATTTTTCTGCAAGTCATTTTTAAATAAAATAAAATTGTAAATTTTTCAGCTACACTAAAGCACCAGATCAATTGCAATGTGTTGGTTATCTGGAGAATAAAGCAATATTTAAAGTTTTATAATCTAGTGCAGTAGTTGAAAATTGCATTGCAAATTAGCTGCAGACAAAATAAGTAGTTGTAAAATGTCTCTTGAATTAATTTGTTTCATTTTCTCTTAGTCTAACATAGAAATGTAGTAATAAAAAGGTGCATTGCTCATATGAACATCTTACATTCAGAGAAAAACAGCTTTGCAGACTGTGAAAAGCTAGGGAACGAGCTTGCAAAAATCTCAGAGCCAGACAACAATCAATGCACTGCTGCTTTGCAGCACTACTGCATTTGCATTTGATTGTTGTCTTCAAACAATACTTTGCAAACGCTAGTACACACTACTTCCCTTTAAAATGTCCTATGCGTGGCCTTATCATTAAGCCAAATCAATGCAGCTTGTTACAGAAGACAAAATAAAACCTATTTATGTACAGCATACTTTCACTGCTGTTATCTCCTGCTTTTGCTTTGGGTAAAGCTCACATATAGCCTTGTGCAATATGTTGGCACTTTATAGATAAAAGATTAAGAGATTATGTACATATGTTTCAATATACATTTAGTCATAGACATCTCATTGGCCTATCCTTTATCTGCAACTGTAATTAGGAGCAGCCACGCTTAAAGGGATAGTCTAGTCAAAATTAAATGTTCATGATTCAGATAGAACATGCAATTTTAAACAACTTTCTAATTTACTGCTATTATCAATTTTTCTTCGTTCTCTTGGTATCTTTATTTGAATGTAAGCTTAGGAGCCGGTCCATTTTTGGTTCAGTACCTGAGTAGCACTTGTTGATTGGTGGCTACATTTAGACACTAATCAGAAACTGCTACCCAGGTGCTGTACCAATAATGGGCCGGCTCCTAAGCTTACATTTTTGCTTTTTTAAATAAAGATACCAAGAGAACGAAGAAAAATTGATAATAGGAGTAAATTTAAAAAGTTGCTTAAAATTGCATGCTCTATCTGAATTGTGAAAGTTTAATTTTTACTAGACTATTCCTTTAAAAGGGAAAGTGCCCTGTGGGGTTTTTTCTCCCCATGATCTATTTTATCTGCTGGAGAGTATTACAGAATTTACCTTTTATTTTGTCATTTAAAATAACTGCTTTGCCCATTGCATCCCACTGATATGGAACATTTCAGAACTAGTTATAGAAAAGCTATGTAAACAATAAGGTCAACAAGAAATTACTCTCCAAATAGGGGGTGGGACATGGAAAAAAACAAAGTTTTGTTTTCTTTGTTCTCTCTTAGCACTTGACAATCAAGCTGGCATGGAGAGAAATCACACAAAATCTTTCTTTTTTAGCTTTATATTGCAATGCATGTGTCTCCTTCATATCCAGAAGCCAGCATATCTATTTAAACAGCTCTCAAGCTATAAAATACCATTTTAAAATTCTCTGAGGGACCTTACCGTACTGATGAGACTACATAGATAATCTTGCCAAGAGTTTGCGCCCTAAGAGTTAATCTCACTGAGCATACAGTGAGAGATGAGATAAGGAGGATTTTGTGTAAATATAGAAATATTAGATAATTAGGTACGATATCCCCGCAAGTTCATTGGATTTTATTGGGTTGTGGTTTCAATTAGCAGAGGAAGCTATTTCATATACAAAGATACCTAAAAGGCAATTTTCCAAACATTTTAACCTCTGTGGCTACTATAGTAACTCATTGTAAACACAATAAGGAAACCAGTTTAACAATACACTGTCTCGTCACTTGCTTTTGGCTCCAAGTAGCCACAGTGAATGTCCGAGAAAGTTCTTTTTCATTTGAAAGTGTATCACAAATTGTTTAAGATGCTCATCAAGGGTACAATAATGAGGTTAATACATTTTGGAAAACCTCATATTTATGGAATATCTGCACACAAGTGCTTTTTTTCACTACCTTTTTCAAACAAGGAGCCATAGTGTCCTTTTTTTCAAGGGCCAGGAATTTGTTATTCTATATAAACAAAATGAAAAATAGGACATTATTAGCAAGATAACTGCTGAAAATTTAACGGTCGAACAATGACATTCTATAAATTGTTAGAGGATGTAATTATAAGATTAGCCACCCTACACTACTGTGTTTAACTCCCACAAACCAAGCACTTGATGACAAAAATAGCAGGCTTAACAAGGGTACAAAGTTAAAGGTCCAAAATAGTAAAAAAATGCATTCTATAATTTGTTAGGGATAAACACAGAAATATGGCGCTAATTCCTAAAGGAAAAACCTTGACCACTCTAGAACAGTCACCCCAGGACTGACAGTTAAATCTAAAGCAAAGGAATATAGAGGGCGCTAAAAGCTAAGTTCTCCACCACATTTAGTCAATTATGGAAATAAACACAATGGATTTAGGGTAACAACTTTACTATCGGATAAAATTAAAATGCAAATTTATTACAATACAATACATAAGAGAAAATAAAGGGACGTCTCCCTGATTTTAAAAATATTAAAAAAGGACTGGAGTACCACCTTAAAAATGTTTAAAAAAGGTATTTTGCATATGTTTGATTTGATACAATGTGAATAAAGGTATCAGTCAAACTCAAAAAACAGTCTGTCCCAATTTAGGATATGTGGTTACAAAGTATCTTATAATAGCTGTTCACCAAATGTTGCAACTGTGACAGATAGGGTCGGCGTGAAAATCTTTAGAATATAGCCCCCTTTAGGGAGAATTAGACGATGGAAGACACCTTAGTATCAGATCTTTTTTCTTACTCACACTTTCTTTTCAGAGTAGCTTGCTGACGATTTTATGGCTCACGGCTTTGGAGATTGGACACAGGCAAACAGCGTCTCCCAATGTTGATCACCTTTGCTGGTGTCGGCTGAACCCGGTCAGCGTGAATGAAGACTGCTCATTACTCCAGCGTTTGTAGTGCGCCAAATTGATCCCAATGCAGAGGGGATAAAAGAGATTCACACACCCGCACTTAGCGTGATACACGCGCGGGCAAGGATATAGAAAGCTAGGTACCTAGATTTTCAAATTGTGGTTAAAGTCCTTAGCAGGATACAACACAGATACAATCTACGCGTTTCACCCGTTAGATAGGGCTTTTTCAAGATACTCGTTGTTCCCGGGACGGAATTTAAATATCCGCTGAAGTGTGTTCATTGGTTGTGGCTCTTTTTTGTTTAAGGTGGAAGTTGATCAGGGTTGATTTTTCTTAAGGTGGATTTATTCTGATGTTCTCGTGTTCTCATCCAAAAAGGTCACAACATCACATATTGTATAATGGTTTTACTAAACCAATTTTAAAATTTAAAAAAGTTTTCCAGACCCAACTGCAAATTATATTAAAAAATTATATCGTTAAGGTGATACAACCAGAGGTGGTATTCCATAATAAAATACAAAAATATATATTTTCTCTATAAGCTATAAATATCAAAAATATATTATTGTTTAAAATAGAATTGTAGTACATATGTCAAAAAGGTTAATAGTCTATTAGTTTATTAAAAAAAATTTAAATTTATACAGTAGGTGGGTTTCTCTATTATTAAGTCAATGCCTATTCATATAAAACCAATTTTCAACTCAAAATTTATAACCAATTATTTCTATATCTGAGGATGCAGATGAGCAAGATAATTAAAACATAGCTTAGATTATTCTATAGATTAGGGTAACCAGTTGTGTACATTGAAATACTTCACAATCATTTTATCAGATTAATCTACAATTTAAAATAATTATTAAAATTGTTATTAAAATTGGGGGATTATCACTATCTTAAAATAACCTAAAAATATATTATTATATCAATTTTTTATATTCCACTATTAAATATTAAGGCAGTTTGATGGTGTTAGCTATATCTTAACTCCTAAAAAAGGGGATAGGTCTATCTCTGAGTTGAGGCCTTTTGGAAAAAGAGTATCAAATTTGTAAATTAGTTCAGCTTCTTTCTTGAGGAGCTTACCCTCAAAGTCACCTCCTCTCCAGTCTCCTTTAACCTTACATATTCCCCAAAATTTAAAATGCTGTAGATTATTTTTATGAATTTCTCTAAAGTGCTTGTATAAGTGGGTGTCTAAGTTCCCTTTATCGATATTACAGAGATGTTCTCTGATCCTGTCGCGTAATAATCTGGTAGTCTCTCCAATGTAAAATAGATCACATGAGCATTTCAAAAGATATATGACACCTTTGTGTGAACATCTTATGGTGTCTTTTATTTTAAAATCTACGCCTGTCCCAGTTATATGGATGGAGCCAGTTTTACTACTGTACCTACAAGCCCTGCAGGAAAGACAGGGGAAGAAACCTTTTAGATAGTTGCCTCTAAGATCTTGATCTATCATAGTAGTACTATCTTTCTTTAATTCACTTGGTGCAAGAATCTGCTTTAAATTTCTGGCTTTCCTAAAAATAATTTTTGGTTTGTATGCCAGAAGGTCACCTATTAAGGGGTCTTTTTTGACTATATGCCAATGCCTCGTGATTATTTTACGGAGTACTTGATGGTCATCATTATAATTTGTTATTAATGCTACGTCGTATTCATTCTTATTATCTCCGATAGGTGGAGTACTTTTTTCTTTATATTGTAAAAGAGAACTTCTTTCAGTTGTTTTTGCTCTGGCCACAGCTCCTACTAGTTCTTGTTCACTATAGCCTCTTTCATGAAATCTCTGATGGAGAACATTAATTTGTGTCTCAAAGTCTATATACCTGGAACAGTTCTTTCTAACTCTAAGGAACTGACCTGTAGGTATATTGCCTTTCCATCTCTCATGGTGGCAGCTTCTTTTATGTACATATCCATTACAGTCTACTTGCTTGAAATACGTTCTGGTGGCTAGACTGCCCTCATCTACAAATATTTCCAAATCCAGAAAGGAGATGGAGGTAGTACTATATTGATAGGTGAATTGGAGACCTCTATCATTATTATTCATAGCTTGAAAGAAAAGTTTTAGGTTCTCCTCTGAGCCCTTCCATATAATTAATATATCATCTATGTACCTTTTGAAGAGCACGAGGTCCGCGCCAAACTCGTGTGACCCGAGGAACTGATCCTCCCAGTCACCCATAAATAGGTTAGCATAGCTTGGCCTCAACTCAGAGATAGACTTATCCCCTTTTTTAGGAGTTAAGATATAGCTAACACCATCAAACTGCCTTAATATTTAATAGTGGAATATAAAAAATTGATATAATAATATATTTTTAGGTTATTTTAAGATAGTGATAATCCCCCAATTTTAATAACAATTTTAATAATTATTTTAAATTGTAGATTAATCTGATAAAATGATTGTGAAGTATTTCAATGTACACAACTGGTTACCCTAATCTATAGAATAATCTAAGCTATGTTTTAATTATCTTGCTCATCTGCATCCTCAGATATAGAAATAATTGGTTATAAATTTTGAGTTGAAAATTGGTTTTATATGAATAGGCATTGACTTAATAATAGAGAAACCCACCTACTGTATAAATTTAAATTTTTTTTAATAAACTAATAGACTATTAACCTTTTTGACATATGTACTACAATTCTATTTTAAACAATAATATATTTTTGATATTTATAGCTTATAGAGAAAATATATATTTTTGTATTTTATTATGGAATACCACCTCTGGTTGTATCACCTTAACGATATAATTTTTTAATATAATTTGCAGTTGGGTCTGGAAAACTTTTTTAAATTTTAAAATTGGTTTAGTAAAACCATTATACAATATGTGATGTTGTGACCTTTTTGGATGAGAACACGAGAACATCAGAATAAATCCACCTTAAGAAAAATCAACCCTGATCAACTTCCACCTTAAACAAAAAAGAGCCACAACCAATGAACACACTTCAGCGGATATTTAAATTCCGTCCCGGGAACAACGAGTATCTTGAAAAAGCCCTAACGGGTGAAACGCGTAGATTGTATCTGTGTTGTATCCTGCTAAGGACTTTAACCACAATTTGAAAATCTAGGTACCTAGCTTTCTATATCCTTGCCCGCGCGTGTATCACGCTAAGTGCGGGTGTGTGAATCTCTTTTATCCCCTCTGCATTGGGATCAATTTGGCGCACTACAAACGCTGGAGTAACGAGCAGTCTTCATTCACGCTGACCGGGTTCAGCCGACACCAGCAAAGGTGATCAACATTGGGAGACGCTGTTTGCCTGTGTCCAATCTCCAAAGCCGTGAGCCATAAAATCGTCAGCAAGCTACTCTGAAAAGAAAGTGTGAGTAAGAAAAAAGATCTGATACTAAGGTGTCTTCCATCGTCTAATTCTCCCTAAAGGGGGCTATATTCTAAAGATTTTCACGCCGACCCTATCTGTCACAGTTGCAACATTTGGTGAACAGCTATTATAAGATACTTTGTAACCACATATCCTAAATTGGGACAGACTGTTTTTTGAGTTTGACTGATACCTTTATTCACATTGTATCAAATCAAACATATGCAAAATACCTTTTTTAAACATTTTTAAGGTGGTACTCCAGTCCTTTTTTAATATTTTTAAAATCAGGGAGACGTCCCTTTATTTTCTCTTATGTATTGTATTGTAATAAATTTGCATTTTAATTTTATCCGATAGTAAAGTTGTTACCCTAAATCCATTGTGTTTATTTCCATAATTGACTAAATGTGGTGGAGAACTTAGCTTTTAGCGCCCTCTATATTCCTTTGCTTTAGTTTTCTATAATTTGTTAGAGCATGTAATTATAAGACCGTGCAAAGGGGGTTAAACACAGTAGAAGAAACTACCGCTATTCTAATCCGCAGTGCTAGTTGAACATCTAAGTCAGGTTAATTGGATCAGCTTCAGGTCCTGCTCAGAAACCGCAGTGCTCCGAGCGGCACTTCTACTGTGTGTTTACCCCCTTTGAGGGGGTTAAACACACGGTAGTGTAAGATTGACTGTCTTAAAATTACATGTTCTAACAAGACTCGTTCGACTGGGATGATTGACAAGTTTTGCTCTTGAGCAACTGGTTGCACAAGCGGTTGCAAGATCTTAGATGAAAGTAGTAGATGCTGCCTTGCTCTCCACGAAACACTGGCAGACAGGTTCCCTAGCTGAGGAATAGAATGGCAAAATAAAATGAAATGGAGGGCCGCAGAAGGGCTAGCAGTAACATAGTAGATCAGGTTAAAGTGAATGTAAATTTTGATGCTAAAGTGCCCGGTTTTTATAAATTCGATTAAAAACTGGGGCACTTTAATTCATCAAAATTTAGATTTCACTCCTGTTGTGAAAAAAAAAAACAAAAAAAAAACTTACCTTTTAATCTTGACAGCAGCTCCAGCTTCCTCCACCCGTTGCAAAGCCTCTTCCTGGGTCTAAAATGAGGAATCTTGCTTTCTCCAATCACGGCGTTGAATCAGACACTGATTGGAGGATGACCTATCCATTATTTCTGACATCAGAAATGGTTTGCGACGACCGGAGGAAGCTGGAGCAGCTGTCAAGTTTAAAAGGTAAGGTTTTTTTTCACAACAGGAGTGAAATGTAAATTTTGATGAATTAAAGTGCCCCTGTTTTTAATCGAATTTTTAAAAACCGGGCACTTTAGCATCAAAATTTACATTTACTTTAAAAGAAGACAAATGTGCACTGAGCTCAACCTCTTCTCTGATCCCTGATTTTATAATAAAAAAAACCACTTTGCCATGTGAACTAGTAGTAAAACAACAACAAAATTCTATTTAAAAATGACATTAAACAGTATGAGATTGTACTATAAGGGATATTAAATAGTAAACAAGTGAGACACATAATGATTTATTCAATTGAAAGATTAGCGTAAGAATAATAATATAAATGGAAATAAAGTATGAAGCAATGTTAGCAATTCCCTTCAGGTGCTCTCTGCCAGTCCCAGTTTTATGCTCTCGATAAAGGCTTGTTCGCCGAAACGCATTGAGCTGTAATTTAAATAAACTCAGAAGCCTTAGTGGCCAGTCCACTTTTCAATTTTCTTACCGTTAAGGACCATGGCTGTTTTAACATTTCTGCTGTGTTTGTGTTTAGCTGTAATTTTCCTCTTACTCATTTACTGTACCCACACATATTATATACCGTTTTTCTCGCCATTAAATGGGCTTTCTAAAGATACCATTATTTTCATCATATCTTATAATTTACTATAAAAATGTTTTTATAAAATATGAAAAAAACAACACTTTTTCTAACTTTGACCCCCAAAATCTGTTGCACATCTACAACCACCAAAAAACACACATGCTAAATAGTTTCTAAATTTTGTCCTGAGTTTAGAAATACCCAATGTTTACATGTTCTTTGTAAGTTATAGGGTAATAAGTACAAGTAGCACTTTGCTATTTCCAAAAAAAGCAATAGTTACATTGGAACACTGATATCTGTCAGGAATCCCTGAATAACCCTTCACATATGTGTGTATATATATATATATATATATATATATATATATATATATATATATATATATATATATATATATATATATATATATATATATATATATATATATATATATATATATATATATATATATATATTAGACAACCCGAAGTATTGATCTAGGCCCATTTTGATATATTTCATGCCACCATTTCACCGCCAAATGTGATCAAATAAAACAAATCACTCAACTTTTTCACAAACTTTAGGTTTCTCACTGAAATTATTTACAAACAGCGTGTGCAATCATGGCACAAATGGTTCTAAATGCTTCTCTGGGATCCCCCTTGTTCAGAAATAGCAGATATATATGGCTTTGGCGTTGCTTTTTGGTAATTAGAAAGCCGCTAAATGATGCTGCACACCACACTTGGGTATCATGGATGTGGTTCCCAGACAAACTGAAACTCAGTTCTCCTAATTTGTGAAACTGATTTATGTAAACTAAATTTCTTCACACACACACAAACACCTGTCAAGGACAGTTAAAAAGAAAAGTAAATACATGCTATATAAAATTATGAATTCAAACCAAAAGACATAAGTGTAAAGGTTTAGTTTCTATGAAGTACTTTAGTTACTAAAAAAGTAATGGGGCCATGTTTGAACTTAGGTTTTCACCCTATTTATCTCTTTTGATGAGGACAATTAGGAACAGATATAAAATAGGCAATAAAATAAACTATGCAAACAAAACTTGAGAAAACCCTGTTAGATAATTAAGTCAATTTGTGAAATATTTGCCCTGTTAGAAGTCAACTGTAGGTTCTATTATTGTGAAGTGGAAGAGTCTAAAGAGCCACAACAGCTCAGTCATGAAGTGGCTGACCACGCAAACTACAAACTGCTACCTACCAGAATGCATGGTGCCTAGTATAAAGTTTGGTGACGGAGGGATAGTGGTACTGGGCTGTATTCCAGGGCTTGGGCTGGGCCCCTTTCCAACTTGTGGCAACAGTTTGGATTATGCCCTTTCCTGTTCCTGCATGATTGTTCCCCTGTGTGAGGTCAAAGAAGACATGGTTTGCCGAAACTGATGTGGAGTAATTTGAGAGCCCTGCACAGAGCCCTTTCCTCAACCCCACTGAACACCTTTGGAATGAATTGGTGATCTTCTCATCCAACCTATCCGTCTGACAACACAGATGCTCTGTTGGCTGAATGGGTGCAAATACCCACAGGTACACTCCAAAATCTTAGGAAAAGCCTTTCCATAAGAGTAGTGTCTGTTAAAGTCGCAAAGGGGGGCCAACTGCATATTAATGCCCATGGTTTTGTAATGAGATGTCTAACAAGCTCATATAGGTTTAAAGGTCTAGTGTCCACATACTTTGGCATTATATATATATATATATATATATATATATATATATATATATATATGTGTGTGTGTGTGTGTATGTGTGTGTGTGTGTGTGTGTGTGTTTTATTTGCAGTGACGTTTCGGGGTGTTCACCCCCTTCATCAGAACACCCCGAAACGTCACTGCAAATAAAACACACACATTATATATATATATATATATATATATATATATATATATATATATATATATATATATATATATTATATATTATATATACACACACAGTACAGCCTATATACAAAATAATTTAATTTTTTGCCCTCCTTGTCACACACAGCCTACAGCAAAATTACAAAAAAATAACACACATACCGTGTTAATTTACATAGTAGCCTCAATAATACTACAAGGTACTAGAGTTACACAATTTGTCTAGTCAATATTTAGATACATAGAGAGCAAAGGAAGTCTCAGATTATGTTTGTTAGGTATGGGTTTAGCCAGGGAGGAAATGCATTGTTATTTACTATATATTATATGATCGGAAGATATTAGCAGCAACAACCAACATTCTTAATAGCTAAGAATACACAAACTATATACAAGGACTCTTAAAAGAACATTCCAACACACACTTTCTGGGGCTGTCCGCACTGAAATGTCCCTTGGACTGACATGCCTGATATTATTGTTAATAACATAAGATAAATAAGGATTGTCTTGTCTTCTGTAAACTGAATTACACACAATAACAAAGTTAAGGGATCTGCTGGTGAGAATTTACACTCTAGAAGAGATAATGCAGACAAAAGACATACATGTCCAGTCATAACTTTTTGGTCCAATGAGAAAAGGAGGTGGCGGTGACTCAGGGTTAATATGTGCCAGCTGGACAGCTGGTCTCATTAAGGCGTGTGGGTTATGGACATAAAGAGGGTATGTGATAGACTTTTTCTGCACAGAGAAGTCTTCAAGGAAAGCTATAAACTGCTAGAGATTCTAGAGCTATGCACTAACAACTCGCCGCCTGCACAACCTCTTGCACTCTGCAATGACTGAAATATTCATTTACATGAACTCCCCCAGTGTCTGGTTAGCCACACTGGCATATCTGAGGTTGTGCAGGGACACATAAAGCAGACAAAATGCAGTCTCAGGTTATGGGAATGAATATATAGTGGAGAGGGTATTATTAATTTTAAAGTGCCAACAAAGAAATGCAGAGCAATACATTTGACCATCACAAATGTAAGCAAAAATATAACAAAGAGAGGGGAACCCTTCCTTTAGCAGCAAATGACTGACATTGTAAACTTGAGATCATTTCAATGTGTTGCATAATGTCAGATGGGCACCAATTTTATTTATCTAGTTTGATTTCAGAGTGCAGGGGGGGTGAAGGGAGTAAGACTAGACCCCCAGTTATACGCTATGTTCAGGTTGCATTAGCTAGACACAGTTATAGGGAGGAGGATCAAGGAACACAACCAGCAGTTGTTACAAAAATGCTGTTGATTTTCTATGCAAATTCAGAAATTCTACCTACCCATCCTCTAAAGCTGTCTGTAATGTCAAAGCATAAGCAGATGCAAACTATGAAAAGTGCTGCATTCCAGTTTACCCTGGGGCATGAATGGCAACAAAAGTTACTTTCAATTATGAACTTTTGAATTTGACATAAGCTATAGAGCTATAGATAATGCACTTATGGGTATTTAACAGGAGCATCTACCTATGGGGCATTTAGCACAAAGCATAGTACTGCAGCAAAAATACACAGGGTGCTTTCAATGAATTACAAAACTACAACATGCACCCTTGGGGTATATAGTAAAGTATGCCACATGCACCCTTGGGGTATATAGTAAAGTATGCCACATGCACCCTTGGGGTATATAGTAAAGTATGCCACATGCACCCTTGGGGTATATAGTAAAGTATGCCACATGCACCCTTGGGGTATATAGTAATGTATGCCACATGCACCCTTGGGGTATATAGTAATGTATGCCACATGCACCCTTGGGGTATATAGTAATGTATGCATAATGCCCCCTTGGGTATATAGTAAAGTATGCATAATGCACCCTTGTGTATATAGTAAAGTATGCATAATGCACCCTTAGGGTATATAGTAAAGTATGCATAATGCACCCTTATGGTATATAGTAAAGTATGCCACATGCACCCTTGGGTATATAGTAAAGTATGCCACATGCACCCTTGGGTATATAGTAAAGTATGCCACATGCACCCTTGGGGTATATAGTAAAGTATGCATAATGCACCCTTATGGTATATAGTAAAGTTTGCCACATGCACCCTTGGGGTAAATAGTGAAGAATGCATAATGCACCCTTGGGTATATAGTAAAGTATGCATAATGCACCCTTAGGGTATATAGTAAAGTATACCACATGCACCCTTGGGGTATATAGTAAAGTATGCATAATGCACCCTTAGGGTATATAGTAAAGTATACCACATGCACCCTTGGGGTATATAGTAAAGTATGCATAATGCACCCTTGGGGTATATAGTAGAAGTATGCAATACACCCTTATGGTATATAGTAAAGTATGCATAATGCACCCTTGGGGTATATAGTAGAAGTATGCATACTGCACCCTTAGGGTATATGGTAAAGTATGCATAATGCACCCTTGGGGTATATAGTAAAGAATGCATAATGCACCCTTAGGGTATATGGTAAAGTATGCATAATGCACCCTTAGGGTATATAGTAAAGTATGCATAATGCACCCTTGGGGTATATAGTAGAAGTATGCATACTGCACCCTTAGGGTATATAGTAAAGTATGCATAATGCACCCTTAGGGTATATAGTAAAGTATGCATAATGCACCCTTAGGGTATATGGTAAAGTATGCATAATGCACCCTTAGGGTATATAGTAAAGTATGCATAATGCACCCTTAGGGTATATAGTAAAGTATGCATAATGCACCCTTGGGGTATATAGTAAAGAATGCATAATGCACCCTTAGGGTATATAGTAAAGAATGCATAATGCACCCTTAGGGTATATAGTAAAGTATGCATAATGCACCCTTAGGGTATATAGTAAAGAATGCATAATGCACCCTTAGGGTATATAGTAAAGAATGCATAATGCACCCTTAGGGTATATAGTAAAGTATGCATAATGCACCCTTAGGGTATATAGTAAAGAATGCATAATGCACCCTTAGGGTATATAGTAGAAGTATGCATAATGCACCCTTAGGGTATATAGTAAAGAATGCATAATGCACCCTTAGGGTATATAGTAAAGTATGCATAATGCACCCTTAGGGTATATAGTAAAGTATGCCACATGCACCCTTGGGGTATATAGTAAAGAATGCATAATGCACCCTTAGGGTATATAGTAAAGTATGCATAATGCACCCTTAGGGTATATAGTAAAGAATGCATAATGCACCCTTAGGGTATATAGTAAAGTATGCATAATGCACCCTTAGGGTATATAGTAAAGTATGCCACATGCACCCTTGGGGTATATAGTAAAGAATGCATAATGCACCCTTAGGGTATATAGTAAAGTATGCATAATGCACCCTTAGGGTATATAGTAAAGAATGCATAATGCACCCTTAGGGTATATAGTAAAGTATGCCACATGTACCCTTGGGTTAAATAGTGAAGAATGCAGTTTGCATGAATAGGATACCTAGAAAGGGATGCAGAAAACATTAACCCTTTGACAGACAGTGTTTTACAATGCACTGCTATGAAATTAATTGAAGCATTGTCTAGTGGTGAAGGGGTTAATGGGCTAAAATGCCAAAAATGGAGCGGGGTATGGGCAGTTAGATAATGCAGATTTTCCATAAGATATAGCTTGTTCACCTCAAACATGAGCCCGATGAGGATGCACACCACGAAGAATAATCCAATGTCTGCATGGTTGTGGATTACAAACTCCTGGCTGAATACGGGATAACTTTTTCTCCTTCGGAAAGCCATCTCCAAAAAAACTAACCCGGCTCTCTCCCCCTCCCTTTTCCTCTCCTCCCTTCCCGTCCTTTTTACTCTCCACCCTTTCCTCCACTGGGCACTTCTTGTGCTAAACTTCTGCTTTCCTGCTAACTAGTTGCATTGCAAGCTGTGCTATGCACTCCTCCTGTCGTGTGCGCATGCGCGGACTAGCTACGTGCTACCTCCTCCTTAACCCCTTGTTGTTTGGATTTCGACAAGGGAAAGATACCGATAGTGTTAACTCGGGGACGAATTTCCCTTTTAATAACGTAGTATTTATCTTTTCACAGGCTAATAAAAAAGCAAGTGAACAAAGTAGCAAAAACACATTTTCATAATTAAAAGGAAAATTAGTAAAACCAATTTTACCGTTTGCCATTCTTTTCTATGAATTTAAACATTGTTATTATATAAAGTCGGTAAAGGGGATAAACACAGTGTCACTAAAACACGACTTTAGGACATACTTACTTAGTAACGGGGATCAGTATATTGGTGTTTAAAGGTCATTGCCTATAGATGTGACAATATCGCATGAACTTAGTCTACAGCTGGGAACAATATCACATGAACTTACTCCATAGCTAGGGATAGATGTGACAATATTACATGAACTTACTCCATAGCTAGGGATAGATGTGACAATATTACATGAACTTACTCCATAGCTAGGGATAGATGTGACAATATTACATGAACTTACTCCATAGCTAGGGATAGATGTGACAATATTACATGAACTTAGTCTATAGCTAGGGACAGATGTGACAATATTACATGAAATTAGTCTGTAGCTAGGGATAAATGTGACAACATTACATGAACTTAGTCTATAGCTGGGGATAGATGTGACAATATTACATAAACGTAGTCTATAGCTAGGGATAGATGTGACAATATTACATGACCTTAGTCTATAGCTGGGGATAGATGTGACAATATTACATGAACTTACTCCATAGCTAGGGATAGATGTGACAATATTACATGAACTTAGTCTATAGCTGGGGCTAGATGTGACAATATTACATGAACTTAGTCTATAGCTAGAGATAGATGTGACAATATCACATGAACTTACTCCATAGCTAGGGATAGATGTGACAATATTACATGAACTTAGTCTATAGCTGGGATAAATGTGACAATATCACATGAACTTACTCCATAGCTAGGGATAGATGTGACAATATTACATGAACTTACTCCAGAGCTAGGGATAGATGTGACAATATTACATGACCTTAGTCTATAGCTAGGGATAGATGTGACAATATCACTTGAACTTAGTCTATAGCTAGGGATAGATGTGACAATATTACATGACCTTAGTCTATAGCTAGGGATAGATGTGACAATAGTACATGAATTTAGTCTATAGCTGGGATAAATGTGACAATATTACATGAACTTAGTCTATAGCTAGGGATAGATGTGACAATATCAGTTGAACTTAGTCTATAGCTAGGGATAGATGTGACAATATTACATGAATTTAGTCTATAGCTAGGGATAGATGTGACAATATCACATGAACTTAGTCTATAGCTAGGGATAGATGTGACAATATTACATGAATTTAGTCTATAGCTAGGGATAGATGTGAATATATTACATGAACTTAGTCTATAGCTAGAGATAGATGTGACAATATTACATGACCTTAGTCTATAGCTAGAGATAGATGTGACAATATTACATGAACTTAGTCTATAGCTAGGGATAGATGTGACAATATTACATGAATTTAGTCTATAGCTAGGGATAAATGTGACAATATTACATGAAGTTAGTCTATAGCTAGGGATAGATGTGACAATATTACATGAACTTAGTCTATAGCTAGGGATAAATGTGACAATATTACATGAATTTAGTCTATAGCTAGGGATAGATGTGACAATATCACATGAACTTAGTCTATAGCTAGGGATAGATGTGACAATATTACATGAACTTACTCTATAGCTAGGGATAGATGTGACAATATTACATGAATTTAGTCTATAGCTGGGGCAAGATGTCACAATATTACATGAACTTAGTCTATAGCTAGGGATAGATGTGACAATATCACATGAACTTAGTCTATAGCTAGGGATAGATGTGACAATATTACATGAACTTAGTCTATAGCTAGGGATAAATGTGACAATATTACATGAAGTTAGTCTATAGCTAGAGATAGATGTGACAATATTACATAAACTTAGTCTATAGCTAGGGATAGATGTGACAATATTACATAAACTTAGTCTATAGCTAGGAATAGACGTGACAATATTACATGAACTTAGTCTATAGCTGAGGATAGACGTGACAATATTACATGACCTTAGTCTATAGCTAGAGATAGATGTGACAATATCACTTGAACTTAGTCTATAGCTGAGGATAGATGTGACAATATTACATGAACTTAGTCTATAGCTGGGGATATATGTGACAATATTACATGACCTTAGTCTATAGCTAGAGATAGATGTGACAATATTACATGAACTTAGTCTATAGCTGGGGCTTGATGTGACAATATTACATGAACTTAGTCTATAGCTGGGGATAGATGTGACAATATTACATGACCTTAGTCTATAGCTAGAGATAGATGTGACAATATTACATGACCTTAGTCTATAGCTAGGGATAGATGTGACAATATTACATGAATTTAGTCTATAGCTGGGGCAAGATGTCACAATATTACATGAACTTAGTCTATAGCTAGGGATAGATGTGACAATATCACATGAACTTAGTCTATAGCTAGGGATAGATGTGACAATATTACATGAACTTAGTCTATAGCTAGGGATAAATGTGACAATATTACATGAAGTTAGTCTATAGCTAGGGATAGATGTGACAATATTACATAAACTTAGTCTATAGCTAGGGATAGATGTGACAATATTACATAAACTTAGTCTATAGCTAGGAATAGACGTGACAATATTACATGAACTTAGTCTATAGCTGAGGATAGACGTGACAATATTACATGACCTTAGTCTATAGCTAGAGATAGATGTGACAATATCACTTGAACTTAGTCTATAGCTGAGGATAGATGTGACAGTATTACATGAACTTAGTCTATAGCTGGGGATATATGTGACAATATTACATGACCTTAGTCTATAGCTAGAGATAGATGTGACAATATTACATGAACTTAGTCTATAGCTGGGGCTTGATGTGACAATATTACATGAACTTAGTCTATAGCTGGGGATAGATGTGACAATATTACATGAACTTAGTCTATAGCTGGGGCTTGATGTGACAATATTACATGAACTTAGTCTATAGCTGGGGATAGATGTGACAATATTACATGACCTTAGTCTATAGCTAGAGATAGATGTGACAATATTACATGACCTTAGTCTATAGCTAGAGATAGATGTGACAATATTACATGACCTTAGTCTATAGCTAGAGATAGATGTGACAATATTACATGAACTTAGTCTATAGCTGGGGATAGCTGTGACAATATTACATGAACTTAGTCTATAGCTAGGGATAGATGTGACAATATTACATGAACTTAGTCTATAGCTAGGGATAAATGTGACAATATTACATGAAATTAGTCTATAGCTAGGGATAGATGTGACAATATCACATGAACTTAGTCTATAGCTAGGGATAGATGTGACAATATTACATGAACTTACTCTATAGCTAGGGATAGATGTGACAATATTACATGAATTTAGTCTATAGCTGGGGCAAGATGTCACAATATTACATGAACTTAGTCTATAGCTAGGGATAGATGTGACAATATTACATGAATTTAGTCTATAGCTAGGGATAGATGTGACAATATCACATGAACTTAGTCTATAGCTAGGGATAGATGTGACAATATTACATGAATTTAGTCTATAGCTAGGGATAGATGTGACAATATTACATGAACTTAGTCTATAGCTAGAGATAGATGTGACAATATTACATGACCTTAGTCTATAGCTAGAGATAGATGTGACAATATTACATGAACTTAGTCTATAGCTAGGGATAGATGTGACAATATTACATGAATTTAGTCTATAGCTAGGGATAAATGTGACAATATTACATGAAGTTAGTCTATAGCTAGGGATAGATGTGACAATATTACATGAACTTAGTCTATAGCTAGGGATAAATGTGACAATATTACATGAATTTAGTCTATAGCTAGGGATAGATGTGACAATATCACATGAACTTAGTCTATAGCTAGGGATAGATGTGACAATATTACATGAACTTACTCTATAGCTAGGGATAGATGTGACAATATTACATGAATTTAGTCTATAGCTGGGGCAAGATGTCACAATATTACATGAACTTAGTCTATAGCTAGGGATAGATGTGACAATATCACATGAACTTAGTCTATAGCTAGGGATAGATGTGACAATATTGCATGAACTTAGTCTATAGCTAGGGATAAATGTGACAATATTACATGAAGTTAGTCTATAGCTAGGGATAGATGTGACAATATTACATAAACTTAGTCTATAGCTAGGGATAGATGCGACAATATTACATGAACTTACTCTATAGCTAGGGATAGATGTGACAATATTACATGAATTTAGTCTATAGCTGGGGCAAGATGTCACAATATTACATGAACTTAGTCTATAGCTAGGGATAGATGTGACAATATCACATGAACTTAGTCTATAGCTAGGGATAGATGTGACAATATTACATGAACTTAGTCTATAGCTAGGGATAAATGTGACAATATTACATGAAGTTAGTCTATAGCTAGGATAGATGTGACAATATTACATGAACTTAGTCTATAGCTAGGGATAGATGTGACAATATTACATAAACTTAGTCTATAGCTAGGAATAGACGTGACAATATTACATGAACTTAGTCTATAGCTGAGGATAGACGTGACAATATTACATGACCTTAGTCTATAGCTAGAGATAGATGTGACAATATCACTTGAACTTAGTCTATAGCTGAGGATAGATGTGACAATATTACATGAACTTAGTCTATAGCTGGGGATATATGTGACAATATTACATGACCTTAGTCTATAGCTAGAGATAGATGTGACAATATTACATGAACTTAGTCTATAGCTGGGGCTTGATGTGACAATATTACATGAACTTAGTCTATAGCTGGGGATAGATGTGACAATATTACATGAACTTAGTCTATAGCTGGGGCTTGATGTGACAATATTACATGAACTTAGTCTATAGCTGGGGATAGATGTGACAATATTACATGACCTTAGTCTATAGCTAGAGATAGATGTGACAATATTACATGACCTTAGTCTATAGCTAGAGATAGATGTGACAATATTACATGACCTTAGTCTATAGCTAGAGATAGATGTGACAATATTACATGAACTTAGTCTATAGCTGGGGCTTGATGTGACAATATTACATGAACTTAGTCTATAGCTGGGGATAGATGTGACAATATTACATGACCTTAGTCTATAGCTAGAGATAGATGTGACAATATTACATGACCTTAGTCTATAGCTAGAGATAGATGTGACAATATCACATGAACTTAGTCTATAGCTAGGGATAGATGTGACAATATTACATGAAATTAGTCTATAGCCAGGAATAGATGTGACAATATTACATGAACTTAGTCTATAGCTGGGGATAGCTGTGACAATATTACATGAACTTAGTCTATAGCTAGGGATAGATGTGACAATATTACATGAACTTAGTCTATAGCTAGGGATAAATGTGACAATATTACATGAATTTAGTCTATAGCTAGGGATAGATGTGACAATATCACATGAACTTAGTCTATAGCTAGGGATAGATGTGACAATATTACATGAACTTACTCTATAGCTAGGGATAGATGTGACAATATTACATGAATTTAGTCTATAGCTGGGGCAAGATGTCACAATATTACATGAACTTAGTCTATAGCTAGGGATAGATGTGACAATATTACATGAATTTAGTCTATAGCTAGGGATAGATGTGACAATATCACATGAACTTAGTCTATAGCTAGGGATAGATGTGACAATATTACATGAATTTAGTCTATAGCTAGGGATAGATGTGACAATATTACATGAACTTAGTCTATAGCTAGAGATAGATGTGACAATATTACATGACCTTAGTCTATAGCTAGAGATAGATGTGACAATATTACATGAACTTAGTCTATAGCTAGGGATAGATGTGACAATATTACATGAATTTAGTCTATAGCTAGGGATAAATGTGACAATATTACATGAAGTTAGTCTATAGCTAGGGATAGATGTGACAATATTACATGAACTTAGTCTATAGCTAGGGATAAATGTGACAATATTACATGAATTTAGTCTATAGCTAGGGATAGATGTGACAATATCACATGAACTTAGTCTATAGCTAGGGATAGATGTGACAATATTACATGAACTTACTCTATAGCTAGGGATAGATGTGACAATATTACATGAATTTAGTCTATAGCTGGGGCAAGATGTCACAATATTACATGAACTTAGTCTATAGCTAGGGATAGATGTGACAATATCACATGAACTTAGTCTATAGCTAGGGATAGATGTGACAATATTACATGAACTTAGTCTATAGCTAGGGATAAATGTGACAATATTACATGAAGTTAGTCTATAGCTAGGGATAGATGTGACAATATTACATAAACTTAGTCTATAGCTAGGGATAGATGTGACAATATTACATGAACTTACTCTATAGCTAGGGATAGATGTGACAATATTACATGAATTTAGTCTATAGCTGGGGCAAGATGTCACAATATTACATGAACTTAGTCTATAGCTAGGGATAGATGTGACAATATCACATGAACTTAGTCTATAGCTAGGGATAGATGTGACAATATTACATGAACTTAGTCTATAGCTAGGGATAAATGTGACAATATTACATGAAGTTAGTCTATAGCTAGGGATAGATGTGACAATATTACATAAACTTAGTCTATAGCTAGGGATAGATGTGACAATATTACATAAACTTAGTCTATAGCTAGGAATAGACGTGACAATATTACATGAACTTAGTCTATAGCTGAGGATAGACGTGAGAATATTACATGACCTTAGTCTATAGCTAGAGATAGATGTGACAATATCACTTGAACTTAGTCTATAGCTGAGGATAGATGTGACAATATTACATGAACTTAGTCTATAGCTGGGGATATATGTGACAATATTACATGACCTTAGTCTATAGCTAGAGATAGATGTGACAATATTACATGAACTTAGTCTATAGCTGGGGCTTGATGTGACAATATTACATGAACTTAGTCTATAGCTGGGGATAGATGTGACAATATTACATGAACTTAGTCTATAGCTGGGGCTTGATGTGACAATATTACATGAACTTAGTCTATAGCTGGGGATAGATGTGACAATATTACATGACCTTAGTCTATAGCTAGAGATAGATGTGACAATATTACATGACCTTAGTCTATAGCTAGAGATAGATGTGACAATATTACATGACCTTAGTCTATAGCTAGAGATAGATGTGACAATATTACATGAACTTAGTCTATAGCTGGGGCTTGATGTGACAATATTACATGAACTTAGTCTATAGCTGGGGATAGATGTGACAATATTACATGACCTTAGTCTATAGCTAGAGATAGATGTGACAATATTACATGACCTTAGTCTGTAGCTAGAGATAGATGTGACAATATCACATGAACTTAGTCTATAGCTAGGGATAGATGTGACAATATTACATGAACTTAGTCTATAGCTAGGGCTAGATGTGACAATATTACATGAACTTAGTCTATAGCTGGGGATAGATGTGACAATATTACATGAACTTAGTCTATAACTAGGGCTAGATGTGACAATATTACATGAACTTAGTCTATAGCTAGAGATAGATGTGACAATATTACATGAACTTAGTCTATAGCTGGGATATATGTGACAATATTACATTAACTTAGTCTATAGCGGTTGATAGATGTGACAATATCACATTAACTTACGCCTAGATTTAGAGTTTGGCGTTAGCCGTCAAAACCAGCCTTAGGGGCTCCTAACGTTGGTTTTTACCGCCCGCTGGTATTTAGAGTCAGTCAGAAAAGGGTCTAACGCTTACTTTGCAGCCGTGACTTTTCCATACCGCAGATCCCCCTACGCCATTTGCGTATCCTATCTTTTCAATGGAATCTTTCTATCGCCGGAATTTAGAGTCTTGGCTGAAGTGAGCGTTAGAAATCTAACGACAAAACTCCAGCCGCAGAAAAAAGCCAGGAGTTAAGAGCTTTCGGCGCTAACGCCGGTTCATAAAGCTCTTAACTACTGTGCTCTAAATTACACTAACACCCATAAACTACCTATATACCCCTAAACCCAGGCCCCCCCACATCGCCGACACTCTATTATATTTTTTTAACCCCTAATCTGCCGACCGCACACCGCCGCAACCTACATTATCCCTATGTACCCCTAATCTGCTGCCCCTAACACCGCCGACCCCTATATTATATTTATGAACCCCTAATCTGCCGCTCCCAACGTCGCCTCCACCTACCTACAATTATTTACCCCTAATCTGCCGACCGGACCTCACCGCTACTCTAATAAATGTATTAACCCCTAATCCGCCTCACTCCCGCCTCAATAACCCTATAATAAATAGTATTAACCCCTAATCTGCCCTCCCTAACATCACCGACACCTAACTTCAAGTATTAACCCCTAATCTGCCAACCGGACCTCACCGCTACTCTAATAAATGTATTAACCCCTAAAGCTAAGTCTAACCCTAACCCTAACACCCCCCTAAGTTAAATATAATTTTATTCTAACTAAATAAATTAACTCTTATTAAATAAATTATTCCTATTTAAAGCTAAATACTTACCTGTAAAATAAATCCTAATATAGCTACAATATAAATTATAATTATATTGTAGCTATTTTAGGATTTATATTTATTTTACAGGCAACTTTGTATTTATTTTAACCAGGTACAATAGCGAATAGCTACCTAGTTAAAATAATTACAAAATTACCTGTAAAATAAATCCTAACCTAAGTTACAATTAAACCTAACACTACACTATCAATAAATTAATTAAATACAATACCTACAATACCTGTACTAAAGTACAAAAAATAAAAAAGAACTAAGTTACAAAAAATAAAAAAATAATTTACAAACATTAGAAAAATATTACAACAATTTTAAACTAATTACACCTACTCTAAGCCCCCAAATAAAATAACAAAGCCCCCCAAAATAAAAAAATGCCCTACCCTATTCTAAAATTAAAATAGAAAAGCTCTTTTACCTTACCAGCCCTTAAAAGGGCCTTTTGCGGGGCATGCCCCAAAGAATTCAGCTCTTTTGCCTGGAAAAAAAAACATACAATACCCCCCCCCCAACATTACAACCCACCACCCACATACCCCTAATCTAACCCAAACCCCCCTTAAATAAACCTAACACTAAGCCCCTGAAGATCTTCCTACCTTATCTTCACCACACCGGGTATCACCGATCGCTCCAGGCTCCGATGTCTTGATCCAAGCCCAAGCGGGGGGCTGAAGACGTCCATCCTCCGTCTGAAGTCTTGATCCAAGCGGCGGCTGAAGAAGTCCATCTTCGGGCAGAAGTCTTCATCCTATCCGGGCAGAAGAGGAGATCCGGACCGGCAAACATCTTCATCCAAGCAGCATCTTCTATGTTCTTCCATCCGATGACGAGTGGCTCCATCTTCAAGACCTCCGGCGTGGATCCATCCTCTTCTTCCGACGACTAGACGATGAATGAAGGTTCCTTTAAGGGACGTCATCCAAGATGGCGTCCCTCGAATTCCGATTGGCTGATAGGATTTTATCAGCCAATCGGAATTAAGGTAGGAAAATTCTGATTGGCTGATGGAATCAGCCAATCAGATTCAAGTTCAATCCGATTGGCTGATCCAATCAGCCAATCAGATTGAGCTTGCATTCTATTGGCTGTTCCGATCTTTCTCACTACCAGTCTTGAAGATGGAGCCACTCATCATCGGATGGAAGAACATAGAAGATGCTGCTTGGATGAAGATGTTTGCCGGTCCGGATCTCCTCTTCTGCCCGGATAGGATGAAGACTTCTGCCCGAAGATGGACTTCTTCAGCCGCCGCTTGGATCAAGACTTCAGATGGAGGATGGGCTTGGATCAAGACATTGGAGCCTGGAGCGATCGGTGATACCCGGTGTGGTGAAGATAAGGTAGGAAGATCTTCAGGGGCTTAGTGTTAGGTTTATTTAAGGGGGGTTTGGGTTAGATTAGGGGTATGTGGGTGGTGGGTTGTAATGTTGGGGGGGGGTATTGTATGTTTTTTTTTCCAGGCAAAAGAGCTGAATTCTTTGGGGCATGCCCCACAAAAGGCCCTTTTAAGGGCTGGTAAGGTAAAAGAGCTTTTCTATTTTCATTTTAGAATAGGGTAGGGCATTTTTGTTATTTGGGGGGGGCTTTGTTATTTTATTAGGGGGCTTAGAGTAGGTGTAATTAGGATTTATTTTACAGGTAAGTATTTAGCTTTAAATAGGAATAATTTATTTAATAAGAGTTAATTTATTTCGTTAAAATACAATAATATTTAACTTAGGGGGGTGTTAGGGTTAGGGTTAAACTTAGCTTTAGGGGTTAATACATTTATTAGAGTAGCGGTGATGTCTGGTCGGCAGATTAGGGGTTAATACTTGAAGTTAGGTGTCGGTGATGTTAGGGAGGGCAGATTAGGGGTTAATACTATTTATTATAGGGTTATTGAGGCGGGAGTGAGGCGGAATAGGGGTTAATAACTTTATTATAGTAGCGGCAAGGTCCGGTCGGCAGATTAGGGGTTAATAATTGTAGGTAGGTAGTGGCGACGTTGAGGGGGGCAGATTAGGGGTTCATAAATATAATATAGGGGTCGGCGGTGTTAGGGGCAGCAGATTAGGGGTACATAGGGATAACGTAGGTGGCGGCGGTGTACGGAGCGCCAGATTAGGGGTTAATAATATTATGCAGGGGTCAGCGATAGCAGGGGCGGCAGATTAGGGGTTAATAAGTGTAAGGTTAGGGGTGTTTGGACTCGGGGTACATGTTAGGGTGTTAGGTTCAGACATAGGAAGTGTTTTCCCATAGGAAACAATGGGGCTGCGTTAGGAGCTGAACGCTGCTTTTTTGCAGGTGTTAGGTTTTTTTCAGCTCAAACTGCCCCATTATTTCCTATGGGGGAATCGTGCACGAGCATGTTTTTGAAGCTGGCCGCGTCCGTAAGCACCGCTGGTATTTAGAGTTGCAGTGGCGGTAAATTATGCTCTACGCTCCCTTTTTGGAGCCTAATGCAGCCCTTCTGTGAACTCTAAATACCAGCGGTATTTAAAAGGTGCGGGGGAAAAAAAGCCATCATTAGCTATGCGTGTCGTTACCGACAAAACTCTAAATCTAGCCGTTAGTCTATAGCTGGGATATATGCGACAATATTACATGAACTTACTCTATAGCTGGGGATAGATGTGACAATATTACATGAACTTACTCTATAGCTGGGATATATGTGACAATATAACATGAACTTACTATATAGCTGGGGATAGATGTGACAATATTACATGAACTTAGTCTATAGCTGGGATCAGGGCCACCATCAGGGGGTGACAGGGGTGACTCCTGTCAGGGACCCAATGGGCCAGGGGGGCCCCATGAGGCAAGAACAACTAAAACATTTTTTTATTTTTTTTATTTTGGCAGCCACCAGTGGGAACTACAGCAGAGTGCTAATTGAGCATGGGAAATGTTATTACAAGGAGTATAGTATTAGCATTTGAGAGGATTTCGAAGTGTGCACTAAACCACTATGCACAGTGTGAGACAGACTTGACACTTTGTTTGTACAGTGTTTGACAACATTGCAGAGGAGGTAGGACTTACTTACTAAATGTTTTTTTATTTCTTTGTGCAATTTTGGATTGTAACTTCAGTGGGGTAGTAGTTGTATGGTGAGGCCAGAGGTCCATAAAAACATATTTTTTTAGCAGCAGTGTATTTATGATTATTTGACAATGCTGTAGAAATTCTATATTTAAAGCCGTGCAGAAATGTTTCCTCCTCAATACACAAATGGTAGGTGCCCTTTTGGCAGATATGAGTTCTTTTATTAATATATACTGAATATATTAATTACATTCCAGTTTACTGCCCCTTTATGCAAGGACTTTCCAGATGCAAGGAGGCATTTTATCTAAGATTTTTGCATCTGCATAAAATGTTATACTCTCAGACTAAGATTTCTCAGTGTTTGAAATGAGACAGGTTAACGTAAAACTGTTCAGTTTATACTACAGCTGACTTCATTTTGAAATACATACAAACAAGCCTAAATCCTGCATTTAACCAGATCTAATGGTATGAGTACCACAGCTTATGGCTCCACCAAGACCATATAGAGTACAGCATTTTCAAAATCCATAAGTACAGCTGACAGATGGGAACATTTGTACACTATATTTGAAGTGGTGCTCTTGGTTGGGGAAAATGAGGGGGAAAAAACAAACATATGCCAACCTTTTAAAAGTACTTTTCTTCATCTAGCCATTTACCCAGACTATTAATGTACAATTTTGAATTCACAGATTTATTTTTGTTTGCACATTTACAAATATGATTCTTTAAAAAGTGATCTCTTAATTTCTGCAATTTTTTTTTATCATGCATGTCACACACTGTTGATTTAGGGGATGCAATGTGCAGAAATTTTACTTCCTGTGAGTGTTTCTGTGGGTCTCTGTGTTTATGTCTTTGTGCTTTTGTTTGTGTCTCTATGAGTGTGTATGTATTTTTTTTTTCCTGTGGGTCTCTCTGTGAGGGTGGGTGTGTATGTCTTTGTGCATTTTCTGTGGATGTCTGTGAGGGTGTGTGCGTATGTATTTGTGCTTTTTCTATGGGTGTGATTTTGAGGGTGTGTGTATGTTTGTCTTTGTGTATTTTCTCTGGATGCCTCTGTGAGGGTGGGTGTGTATGTCTTTATGTTTTCTGTGGATGTCTCTGTGAGGGTGGGTGTATGTATGTTTGTCTGTGTTTTCTGTGGATGTTTCTGTGAGGGTGTGTGTTTTCTGTGGGTGTCTCTGTGAGGGTGTGTGTATGTCTGTGCATTTTCTGTGAGTGTCTCTGTGAGAGTGTGTGTATGTCTTTGTGTGTTTTTTGTGGATGTCTCAGTGAAGGTGTGTATTTATGTCTTTCTGTGTTTTATGTGGTTGTTTCTCTGTGTGTGTATGTTTTTGTGTGGTTTCTGTGGGTGTGTGGGTGTATCTGTCTTTGTGTGTTTTCTGAGGCTGTCTCTGTCGGTATTTCCTTGGGTGTATGTGCAAGTTTGTGTTTGAGTTTGCGTGTGTGTGTGTCCATTGTCTGTTCCTTTTTAGGAAATTTTGACTTTACTACTGTACTGATTAAGTTTGTGTTTGAGTTTGTGTGTGTGTGTGTCCATTGTCTGTTCCTTTTTAGGACATTTTGACTTTACTACTGTACTGATTATTCACAACATCTTTCTACAGACTTTGAGACTAATGAGACTTTTCTGAAAGTCACCAATCCAACATTTAACCTTTAAATTATTGTTTAGGCAGTTCGGGGTCCTTTCACCCACTGCATGCTGTTGTCATCATTTAGTTGGCATCTTCCTTGACAAAAAGATAATCAGAACTCCATATTTTGTTTTGTAAATCTCCTTTTTTTTACAAAACTGTAGTCTACCTAATTACTTGTCAGGTTAATGTAAACAAGTGCTTAGTGTCTGTGTCTGAGTGTATTTGTGTGTTTCTTTGCATGTCTGCTAGAGTGTTTATATGTGAATCCTTATGTGTGAGTGTGTGTTTCATTGCATGAGTGTGTCTGTGTGTTTCTGTGTTTGTGTGTTACTACCTACTTTACAACATTTCCAAGTTTGACTACACTTAAGAATAAAGTGCATATACGTTTTAGTCACTTGGTCAAAAATTGGACATGTTAAAGGTGGGGGGGCTGGTCAATGGTTACGTCAGGGGCCCCAACATTTCTAGTGGCAGCCCTGGCTGGGATAGATGTGACAATATTACATTAACTTAGTCTATAGCTGTAGATAGATGTGACAAAATTACATGAACTTAGTCTATAGCTAGGGATAGATGTGACAATATTACATAAACTTAGTCTATAGCTAGGGATAAATATGACAATATTACATGAACTTAGTCTATAGCTGGGGATAGATGTGACAATATTACATGAGCTTAGTCTATAGCTGTGGATAGATGTGACAATATTACATGACCTTAGTCTATAGCTGGGGATAGATGTGAAAATATTACATGAACTTAGTCTATAGCTAGGGATAGATGAGACAATATTACATGAACTTAGTCTATAGCTAGGGATAGATGTGACAATATTACATGAACTTAGTCTATAGCTGGGGATAGATGTGAAAATATTACATGAACTTAGTCTATAGCTAGGGATAGATGTGACAATATTACATGAACTGAGTCTATAGCTAGGGATAAATATGACAATATTACATGAATTTAGTCTATAGCTAGAGATAGATGTAACAATATTACATGACCTTAGTCTATAGCTAGGGATAAATGAGACAATATTACATGAATTTAGTCTATAGCTGGGGATAGATGTGACAATATTACATGACCTTAGTCTATAGCTGGGGATAGATGTGACAATATTACATGAACTGAGTCTATAGCTAGGGATAAATATGACAATATTACATGAATTTAGTCTATAGCTAGAGATAGATGTGACAATATTACATAAACTTAGTCTATAGCTAGGGATAAATGTGACAATATTACATGAATTTAGTCTATAGCTGGGGATAGATGTGACAATATTACATGACCTTAGTCTATAGCTGGGGATAGATGTGACAATATTACATGAACTGAGTCTATAGCTAAGGATAAATATGACAATATTACATGAATTTAGTCTATAGCTAGGGATAAATGTGACAATATTACATGAATTTAGTCTACAGCTGGGGATAGATGTGACAATATTACATGAACTTAGTCTATAGCTAGGGATAGATGTGACAATATTACATGAATTTAGTCTATAGCTAGGGATAAATGTGACAATATTACATGAACTTAGTCTATAGCTAGGGATAAATGTGACAATATTACATGAACTTAGTCTATAGCTAGAGATAGATGTAACAATATTACATGAACTTAGTCTATAGCTAGAGATAGATGTAACAATATTACATGAACTTAGTCTATAGCTAGGGATAAATGTGACAATATTACATGAACTTAGTCTATAACTAGGGCTAGATGTGACAATATTACATGAATTTAGTCTATAGCTAGAGATAGATGTAACAATATTACATGACCTTAGTCTATAGCTAGGGATAAATGTGACAATATTACATGAATTTAGTCTACAGCTGGGGATAGATGTGACAATATTACATGAACTTAGTCTATAGCTAGGGATAGATGTGACAATATTACATGAACTTAGTCTATAGCTAGGGATAGATGTGACAATATTACATGAACTTAGTCTATAGCTAGGGATAGATGTGACAATATTACATGAACTTAGTCTATAGCTAGAGATAGATGTGACAACATTACATGAACTTAGTCTATAGCTAGGGATAGATGTGACAATATTACATAAACGTAGTCTATAGCTGGGGATAGATGTGACAATATTACATGAACTTAGTCTATAGCTGGGGATAAATGTGACAATATTACATGAATTTAGTCTATAGCTGAGGATAGATGTGACAATATTACATAAACTTAGTCTATAGCTGAGGATAGATGTGACAATATTACATAAACTTAGTCTATAGCTGAGGATAGATGTGACAATATTGCATGACCTTAGTCTATAGCTAGAGATAGATGTGACAATATTACATAAACTTAGTCTATACCTGGGGCTAGATGTGACAATATTTCATGAACTTAGTCTATAGCTAGGGGTAGATGTGACAATATTATATGAACTTAGTCTATAGCTAGGGATAGATGTGACAATATTACATGAACTTAGTCTATAGCCAGGGATATATGTGACAATATTACATGTATTTAGTCTATAGCTGGGGCTAGATGTGACAATATTGCATGAACTTAGTCTATAGCTAGGGATAGAAGTGACAATATTACATGAACTTAGTCTATAGCTGGGGATAGATGTGACAATATTGCATGAACTTAGTCTATAGCTAGGGATAGAAGTGACAATATTACATGAACTTAGTCTATAGCTGGGGATAGATGTGACAATATTACATGAACTTAGTCTATAGCTGGGGATAGATGTGACAATATTACATGAACTTAGTCTATAGCTGGGGATAGATGTGACAATATTACATAAACTTAGTCTATAGCTGTGGATAGATGTGACAATATTACATGAACTTAGTCTATAGCTAGGAATATATGTGACAATATTACATGAACTTAGTCTATAGCTAGGAATAGATGTGACAATATTACATGAACTTCGTCTATAGCTGGGGATAGATGTGACAATATTACATGACCTTAGTCTATAGCTAGAGATAGATGTGACAATATTACATGAACTTAGTCTATAGCTGGGGCTTGATGTGACAATATTACATGAACTTAGTCTATAGCTAGGGCTAGATGTGACAATATTACATAAACTTAGGCTATAGCTAGGGATAGATGTGACAATATTACATGACCTTAGTCTATAGCTAGGGATAGATGTGACAATATTACATGACCTTAGTCTATAGCTAGAGATAGATGTGACAATATCACATGAACTTAGTCTATAGCTAGGGATAGATGTGACAATATTACATAAACTTAGTCTATAGCTGGGAATTGATGTGACAATATTACATGAACTTAGGCTATAGCTAGAGATATATGTGACAATATTACATGAACTTAGTCTATAGCTGGGAATAGATGTGACAATATTACATGAACTTAGTCTATAGCTGGGATAGATGTAACAATATTACATGAACTTAGTCTATAGCTGGGGATAGATGTGACAATATTACATGAACTTAGTCTATAACTAGGGCTAGATGTGACAATATTACATGAACTTAGTCTATAGCTAGAGATAGATGTGACAATATTACATGACCTTAGTCTATAGCTGGGAATAGATGTGACAATATTACATGAACTTAGTCTATAGCTGGGGATAGATGTGACAATATTACATGAACTTAGTCTATAGCTGGGGATAGATGTGACAATATTACATGAACTTAGTCTATAGCTGAGGATAGATGTGACAATGTTACATGAACTTAATCTATAGCTAGAGATAGATGTTACAATATTACATGAACTTAGTCTATAGCTGGGGATAGATGTTACAATATTACAAGAATTTAGTCTATAGCTGTGATAGATGTGACAATATTACATGACCTTAGTCTATAGCTAGGGATAGATGTGACAATATTATATGAACTTAGTCTATAGCTGGGGATAGATGTGACAATATTACATAAACTTAGTCTATAGCTGGGGATAGATGTGACAATATTACATACACTTAGTCTATAGCTAGGGCTAGATGTGACAATATTACATAAACTTAGTCTATAGCTAGGAATAGATGTGACAATATTATATGAACTTAGTCTATAGCTGGGGATAGATGTGACAATATTACATGAACTTAGTCTATAGCTAGGGATAGATGTGACAATATCACATGAACTTAGTCTATAGCTAGAGATAGATGTGACAATATTAAATGAACTTAGTCTATAGCTAGGGATAGATGTGACAATATTACATGAATTTAGTCTATAGCTGTAGATAGATATAACAATATTACATGAACTTAGTCTATAGCTGGGGATAGATGTGACAATATCACTTGAACTTAGTCTATAGCGGTTGATAGATGTGACAATATTACATGACCTTAGTCTATAGCTGGGGCTAGATGTGACAATATCACTTGAACTTAGTCTATAGTTGGTGCTAGATGTGACAATAGTACATGAACTTAGTCTATAGCTGGGGCTAGATATGACAAAATCACTTGAACTTAGTCTATAGCGGTTGATAGATGTGACAATATTACATGACCTTAGTCTATAGCTGGGGATAGATCTGACAATATTACATGGAGTTAGTCTATAGCTATGGATAGATGTGACAATATTACATAAACTTAGTCTATAGCTGAGGATAGATGTGACAATATTACATGACCTTAGTCTATAGCTAGAGATAGATGTGACAATATTATATGAACTTAGTCTATAGCTAGGGATAGATGTAACAATATTACATGAACTTAGTCTATAGCTAGGGATAGATGTGACAATATTACATGAACTTAGTCTATAGCTAGGGCTAGATGTAACAATATTACATGAACTTAGTCTATAGCTAGGGATAGATGTGACAATATTACATGAACTTAGTCTATAGCTAGGGATAGATGTGACAATATTACATAAACTTAGTCTATAGCTGAGGATAGATGTGACAATATTACATGACCTTAGTCTATAGCTAGAGATAGATGTGACAATATTACATGAACTTAGTCTATAGCTAGGGATAGATGTGACAATATTACATAAACTTAGTCTATAGCTGGGGCTTGATGTGACAATATTACATGACCTTAGTCTATAGCTAGAGATAGATGTGACAATATTACATGAACTTAGTCTATAGCTAGGGATAGATGTGACAATATTACATGAAGTTAGTCTATAGCTGGGAATAGATGTGACAATATTACATGAACTTAGTCTATAGCTAGGGATAGATGTGACAATATTACATGAAGTTAGTCTATAGCTGGGAATAGATGTGACAATATTACATGAACTTAGTCTATAGCTGGGATAGATGTGACAATATCACATGAACTTAGTCTATAGCTGTGATAGATGTGACAATATTACATGACCTTAGTCTATAGCTAGAGATAGATGTTACAATATCACATGAACTTAGTCTATAGCTGGGGATAGATGTGACAATATTACATGAACTTAGTCTATAGCTGGGGATAGATGTGACAATATTACATGAACTTAGTCTATAGCTAGGGGTAGATGTGACAATATTACATGAACTTAGTCTATAGCTGGGGCTAGATGTGACAATATTACATGAACTTAGTCTATAGCTGGGGATAGATGTGACAATATTACATGAACTTAGTCTATAGCTAGGGATAGATGTGACAATATTACATGAACTTAGTCTATAGCTAGGGATAAATGTGACAATATTACATGAACTTAGTCTATAGCTAGGGATAGATGTGACAATATTACATGAACTTAGTCTATAGCTAGGGATAGATGTTACAATATTACATGAACTTAGTCTATAGCTAGGGATAAATGTGACAATATTACATGAACTTAGTCTATAGCTGGGGATAGATGTGACAATATTACATGAACTTAGTCTATAGCTAGGGATAAATGTGGCAATATTACATGAACTTAGTCTATAGCTAGGGATAGATGTGACAATATCACATGAACTTAGTCTATAACTAGGGATAGATGTGACAATATTACATGAACTTAGTCTATAGCTGGGGATAGATGTGACAATATTACATGAATTTAGTCTATAGCTGTGATAGATGTGACAATATTACATGAATTTAGTCTATAGCTGGGGATAAATGTGACAATATTACATGAACTTAGTCTATAGCTAGGGATAGATGTGACAATATTACATGAACTTAGTCTATAGCTAGGGATAGATGTGACAATATTACATGAACTTAGTCTATAGCTGGGGATAGATGTGTCAATATCACTTGAACTTAGTCTATAGCGGTTGATAGATGTGACAATATTACATGACCTTAGTCTATAGCTGGGGCTAGATGTGACAATATCACTTGAACTTAGTCTATAATTGGGGCTAGATGTGACAATATTACATGAACTTAGTCTATAGCTGGGGCTAGATGTGACAAAATCACTTGAACTTAGTCTATAGCGGTTGATAGATGTGACAATATTACATGACCTTAGTCTACAGCTGGGGATAGATGTGACAATATTACATGAAGTTAGTCTATAGCTATGGATAGATATGACAATATTACATAAACTTAGTCTATATCTTAGGATAGATGTGACAATATTACATAAACTTAGTCTATATCTTAGGATAGATGTAACAATATTACATGACCTTAGTCTATAGCTAGAGATAGATGTGACAATATCACATGAATTTAGTCTATAGCTAGAGATAGATGTGACAATATTACATGAGCTTAGTCTATAGCTAGGGATAGATGTGACAATATTACATGAACTTAATCTATAGCTGGGGCTAGATGTGACAATATTACATGAAGTTAGTCTATAGCTGGGGATAGATGTGACAATATTACATGAAGTTAGTCTATAGCTAGGGATAGATGTGACAATATTACATGACCTTAGTCTATAGCTAGAGATAAATGTGACAATATTACATGACCTCAGTCTATAGCTGGGATAAATGTGACAATATTACATGAACTTAGTCTATAGCTGGGGATAGATGTGACAATATTACATGAACTTAGTGTATAGCTGGGGATAGATGTGACAATATTACATGAACTTAGTCTATAGCTAGGGATAGATGTGACAATATTACATAAACTTAGTCTATAGCTGGGGATAGATGTGACAATATTACATGAACTTAGTCTATAGCTGGGGATAGATGTGACAATATTACATGAACTTAGTGTATAGCTGGGGATAGATGTGACAATTTTACATGAACTTAGTCTATAGCTAGAAATAGATGTGACAATATTACATGAATTTAGTCTATAGCTGGGGATAGATGAGACAATATTACATGAATTTAGTCTATAGCTGGGATAGATGTAACAATATTACATGAATTTAGTCTATAGCTGGGGATAGATGAGACAATATTACATGAATTTAGTCTATAGCTGTAGATAGATGTAACAATATTACACAAACTTTGGCTATAGCTGGGGATAGATGTAACAATATTACATGAAGTTAGTCTATAGCTATGGATAGATGTGACAATATTACATAAACTTAGTCTATATCTTAGGATAGATGTGACAATATTACATGACCTTAGTCTATAGCTAGAGATAGATGTGACAATATCACATGAATTTAGTCTATAGCTGGGGATAGATGTGACAATATTACATAAACTTAGTCTATAGCTGGGAATAGATGTGACAATATTACATAAACTTAGTCTATAGCTGGGATAGATGTGACAATATTACATAAACTTAGTCTATAGCTGGGATAGATGTGACAATATTACATAAACTTAGTCTATAGCTGGGGATAGATGTGACAATATTACATGAATTTAGTCTATAGCTGGGGATAGATGTGACAATATTACATAAACTTAGTCTATAGCTGGGAATAGATGTGACAATATCTCATGAACTTAGTCTATAGCTGGGGATAGATGTGACAACATTACATGAATTTAGTCTATAGCTGGGGATAGATGTGACAATATCACATGAACTTAGTCTATAGCTGGGGATAGATGTGACAATATTACATGAATTTAGTCTATAGCTAGAGATAGATGTGACAATATTACATGAACTTAGTCTATAGCTAGAGATAGATGTGACAATATTACATGAACTTAGTCTATAGCTAGGAAAAAGCCGTGATCAGTTCGGCAAAACATGTTAAGAAAGGGTATCCCTTAATACCCGATTAGTTATTTTAATATGCAAGGAGACTAGTGTTGCAAAAGAATTCATAGAAGAATATAGTATAAAATTGTACCTGTACACCAAATATTGTTGATCTAGTATCAATTCTCAATATAGTAAATTAGCAAGACATTTGTTACTTCACAAACAGTGTAACGGTTACAATGGCGTCTAGCCAAGCAGTGTGCTTGGCAAATGTAACCGCTCACTTATAGATTTTTAGTAATCTGAATTGATACGCTACCAACTTTAATTGAGGTTAAAGATCATATTGTGGATTGTAAAGTGATTACTATATTGTACATACAAGTGGACACATCTATATATTTGTTAAACTAAACAGTGGGATAATTTATAAATATAATGATACAAGCCAGTGTATAACGAATATAATCTATTGGTATTCAGCCTGGCATTACCCAGCAAGTACATTCATATATAGACACAGCGTAACCTGACTCAGGGCTGACACTGTTGATAGTAATTGGACTACTATAATCTTTATACATAAGTGGACACATCTATATTTGTAAAATCATACAGTGGGATAATAAGCATAATAATATATAGATATAGCGCAATATGACACAGTGATGTTACTGTGGATTGTAGAAGGATCATTATATATTTTACATACAAGTGGACACATCTAAATCTGTCCAACCATATAGCGATACAATTCAAAGATACAGCGAAATAAGCCTGTGCATAATAGAAACAATTTATTGGCACCCAATCCAGTAATATCCAGCAAGTGCAATTCAATCACGGATACAGTGTAATATGACACAGTATTGATACAGTGTAATCCTCTGTGATCCTCCTATGTACAGAGAAATACATACTCAATATTAAATTAAGTACATATTAGAGGGCAAGACAAACACATTTGATACAGGATTCAACTACTAATGAAAGCTAGCTTTGAATAACTGACATTAGTGGATGTTACAACTGGGTGCCACAATAAGCTTGACCGGTATAAAAATCAAGTATAAGACAAGGTCCTTCCACCAATACCAAAATACTCCAATTTGCAATGCACACTCATAGATTTAATCTCAATGTAATAATTATGAACTGCGATACAAACAGACACAGTGTTTGCAAGATTACAGAATCTACAATTTTAGTATCCGGATTTATGTAATAAGTAAGCATGACAACTAAACATTAACACTAGCTGTGTAAAACTAAAACCTTAACAACAGATGGTGTACAACTTAAAAATATCACCAATTGAAGTAGTATTTAATTTCAGTGTTTTAAAAAATACATGGGCACACTAACTTACCCAAAAATAACTACTTGCATCATAACAAAATGCATACATACTTACGATATAAGTGCTACAACCTAGTAGAACCTAAGAAAAGACCTAAACTTCATGCGAGTGATGAGAACCCACTGTAATAAATCTTGACAACTACTCCAAACCCAAATAGGTGATAAATCAACGTGTCAGACTTAAAGATTATCTGTAACTCAATAAGTGTTCAAGAACAAGAACACCTCTAATAGATGACATATTGGGGGGGTAGTTATCAACGCGTCTACTTTTCCTGCCTTCGCCGGCCCAATACGCCCGCCTAAGCTCGCCTCACATTGCCGCCGCGGACCTGCAAAAATTTGCCTAAGTTATCAAAACAGCTGTCAAAAAGCCACGCACCAAGTACGGGGTGATGAGCAGCGGATTGTGAGAGTTATCACTCATCCGATCTTGCTGCTCTTCGGCTTTTTTACAGCTTTCTTGCTAGCCTGTCACTAAGCACCCACACTAAACTACACTGTTCTACCCCCTATACCGGCACCCCCACAGCCCCTCGCAACTAAATAAAGTTATTAACCCCTAAACCGCTGCTCCTAGACCCCGCCGCAACTCTTATAAATGTATTAACCCCTAAACAGCCGCTCCCGGACACCGCCGCAACCTACATTATACCTAGTAACCCCTATCCTGCCCCCCTATACCGTCACCCTCTATAATAAAGTTATTAACCCCTATCCTGCTGATCCCGCACCTTGCCGCAACTAAATAAATAGTTTAACCCCTAAACCGCCGCTCCCTGACCCCGCAGCAACTATAATATATGTATTAACCCCTAAACCGCCGCTCCCGGACACCGCCGCAACCTATATTAAATTTATTAACCCCTATCCTGCCCCCCCTACACCGTCGCCACTGTAATAAAATTATTAACCTCTAAAACTAAGTCTAACACTAACCCTAACACCCCCTAACTTAAATATTAATTAAATAAATCTAAATAATATTTCTATTATTTATTTAGGCCTAGATTTGGAGTTTGGCGTTAGCCGTGAAAACCAGCGTTAGAGGCAGGGGCGGACTGACAGGTCGGGCAAATCGGCCCTTGCCCGAGGGCCCGGCTTCTTAGGGGCCCCATTATACATCATATACTGAAGCAGTATTTTTTTTTTAATGTATTAAAAAATTTTTTTTTGGTCTTTGGTTTTTTTTATGTGGGTGGGGGCAGCAGGGGGGCCCTCTCACATGTGCGTGTTGCGGTGGTGGAGTTGAGGGACTCAAGTGTTAGTGTGTGACTTCACTGTCTGTGACTTAGTGTGCGTTAAGCTCAAGCTGCTGCCGCTGGCCGACTTCCTTTTCACCTGGCTGCTCACTCAGCTCCGCCTCCACCCACACGGCATGCGCACACAATTTTAACAGTGCCAATTTTGAGAACGCGGCACTGCAGCATAGCCACGTGTGGTGAAGGTGGAGGACTGAGTCAGGCGAGGCGACGACGACTCAGGTAAGTGAAGTGAAGGTCAGACTCAGGAGCCGGCTACCGGAGGCAAGGAAGTAAGCAGCAATATGTTTTCATGATGATACTCTTAGTTGTGTTGCTGAGCCTGGTGACTGCCTGTTAGGTAGGATTACTAGATATGTTCACTCTGTCAGCCTGTGTTTGGACTCAGAGAATGTATAACAGTCTTTAATAACTTATGGGACACGTCACACACACCACTGCCACCAATGCAAAGCGTTTGCCGTTGCCTGTGATCAGTGAAGTGGCACGCAACAGACTCAGTCACTTCGGCATCCGGCAGCACCTTGTTGGCTGGTGGTTTACTCATTAGGAGCGCACACTGTTTGTTCTGGCTTCTGATATAATGTGGTCTGCCAGTAGTACTGGGTGGGTTTATGAGGTTCAGGTTGTTTTGTTTTCATAATTTCATTAGGCATACTGACTGTCTTAAATTAAGGTTTTGTATATTGCAAACGACCAGTTTGCTTTCTGAGATGGCATGTCTGTGTGTATTAACAGGAAGTTGCAAGGGAGATATCAGATTGTCTTTAAGAATTTGCAGCCCAAACATTTTAATAAAAAAACATTCTCTTAAACACACACATATATATATATTGATTCGCTTTTGCTGTACAAGCATTGTTTCTCATAGATACTCTGTACACAAAAAATAAGTTTGTAGATTGCACAGACAAAAAAGTAGGTTCTCTCTGTACAGAAGAGAGACTGCAGATTAGCTGTGCAGAAAAAAAACTGCAGATTTGTTGACAAATTTCAAAAAAGGTTCTCTGTACAGAAAAAAGACTACAGATTTGCTGTACAGAAAAAAAACCCTGCAGATTTGCTGTATGGAAAAGATTCTCTGTACAGAAAATAAAGCGTAGGGTCTTTAGAGGGAAAAAAAATACTGCACTGTTAGCATAAATTAACACACAAAAAGACCATGTCAAGGTCTCTCCCTCCTTGGGTCTCTCACACACACACACATACACAAAACCATACACAGACACACACACATACATATACACACAGACACATACATATACCCACACATACATATACCCACACACATACATATACACACAGACACATACATATACCCACACACATACATATACACACAGACACATACATATACACACACACATACATACATATACCCACACACATACATATACACACAGACACATACATATACACACACACATACATATACCCACACACATACATATACACACATACATATACACACAGACACATACATATACACACAGACACATACATAAACACACACACATACATATACACACAGACACATACATAAACACACACACATACATACATATACCCACACACATACATATACACACAGACACATATATAAACAGACATACATACACACACACATACATATATACACAGACATACAGACACACACACATACATATACACACAGACACATACATAAACACACACACATACATATACACACACACATATACATAAACACACACACATACATACATATACCCACACACATACGTATACACACAGACACATATATAAACAGACATACATACACACACACACACATATATATACATATATACACAGACATACAGACACGCACACAGACAATCACAACAAGGTCTATTTCTGAAAAAATACTAGTTTTCTTCCACTGCATGCTCTTTATACATGCTCTCTGCATTTTACATTGAAAACTGTCTGTATTTGGCTTGCCGTGCTATCTACATAATGGTGATGCATCAAGAAATGATAGTGTAGTGGGGAAAGACCTGTAAATGTAAAATACTAGAAGCTGGGACTTACCTGTTTGGCTGCTTTGCATAAGTAAATGCTTGGTCATTGCCCCCAAGAGCAATATAAATGGAGGAAGGTGGTATTAAGCAGACCCTCACCTGTTTAGCAGTGATCACACTAAAAAAAGCATTCCATCTGCTCTGTTCAAACCAGTGAAGTGAAGCAATAGCAAATCACTTGTTAATATATTGGCTTGGCTGGTACATGAGACCATACTGTACTGAAGCTAGCAAGAAGCCATTGGCAATGCTCAAGAAACACTGAAAACATTTTTATATTTATATTGACGAAGCTCTTGTGTAGATCATGTTTAAAGATATTGCTCTAGACAGGTCAGGGCATTTTCAAAAGAGCAGGGTTTGAACAGAGCAGATGGAATGCTCTTTTAGTGTGATCACTGCTAAACAGGTGAGGGCCTGCTTAATACCACCTTCCTCCATTTATATTGCTCTTGGGGGCAATGACCAAGCATTTACTTAAGCAAAGCAGCCAAACAGGTAAAGGTTGACTTAATTATAATTAATACCATATAACTGGGTAGTATGAGTCAAGTGAGGCATTTGCTTAACCCCTTAACGACCGAGGACGTGCAGGGTACGTCCTCAAAAAAAAGGCAGTTAACGCCTGAGGACGTACCCTGCACGTCCTCGGTGTGGAAAGCAGCTGGAAGCGATCCTGCTCGCTTCCAGCTGCTTTCCGGTTATTGCAGTGATGCCTCGATATGGAGGCATCCTGCAATAACCTTAAATGGCCATCCGGTGCAGAGAGAGCCACTCTGTGGCCCTCTCTGCACCGGACATCGATGGCCGGTATCGTTGGTGGGTGGGAGCGGACTTGGGAAGCGGGTGGGTGGCCATCGATGCGCCGTGTAATGTGCAGGGGGGCGGGATCGGGGGCGGGAGCGACGGGGGCGCGCGTGCACGGGGGGCGGCGGGCGGGCGCGTGCACGGGGCAGGAGCGGGAGGGAACCGCTGCACTACAGAAAAAAAAAATCTGAAATAGCTATAATAAATAATAAAAGAATAATGTTTCTAAGTGATCTGCAACTGGTGGGAGGTTGGGGGGACAGCTACACTACAGAAAAGGGGATTTTTAAAAAAAAAAAAGATTTCTTTTTTTACTAAACTGGGTACTGGCAGACAGCTGCCAGTACCCAAGATGGCGCCCGCTAAGGCAGAGGGGGAGGGTTAGAGAGCTGTTTGGTGTGGGATCAGTGAGGTTGGGGGCTAAGGGGGATACTACAACGCAGCATATGTAAATATGCTAAAAAAAAACCTAAAAACCCCCACAAATATACCTTTTATTTTAGTACTGGCAGAGTTTCTTGGGCTTGGATCAGGACATTGGAGGAGCTCTTCAGGATGGATCGGTGAACCTGGTATGGTGAAGATAAGGTAGGAAGATCTTCAGGGGCTTAGTGTTAGGTTTATTTAAGGGGGGTTTGGGTTAGATTAGGGGTATGTGGGTGGTGGGTTGTAATGTTGGGGGGGGGGGGTATTGTATGTTTTTTTTACAGGCAAAAGAGCTGAACTTCTTGGGGCATGCCCCGCAAAGGGCCCTGTTCAGGGCTGGTAAGGTAAAAGAGCTTTTAACTTTAGTAATTTAGAATAGGGTAGGGCATTTTTTATTTTGGGGGGCTTTGTTGTTTTATTAGGGGGCTTAGAGTCGGTGTAATTAGTTTAAAATTGTTGTAATATTTTTCTTATGTTTGTAGATATTTTTTTATTTTTTGTAACTTAGTTCTTTTTTATTTTTTATACTTTAGTTAGTTTATTTCATTGTAGTTATTTGTAGATATTGTATTTAATTAATGTATTGATAGTGTAGTGTTAGGTTTAATTGTAGGTAATTGTAGGTATTTTATTTAATTAATTTAATGATAGTATAGTGTTAGGTTTAATTGTAACTTAGGTTAGGATTTATTTTACAGGTAATTTTGTAATTATTTTAACTAGGTAACTATTAAATAGTTCTTAACTATTTAATAGCTATTGTACCTGGTTAAAATAATTACAAAGTTGCCTGTAAAATAAATATTAATCCTAAAATAGCTACAATGTAATTATAATTTATATTGTAGCTATATTAGGGTTTATTTTACAGGTAAGTATTTAGCTTTAAATAGGAATAATTTATTTAATAAGAGTTAATTAATTTCGTTAGATTAAAATTATATTTAATTTAGGGGGGTGTTAGTGTTAGGGTTAGACTTAGCTTTAGGGGTTAATACATTTATTAGAATAGCGGTGAGCTCCGGTCGGCAGATTAGGGGTTAATAATTGAAGTTAGGTGTCGGCGATGTTAGGGAGGGCAGATTAGGGGTTAATACTATTTATTATAGGGTTAGTGAGGCGGATTAGGGGTTAATAACTTTATTATAGTAGCGCTCAGGTCCGCTCGGCAGATTAGGGGTTAATAAGTGTAGGCGACGTTGTGGGGGGCAGATTAGGGGTTAATAAATATAATATAGGGGTCGGCGATGTTAGGGCAGCAGATTAGGGGTACATAAGGATAATGTAAGTAGCGGCGGTTTACGGAGCGGCAGATTAGGGGTTAATAATAATATGCAGGGGTCAGCGATAGCGGGGCGGCAGAATAGGGGTTAATAAGTTTAAGGTTAGGGGTGTTTAGACTCGGGGTACAAGTTAGAGTGTTAGGTGCAGACGTAGGAAGTGTTTCCGCATAGCAAACAATGGGGCTGCGTTAGGAGCTAAACGCGGCTTTTTTGCAGGTGTTAGGTTTTTTTTCAGCTCAAACAGCCCCATTGTTTTCTATGGGGGAATCGTGCACAAGCACGTTTTTGAGGCTGGCCGCTTGCGTAAGCAACTCTGGTATCGAGAGTTGAAGCTGCGTTAAAAATGCTCTACGCTCCTTTTTGGAGCCTAACGCAGCCTTTATGTGGACTCTCAATACCAGAGTTATTTTTATGGTGCGGCCAGAAAAAAGCCGGCGTTAGCTACGCGGGTCCTTACCGACAAAACTCTAAATCTAGGCCTAAATTAATCCTTTTTAAAACTAAATACTTACCTTTAAAATAAACCATAATATAGCTACAATATAAATAATAATTATATTGTAGCTATGTTAGGATTTATTTTTATTTTACAGGTAACCTTCAATTTATTTTAACTAGGTACAATAGCTATTGAATAGTTAATAACTTACCTAGCTAAAATAAAGAGAAATTAACCTGTAAAATAAAAACTAGCCTAAGTTACAATTACACCTAACACTACACTATACTTTAATAAATTATTCCTATTTCAAACTAAATACTTACCTGTAAAATAAACCCTAAGATAGCTACAATATAATTATTATTTATATTGTAGCTATATTAGGGTTTATTTTAAAGGTAAGTATTTAGTTTTAAATAGGATTAATTTAGTTCATAAGATAAATATTATTTAGATTTATTTAATTAATATTTAAGTTAGGGGGGTGTTAGGGTTAGTGTTAGACTTAGGTTTAAGGGTTAATAATTTTATTACAGTGGCGGCGGTGTAGTGGGGGGCAGGATAGGGGTTAATAAATTTATTACAGTGGCGACGGTGTAGGGGGGGCAGGATAGGGGTTAATAAATTTAATATAGGTTGCGGCGGGGTCCAGGAGCAGCGGTTTAGGGGTTAATACATATATTATAGTTGTGGCGGGGTCAGGGAGCGGCGGTTTAGGGGTTAACATGTTTATTATAGCTTGCGGTGGGCTCCGGGAGCGGCGGTTTAGGGGGTAAACACTTTTTTTTAGTTGCGGCGGTGTAGGGGGGACAGATTAGTGGTGTTTAGACTCGGGGTACATGTTAGGGTGTTAGGTGCAGACATCTCAAATAGGAATCAATGGGATGTCGGGCAGCAGCGAACATGAACTTTCGCTATGGTCAGACTCCCATTGATTCCTATGGGATCCGCCGCCTCCAGGGCGGCGGATTGAAAACCAGGTACGCTGGGCCGTAAAAGTGCCGAGCGTACCTGCTAGTTTTTTGATAACTAGCAAAAGTAGTCAGATTGTGCCGCACTTGTGTGCGGAACATCTGGAGTGACGTAAGAATCGATCTGTGTCGGACTGAGTCCAGCGGATCGAAGCTTACGTCACTAAATTCTACTTTTGCCGGTATCTAGGGCTTGATAACTTAGGCGAATCAGCCTCGCCACAAATACGTTGCGGAATTCCAGCGTATTTGAGGTTGACGGCTTGATAACTACCCCCCATTAGATTAAACTTAAGTGTAAATACCAACTGATCCAGTTACAGTACATTATATCACTGGTGCAAATTTGGGCACACTAACTTACCCAATAACTATATAAAGGCAAAACAGTGCACCAGCATATACCTGTACTTGAACGTACTAACCTTTCATAAATTTGAATAGTGTGATAGAACATGACCACTACTAGATGTCATCAAACACACGACAATATAGCAACAACTAACACCAAAGATAAGGAAAAAACTTTCCTCCCCGAATTGGGAGTGCATCCACAATATCAGAATCTTCTTTGTGTACATATACAGTACTAATGTTCCAAAATTAATTGCAAGTGATGCAAATTCTAGTCCTCTTGTAATTTTAATCTCACCATGCACACATATTTTATTTTATGGAGATTATTATACACAATAAAAGTTAAATTTTAATCCAACAAACTCTTACTCTATGTTTGCCTTCTAAGGTTGATGTTTTCTATTTAAAGGGTAACAGAAGTGCTACTCAAGTGCATTCTTTTGAGTCCAGAGACCCCTCTTAGGTCTTTTCAGACTTTATTTAACATTTGTTATTTTGCGCAAGCGCACTAGCTCACAGTAAACTGAAATATCAGTAATACATATAGAGCAACCCATATATTTGTGTAGTGCTATTGCTACCCCCTCTTCCTTTTGATAGATGTGACAATATTACATGAACTTAGTCTATAGCTGGGATAGATGTGACAATATTACATGAACTTAGTCTATAGCTGGGGATAGATGTGACAATATTACATGAACTTAGTCTATAGCTAGGGATAGATGTGACAATATCACATGAACTTAGTCTATAGCTGAGGATAGATGTGACAATATTACATGAACTTAGTCTATAGCTGGGGATAGATGTGACAATATTACATGAACTTAGTCTATAGCTGGGGCTAGATGTGACAATATTACATGAACTTAGTCTATAGCTGGGGCTAGATGTGACAATATTACATGAACTTAGTCTATAGCTAGGAATAGATGTGACAATATTACATGAACTTAGTCTATAGCTGGGGCTAGATGTGACAATATTACATGAACTTAGTCTATAGCTAGGGATAGATGTGACAATATTACATGAACTTAGTCTATAGCTGGGGATAGATGTGACAATATTACATGAACTTAGTCTATAGCTAGAGATAGATGTGACAATATTACATGAACTTAGTCTATAGCTGAGGCTAGATGTGACAATATTACATGAATTTAGTCTATAGCTGTAGATAGATGTGACAATATTACATGAACTTAGTCTATAGCTGGGGCTAGATGTGACAATATTACATGAACTTAGTCTATAGCTAGAGATAGATGTGACAATATTACATAAACTTAGTCTATAGCTAGGGATAGATGTGACAATATTACATAAACTTAGTCTATAGCTAGAGATAGATGTGACAATATTACATAAACTTAGTCTATAGCTAGAGATAGATGTGACAATATTACATGAACTTAGTCTATAGCTGTGATAGATGTGACAATATTACATGAACTTAGTCTATAGCTAGGGATAGATGTGACAATATTACATAAACTTAGTCTATAGCTAGGGATAGATGTGACAATATTACATGAACTTAGTCTATAGCTGTGATAGATGTGACAATATTACATAAACTTAGTCTATAGCTAGGGATAGATGTGACAATATTACATGAACTTAGTCTATAGCTGTGATAGATGTGACAATAATACATGAACTTAGTCTATAGCTAGGAATAGATGTGACAATATTACATGAACTTAGTCTATAGCTAGGGATAGATGTGACAATATTACATGAACTTACTCCATAGCTAGGGATAGATGTGACAATATTACATGAACTTAGTCTATAGCTAGGGATAGATGTGACAATATTACATGAAGTTAGTCTATAGCTAGAGATAGATGTGACAATATTACATAAACTTAGTCTATAGCTAGGGATAGATGTGACAATATTACATGAACTTAGTCTATAGCTAGGGATAGATGTGACAATATTACATAAACTTAGTCTATAGCTAGGGATAGATGTGACAATATTACATGAACTTAGTCTATAGCTGTGATAGATGTGACAATATTACATAAACTTAGTCTATAGCTAGGGATAGATGTGACAATATTACATGAACTTAGTCTATAGCTGTGATAGATGTGACAATATTACATGAACTTAGTCTATAGCTAGGAATAGATGTGACAATATTACATGAACTTAGTCAATAGCTAGGGATAGATGTGACAATATTACATGAACTTACTCCATAGCTAGGGATAGATGTGACAATATTACATGAACTTAGTCTATAGCTAGGGATAGATGTGACAATATTACATGAAGTTAGTCTATAGTTAGAGATAGATGTGACAATATTACATGAACTTAATCTATAGCTAGGGATAGATGTGACAATATTACATGAACTTAGTCTATAGCTAGGAATAGATGTGACAATATTACATGAATTTAGTATATAGCTGTAGATAGATGTGACAATATTACATGAACTTAGTCTATAGCTAGGGATAGATGTGACAATATTACATGAAGTTAGTCTATAGCTAGAGATAGATGTGACAATATTACATGAACTTAATCTATAGCTGGGGCTAGATGTGACAATATTACATGAACTTAGTCTATAGCTAGGAATAGATGTGACAATATTACATGAATTTAGTATATAGCTGTAGATAGATGTGACAATATTACATGAACTTAGTCTATAGCTAGGGATAGATGTGACAATATTACATGAAGTTAGTCTATAGCTAGAGATAGATGTGACAATATTACATGAACTTAATCTATAGCTGGGGCTAGATGTGACAATATTACATGAACTTAGTCTATAGCTAGGAATAGATGTGACAATATTACATGAATTTAGTATATAGCTGTATATAGATGTGACAATATTACATGAACTTAGTTTATAGCTAGGGATAGATGTGACAATATTACATAAACTTACTGTATAGCTGAGGATAGATGTGACAATATTACATGAACTTAGTCTATAACTAGGGATAGATGTGACAATATTACATAAACTTAGTCTATAGCTGGGGATAGATGTGACAATATTACATGAACTTAGTCTATAGCTAGGGATAGATGTGACAATATCACTTGAACTTAGCCTATAGCGGTTGATAGATGTGACAATATTACATGACCTTAGTCTATAGCTAGGGCTAGATGTGACAATTTCCATTGAACTTAGTCTATAGCGGTTGATAGATGTGACAATATTACATGACCTTAGTCTATAACTGGGGATAGATGTCACAATATTACAGGAACAGACAGCTGCCAGTACCCAAGATGGCGCCCATTAAGGCAGAGGGGAAGGGTTAGAGAGCTGTTAGGTGGGGGATCAGTGAGGTTGGGGTCTAAGGGGGGATCCTACACATCAGCATATGTAAATATGCTTTAAAAAAAAAAAGGCCAAATACCTTTTATTTTAGTACTGGCAGAGTTTCTGCCAGTACTTAAGATGGCGGGGACAATTGTGGGGTGGGGGAGGGAAGAGAGCTGTTTGGGAGGGATCAGGGGGTCTGATGTTTCAGGTGGGAGGCTGAGCTCTACACTAAAGATAAAATTAACCCTTAAAGCTAATTAACCCCTTCACTGCTAGCCATAATACACGTGTGATGCGCAGCTGCATTTAGAGGCCTTCTAATTGCCAAAAAGCAATGCCAAAGCCATATATGTCTGCTATTTCTGAACAAAGGGGATCCCAGAGAAGCATTTACAACCATTTGTGCCAAAATTGCACAAGCTGTTTGTAAATAATTTCAGTGAGAAACCTAAAATTGAGAAAAAAATTACGTTTTTTTTAGTTTGATCGCATTTGGCGGTGAAATGGTGGCATGAAATATACCAAAATTGGCCTAGATCAATACTTGGGGTTGTCTACTACACTACACTAAAGCTAAAACTACCCCAAAAAGCTCCCTACATGCTCCCTAATTAACCCCTTCACTGCTGGGCATAATACACGTGTGGTGCGCAGTGGCATTTAGCAGCCTTCTAATTACCAAAAAGCAACGCTAAAGTCATATATGTCTGCTATTTCTGAACAAAGGGGATCCCAGAAAAGAATTTACAACCATTTATGCCATAATTGCACAAGCTGTTTGTAAATAATTTAAGTTAGAAACCAAAAGTTTGTGAAAAAATTTGTGAAAAACTGTTTTTTGTATTTGATCGCATTTGGCGGTGAAATGGTGGCATGAAATATACCAAAATGGGCCTAGATCAATACTTTGGGTTGTCTACTAAAAAAAAATATATACATGTCAATGGATATTCAGAGATTACTGAAACATATCAGTGTTCTAATGTAACTAGCGCTAATTTTGAAAAGAAATGGTTTGGAAATAGCAAAGTGCTACTTGTATTTATGGCCCTATAGTTTACAAAAAAAGCAAAGAACATGTAAACATTGGGTATTTCTAAACTCAGGACAAAATTTAGAAACTATTTAGCATGGGTGTTTTTTGGTGGTTATAGATATGTAACAGATTTTGGGGGTCAAAGTTAGAAAAAGTCTGTTTTTTTCCATTTTCCCCCCATATTTTATAAAAAAAATTATAGTAAATTATAAGATATGATGATAATAATGGTATCTTTAGAAAGTCCATTTAATGGCGAAGAAAACGGTATATAATATGTGTGGGTACAGTAAATGAATAAGAGGAAAATTACAGCTAAACACAAACACCTCAAAAATGTAAAAATAGCCTTGGTCCCAAACGGACAGAAAATGGAAAAGTGCTGTGGTCATTAAGGGGTTAATAAAGGATATTAGTTTTAACCCCTTAAGGACTGGGCATTTCAGACTAAAAATTCCCCAAAAGACCAGAGTATTTTTAGCATTTTTGCCATCACTACATTTAAACAGAAATAGAGACTGAATATTTACCTATCAAAACTATATTTTTTTTTTATAAGACAACCCAAAGTATTGATCTAGGCCCATTTTGATATATTTCAGGCCACCATTTCACCAAGAAATGTGATCAAATAAAATGTTTTTTTTTTAACTTTTTCACGAACTTTAGGTTTCTCACTGAAATTATTTACAAACCACTTGTGCAATCATGGCACACATGATTGTAAAAGCTTCTCTGGGATCCCCTTTGTTTAGAAACAGCAGACATATATGGCTTTGCCATTGCTTTTTGGTAATTAGAAAGCCGCTAATTGGAGCTGCACACCACACGTTTATTATTCCCAGCAGTGAAGGGGTTAATCAGGTAGCTTAAAAAAACTATCCTAAAAAAAGATTGCCCTGAAAAGGGCATTTGGTTGGGCACTGCCCTTAAAAGGACATTTGGTAGGGCAGTGCCTACATCTTTTTTATTTTTTTTCGGTTGACTGGACTAAGAATTCCAAAAATCAGCCTATAGAAATGCAGGGAGACCCCTATATAAGGAGGAACCTTGCATTGAAGCTTCAGTGTGCGCCTGAAGAGGACCTCTGCAAGAAGAAAAGATGAAAACGTAATAATCAGAAGTTATTTACTGCATTGCAACTGACCTGTATACAATATAAATGTATAAGCATTTCAAACTGTCATTTTTGAAAAATATGCAATATTTTGCAGCCCCATGAAAAAAACTTGAAAAGCCTGATAAATGTTATCATACTTCTCTTGCTATGGCCAGTTTGGGACACATATGAACAAACTCTTGCACCTATCAACCAATAACTGTGCAGCATGTAATAGGGTCAGGGTTTTGCATTCTATGAAGTTAAAGGGACTGTGTACTCAGGAAAGCAGCAGATAAGAGTTCATTGTATTGAATCAGGAACACTCTTTAAAAAGAGTTGGGCTTTTTTTCCCCATCCTACTTTAGCAGGTTAATTTCTTCTGATTTGCATAAATAAGAAAAGAGAGAGAGACACACTCAGCTGAGACAGAACAAAGCAAGAATAACTTCCATGCCTGTTCATTTTCATTGACACTCAGGGTGCATAATCTTTTAGCACACGTTGATGCTTTTTCACAGAGAATTTTTGTTCCTGTAGCCTATCAGTCTGACCCATTGAAATACCAGGCCATTCTTTTCTGAACAAGAGAAACAACCCCAGACAATCGTTTTGGCCTTCTGTGGACCTTGTCAGTGAGGTGCAGTTGCATCGCTGTAGGGCATGTGTGCAAGGAGTCCACGTCTGGTTTCCCCCATAAAGGCTGTGATACACTGCAAGCGATGCGGCGCGCGGCAAAGCAGTTGCATCGCATTGCTTCTGAAGTTCCAATATTTCATCTCTGAGCGCTCAGCTACGCGACCTGACGCAGCAGAGTGCTCAGAGATGAAAAGGCAGGACACACTGAGCATGCACAGCTGCATCTATACGCTGCGCGCCTCTCCGCTTGCAGTGTGTCACAGCATTTACTCTTAGGGAGACCCAAGAGCAATTTGCATAAATAAGAAAAGAGAAAAAGAGAGAGACGCACTCACCTGAGACAGAACAAAAGCAAGAATAACTTCCATGCCTGTTCATTTTGATTGACACTCAGGGTGCATAATCTTTTAGCACACGTTGATGCCTTTCCAAAGAGAAAAAATATCCTGTAGCATAACAGTCTGACCCTGCCCAATGACAGTCCAGCACCGAAATACCAGACAATTCTTCTCTGAACAAGAGAAACAAGAACCCTAGACAATCGTTTCGGCCTTCTGTGGGCCTCGTCTCAGCTGAGTGTGTCTCTCTATTTTCTTGTTTGTATGCAAATTACTCTTGGGTCTCCCTATGAGTAAAAAGGGGAAACCAGACATGGACTCCTTGCACACCTGTCCTAGAGAAATGCAACTGCACATCACTGACGAAGCCCAAAGGAGGCCGAAACGTACGTCTGGGGTTTGTTGTTTTCTCTTGTTCAGAAAAGAATTGCCTAGTATTTCAGCGCTGGACTGTCATTGGGTAGGATCAGATTGATATGCTACAGGATATTTTTCTCTGTGAAAGGCATTTCCTCCTCTGCATTTCTTGCCCTGGTTGCTATTCCACGTCCCTTTAACGTTTTTTCATTATACTGGTATGCATTTCCTCCTCTGCATTTCTTGCCCTGGTTACTATTCCACGACCCTTTAATGTTTTTTCAATATACTGGTATGCATTTCCTCTGATGTCTAAATGTATTACTTTTTCTGTATATTTGTTATCAGCTCCATTGTACAATTTCTGTGTGCACCCCCCAGCCATTTGCTTACCACCCCCCCCCATCTAATTTACAAGTGTGTAACTCCAGTCTTCCTAACTAGTCTACCTGTAACACAGCTGCTTTGAATCAAATTATTCCAACTCTAATTTAACTACTATATACAGCTGAGACCTGGCTCTGTGAAGCCTTGGCTCTGAGATTCAAAGTGGCTGAGTTAAGAAACTGGAGGGGAAACTGCACACCCCACTGACAGGTAATCCTTACTAACTATACACCTGCACAATGCTCTCTATGTCCTTTCTGCTCTTTCTGTCTGCCATCTTCCTAAAACTCACTGCATGCCCTTACAACATCAATAATCCCCACACTATCCTTATCTCTCCCTCCCTCCTCTCATCCCCTATGCTGTCCTCTCATGAACTACTCTGTTTCCTTAGCAATACGTCCCCATCTAATTCTCCTGTGTCTAGTCATACGCACTCCTACAAGTCTCACTCTCACCTTCTGTCACTCTCACTGCTACTACTGCTTGCTGCTGGTGACATCTCTCCTAACCCTGGCCTTGCAGCAATCACCACACTTTTACACACTCACTCAGTCCCCCACAATACAAACTCAAGGTCACGCGATCCCAACAATCTCATCTATCCCCCTCCTGCACCTATCAGCACCTCCATCCTCATCCATCTCTCTCCTCCTCCTTTGAAGTCCACTGCATCCGCATTTTCTCCCCCCTCTCCCTCAAGGTGGCCGTTATCTATCGCCCCCCCCCTGGACCAACCTCCCAATACCTCAACAACTTTGCTGCCTGGCTTTCTCACTTTCTCTCTACAAATACACCTGCTCTAATCCTAGGGGACTTCAACATCCCCATTGATAACCCATCTGCCCCTGCTGCCTCTAAACTTCTCTCACTCCCAAACTCCTTTAGTCTCTCACAATCCACCCTATTCCCTACTCACCGTGACGGACACTCTCTTGATCTGGCATTCTCCTACCTCTGCTCCCCTTCTGATGTTGCCTGTCGCCCATTTCCCATCTCATACCACCATCTGCTCACCTATAATCTCAATGCACATACTAAACCTATTTGTACCCTCTGCCTCCGCACCTGTAGAAATCTGCACACTGTGGATCCTCTCCAACTTTCTAACCTTATTCAAAAACGCCTTCCCCACACTTCCACGGTATCCTGCCCTAACCTTGCTACAAGCCACTATAACAATACTCTCTCCTCTGCACTCGACACCCTTGTTCCTCCACAAATACGCAAAACCCCACGTTGTCAGCTCCAGCCCTGGCACTCTCAGCAAACACGCTATCTACAAAAATGCTCCCGTGCTGCTGAACGTGCCTGGAGGAAATCCCGCTCTGAACCCGATTTCCTACACTATATGTTCATTCTTTATTCTTACTCCTCTGCCCTTCACTTAGCCAAGCAAAACTACTTCTCTTCTCTCATATCTTCTCACTCCTCAAACCCTAAATGTCTCTTCTCCACTTTCAACACTCTCCTCTATCCACCTGCACCACCCCCTTCATCTGACTTTAGTGCTCAAGTCTTGGCAGACTACCTTTTCAACAAAACACTTAACATCTGAAGTAACATCCTACCACAAGACTGCAACCTTCCATATCCGCCCCCGATCACCCCCCTCCAACACTCTCAGTACCTTCCCCCCAACCACTGAGAATGAAGTGAGTTCCCTAATATCTTCCTCGTACCTCACTACCTGCCCACTTGACCCTATCCCTTCACATCTAATACTTTCTCTGTCCTCTACCCTCATCCCAGCTCTTACTCACATATTCAACAGATCCCTTACTACTGGTTCATTTCCATCATCCTTCAAACATGCAAAGGTCACCCCCATCCTCAAAAAACCCTCCCTCTACCCCAATTCTCCTGCAAACTACCGCCCCATATCACTACTTCCGCTAGCCTCTAAAGTCCTGGAAAAACTAGATTTCGATCGCCTAACACACTTCCTATCCTCCAACTCATTGCTTGACCCCCTGCAATCTGGCTTCCGTCACCAACATGAAAGAATAGATAGATAGGAGCGCCAAAAATAGGCAGGGTCTTATGTGATTAATAATTGTAGGTCTGATGCTAGACCCTAGGTTGGGATAGCATATATTGGGTGTTTAGAAAAGTCCCTATATAAAATTATGTATCGCAAGGATAGGTTTAGAATTTGGGTATGATGTGTTTATCAAAGAATATTTATTACAATTTGCACAAAATATCATATAATTAAAAGCAATTAGGTACAATTCACAGATTATTATATAGTTAAAAAACAATTAAGTACATGGATCCATGTGGACAAAATCCTATTTCATATAAGTGTGTCCTAAAATGATCTAAAAACAAATATGGCTGTCTGAATGTTAGAATATGTGTGAGTCTCACATATACAGTATGATGGTGAGGTTGTACTAGTGAGTAACCTCTCTAATGTAATTGACACAAAAATTGTGTGATAAAAGTACAAGAATACCAATATAACATAAAATTTAAATGAAAAAAGGGAATTGGTATAATGGACAAAGAAGTGAACGTTGTGATCAAAGGTATTTAAAAGCAGTCTCCTAAGATGAGATCTACAAAAACAGTTAAAGTGAGCATGTGAATAAATACAAATGAGAATGTGATCCACAAAAACATATATGTGTATATAAAAACAAATCGCAAAAAGCTTTTTTATAAAAATATTGAAAAAATACTGAAAAAAAAAACTTTTGTGAACAACAGGTGTGTACACAAACTAGTTAGTGTGATTATAAAGTCATTTTTGGAGGTATGAAAGTTCCTGGAATTCAGTCCATATGATATAATGATCCTTTGAAGATCCTTTGTTTGTAATCCTAAAAAAAATGTTGGAAGTCCTAAAAAATGTTTGAAGATCAAAGTGTAAAAATATAAAAATATAAAAATTGAGTAAAAGTGTGATCAATGTGTAGAAAAAATGATGAAATAAAAAATAGTAAAAATAAAAATGATGAAAAAATAAAAATAAGGATACTCTGGAAATTCCTCAAGACCTATAAATAAAGAATACTGACATAGTGTAATACTGTTTAGGTATTTTAAAATTAGTAGGAATAAAACTCACCATATATCTGTCAACGCGTTTCGGCCTGCCAAGGAGGCCTTTTTCAAGACTAATATATGGTGTTGGTGAGCTAGAACTTATATACCCTTACTTGACCAATCATCTCTATATTGGTGGCGCCAAAATTTTGCGCCAAAAAACGTCAAACCGGAAGTAGTGAACCGGAAGTGGTTACATGTTTCACCGGATGTTTATTTCATTTTTTGGTTTTTGACATCTTTTTCAATATCGTTTTTTATTTATTTAGGGGAAGTGATAATTGATTATGCCACATTGTCTCCCATTGGTGTTTCTTTATCACCTGTTTTTACTTCTATTGCATTGTCGGGTGCCGTAATTTCTAAGGGCCGGAAGTGCTTAGAGTAATGTGACTTCCGGTGTGGTTCCCTACGACCGGAAGTGTGAGAGAAGAGGGCTTCCGGTTTCTTCTAGATGTTTGCGTTATGTTTGCATTATGTCTGCTTATGTGATCCATTCTGCCCACTTGATTCCTGTCAGTGTATTTTTGCTACCTATCTTATGTATGTTTTATAGGTGTCAAATGTGGCTATTTTAATTCCGAAAAAAACGGAAGATTTGTGGGCCAATTTACTTCCGGTACAGTTTCCTAAAGCCGGAAATGGAAAACAATATTCCGGTTTCTCCCGGGTATCTATCCCATGTTAGTGTAGTAGGAGATCGATTGGTCAAGACCATAATACATGATTCCATAGTTCTTGTGTGTATCCGATACAAAACATACCAACCTAATTATGTTTGGTACCCAGTTAATTGGCATATGCCATTCTACATCGTTACATTACAATATATGCCTATGGATCTTACATAAAAAATAATAACAAATAATAACACATAAATGCATGTTCTTTTAGTTTCAAATTTTTTTTTTAAGAATTGGCAATCTTTATGTAGTCCGTTTCTCTGATTACAATATCGTGGACTGGTGTATCCCCAAAAAAGGGTGAATTATTTGTCTTGAAACTCCTCTATATTAACCTGCTCTATATATAAAAGGCAGAAAAAATTGGGTTAAGTGGGATTCTTACTATAAGATGGATTCCCTTATATGTATTAATTATATTCTATAGGTATTACATGATCTATTGTGTAAGATATTGGAACGAAGGAGAGACTTGTCTACCAATCTTGGAAATGTAATAAAATCACGCTAAATCAATTGGTGACTGTGTGGTGGATTATTCTATGTCTCTTATACTTTAGATAACCCAAAGGGATAATAAGATGAGAATAAGAAAAAAATAAGGATAAGATGAAAAATAGAGAATTCCCATCAATGGGATGTTATTGGTCGCTCATTGGTGGTGTCCTAGTGGAATATGGGACATTTTATAAAAGAGTGTGTTTATGTGACCCAAAGGTAAGGGCATTGGAGCGAGAGGAAACCTGTCAGCCAGTGAGTATTATGATGTAACATATGGGATAAATTCCTTTATGGTGATGTGGCAGATGGGATATGGGACATTATAAAAGGTAATCAGAACTCAGAAGGTAAATGTGATTAATTTGACAAAACATACTATCTACATGTTAGGTACGGTCTCTACATTTTGAGGAGAACTGTTAATTATGATTAATGTCAAATATGTTCTAGAGTTGTCTGAAAGGGTGTGTATTCATCCTTTTTGTGACCCATATTGGGGTCCGTGTTCTTCGTATTTATATCTATATCTTTAGTATCCTCCTGTATCTGCTTTAAAGTGCAGAATTCTGTGAGGTTTTTGTCTTTTGTTTACTCCCATATATGTTTTGTAGTGGGGAGTTCTTCGTCTGATTTCTTCTTTCCCTTGTTCCTTTCTGTTGTCATGTAGTCGGTTTCACATTAATATAGTTATGTGTTTACTTCAGGCTTAGAAGATGGGATAAGTCTTCCTTGTTGTTTAGACCCTTTGGATAGAGACAATCAAGGTCAAAAATCCATCTCGACTCCGCAATTAAAAGCCTTTTTTCATAGTTCCCTCCCCTCCAATTTGGTTTTATTATTTGGATCCCATAGAAGCTGAGGTCTTTGATGTTTCCTCTATGTTTGGTGGAGAAATGTCTGTATAGGGCCGTGTCGGTGTTGCCATGCTCAATCTGTAGCAGATGTTCTCGTATTCTGTCTTTTAGGCACCTTGAGGTCTGTCCGACGTATTGGAGTCCACAGCTACATTGGACTACGTAGATCGTCCCCTTGTTGCTGCATCTTATCAGACTCTTTATCTCGTACTCAATGTTGGAATTGTGTGAGGTGAAGTTCTTGATCTTTAACCCCCTCTTGCACGCTTTGCAGCTATAATCACACTAACTAGTTTGTGTACACACCTGTTGTTCACAAAAGTTTTTTTTTTCAGTATTTTTTCAATATTTTTATAAAAAAGCTTTTTGCGATTTGTTTTTATATACACATATATGTTTTTGTGGATCACATTCTCATTTGTATTTATTCACATGCTCACTTTAACTGTTTTTGTAGATCTCATCTTAGGAGACTGCTTTTAAATACCTTTGATCACAACGTTCACTTCTTTGTCCATTATACCAATTCCCTTTTTTCATTTAAATTTTATGTTATATTGGTATTCTTGTACTTTTATCACACAATTTTTGTGTCAATTACATTAGAGAGGTTACTCACTAGTACGACCTCACCATCATACTGTATATTTGAGACTCACACATATTCTAACATTCAGACAGCCATATTTGTTTTTAGATCATTTTAGGACACACTTATATGAAATAGGATTTTGTCCACATGGATCCATGTACTTAATTGTTTTTTAACTATATAATAATCTGTGAATTGTACCTAATTGCTTTTAATTATATGATATTTTGTGCAAATTGTAATAAATATTCTTTGATAAACACATCATACCCAAATTCTAAACCTATCCTTGCGATACATAATTTTATATAGGGACTTTTCTAAACACCCAATATATGCTATCCCAACCTAGGGTCTAGCATCAGACCTACAATTATTAATCACATAAGACCCTGCCTATTTTTGGCGCTCCTATCTATCTATTCTTTCATATTCTATTAACCTAGTGGGTACTTGGGGGACCCACTATAGACAGGAGCCAGAGGTCACCAAACACAGCGCTGTAAGACACCAATATTTCTAATTCTTCCGTCACCAACACTCAACTGATACTGCCCTCACCAAGGTTACTAACGATCTTCTTTCTGCTAAAAACAATAGCCACTATTCTATACTTATCTTACTTGACCTGTCTGCTGCCTTTGACACTGTTGACCATCCCCCCCTCCTACGGACTCTCAGCTCCCATGGGCTCTGTGACATTGCCCTCTCCTGTATCCACTCTTATCTCTCTAATAGGCCCATTTCTGTCTCATTTGCTGGCGACTCCTCCTCTTCATTGCCTCTGTCTGTTGGAGTACCTCAAGGCTCTGTTCTAGGCCCTCTACTCTTCTCTATTTATACTTCCTCACTGGGTAAACTTATCAGTAGCTATGGCTTCAACTATCACCTCTATGCTGATGATACTCAGATCTACTGTATACCTATCCACCCCTGCACTCTCTCCTTCTGTCCTTTCCAACATCAGCGACTACTTATCTGGCATTTCTTCCTGGATGGCCTCTCACCACCTAAAAATCAACATGTCCAAGACTGAGCTTCTTTTAATCCCCCCAAATAATTTGACTCCAGTTTCTAACTTTACTATCACTGTTGATGACACCACTATCTCCCCATCACCCCAAGTCCGCTGCCTAGGAGTTACAATTGACTCCAATCTGTCCTTCATACACCACATCCAATTGCTCTCTTCATCCTGTCGCAACCACTTACACAATATCTCCAAAATTTGTCCTTTTCTGACTGCTGAAACTACTAAACAACTAATCTATTCCCTTGCAATTTCCCGGCTTGACTGCTGTAACAACCTACTAACTGGTCTTCCTCTCTCCTGCCTCTCCCCCCTTCAATCCATCCTAAATGCCTCTGCTAGGCTAATCCACCTCTCTCGATGCTCTGTATCAGCTGCACCCCTCTGTGAGTCCCTTCACTGGCTCCCTATTCACAGCAGAATTAAATTCAAAATTCTCACTCTGACCTACAAAGCCCTTACCAATGCAGCCCCCACATACCTGTCCTCACTCATCAACAAATATACTCCAGCCCGTCCCCTAAGATCCAACAACGATCTACTCCTTGCCTCTTCTACCATCACCTCCTCTCATGCTAAACTACAGGACTTCTCTCGTGCGGCACCAACCCTCTGGAATGCACTTCCTCGAGCTGTCAGACTTATCCCCCAACCTCTCCTCCTTTAAACGCTCCCTTAAGACCTTGTTGTTAAGGGAAGCCTATTGCCAATCAATAACTAATGAATTCCACTTGCCTAATAGTTGCCCTCATCTAACTCCACACTAACATCATTCCCACCTTTGCAGTCCCCACCTCCTGTTTCTCACCCTCCTACCCATTTAGATTGTAAGTTCCTACGGGAACAGGGCTCCCAATTCCCCCTGTATTTGTTTGTTACATTTTGTCTGGTGTCTCATATTGTACTGTCCTTTTTATCTTTGTTACCTATGGACAGTGCTGCGGAGTCTGTTGGCGCTTAAAGGGACACTTTACCCAAAAAATGTCTTTCATGATTAAGGTAGAGAATACAATTTTAAACAACATTCCAATTTACTTCTATTATCTAATTTGCTTTATTCTTTAGATATCCTTTAATCAAGAAGTAGCAATGCACAATGCACATGGTGAGCCAATCACAGGAGGCATCTATGTGCAGCTACCAATCAACAGCTACTAAGCATATACAGTAATGTTTAGTATAGATGATGGTTTCAATAGAAAAAGCAGCTGTTTCAAAATAAAAGGTAAACTAGTTATTTGTTAACAATTTATTACACCATAGCAGGTAAAATGGGTCATTGACAACACATTAAAGGGAACAGGGAAGATATATTTACAGTACACTGACCCTTTTTATTACAGGAACAGCAGGCAAAATAAAAAATGAAAGTTCATTGCAAAGTTGGTTTAATAATGCAAAATTAAATATTTTGGGCAATATTACAACCAGAGCGGTATTTAAAGCTCCCACTTGCACGCTAACACCGCTAGAAGTAAACTTTTTGCGCACGTCGGGTAGCGCTTGTATTACAAGTTGGAAGTAAAAAGTTTTTGCTCACACGCTAACCTGATTCACGCAAAAATCCGAACTTTGAATATTGTGACTGTGTTAACGTATCCCACAGTCACAATATTCAAGAAAAAAGTGTGTGTGTGTGTAGGGGGGGGGGGGAAACCTTACTCACGCACAAACCCAATCGCATATTCTCAAGTGGGCTAACCTGACATGAAAATATTAATATTTCACATGCCAATGTTCTCACATAGCAGAATATCTTCTATTTATTCATAAAAATATATTTCTACATATATCTGAGGGTATTTTAGAACAATATATATATCTATACATATGTATATATATGATATATACAGATATATATACAGTATATATATATATGTATATGAATATCTATTTAAACACACATAGAACATATTTTGCTATGTGCAAAATATTGGAATGTAAAATATTTACAGTAAATACACGATATTATACATTATTAAATATAATAATATATATTTATATTTAATAAATATGCTTTTTCATGTTTTCATCTACTTGTCTGGAAAACTCCAATGCACTTATATATGTCTATATATATATATATATATACATATTAATGCATATGTAAACACATATAAACATATAAATACATACATATACATATTTAGACATGTATATTTATGTATTTCTATGATAAAGCCTTTTGCCTGCCTTTTTTCTCTAACACCTAAGACCTCATATCTTTGAGACTGTACTGTGTAATGTATATTTATTAGATAGTGTTATTATGAGTGTAACTGTACTTTGTAATGTATTTTTATTAGATAGTGTTATTATGAGTGTAACTGTACTGTGTAATGTATTGTTATTAGATAGTGTTATTATGAGTGTAACTGTACTGTGTAATGTATATTTATTAGATAGTGTTATTATGAGTGTAACTGTACTGTGTAATGTATTTTTATTAGATAGTGTTATTATGAGTGTAACTGTACTTTGTAATGTATTTTTATTAGATGGTGTTATTATGAGTGTAACTGTACTTTGTAATGTATTTTTATTAGATAGTGTTATTATGAGTGTAACTGTACTGTGTAATGTATTTTTATTAGATAGTGTTATTATGAGTGTAACTGTACTTTGTAATGTATTTTTATTAGATGGTGTTATTATGAGTGTAACTGTACTGTGTAATGTATTTTTATTAGACAGTGTTATTATGAGTGTAACTGTACTGTGTAATGTATATTTATTAGATTGTGTTATTATGAGTGTAACTGTACTTTGTAATGTATTTTTATTAGATGGTGTTATTATGAGTGTAACTGTACTTTGTAATGTATTTTTATTAGATGGTGTTATTATGAGTGTAACTGTACTTTGTAATGTATTTTTATTAGATAGTGTTATTATGAGTGTAACTGTACTTTGTAATGTATTTTTATTAGATAGTGTTATTATGAGTGTAACTGTACTGTATAATGTATTGTTATTAGATAGTGTTATTATGAGTGTAACTGTACTGTGTAATGTATATTTATTAGATAGTGTTATTATGAGTGTAACTGTACTGTGTAATGTATATTTATTAGATAGTGTTATTATGAGTGTAACTGTACTGTGTAATGTATATTTATTAGATAGTGTTATTATGAGTGTAACTGTACTGTGTAATGTATATTTATTAGATGGTGTTATTATGAGTGTAACTGTACTGTGTAATGTATATTTATTAGATAGTGTTATTATGAGTGTAACTGTACTGTGTAATGTATATTTATTAGATGGTGTTATTATGAGTGTAGCTGTACTGTGTAATGTATATTTATTAGATGGCGTTATTATGAGTGTAACTGTACTGTGTAATGTATATTTATTAGATAGTGTTATTATGAGTGTAACTGTACTGTGTAATGTATTTTTATTAGATAGTGTTATTATGAGTGTAACTGTACTTTGTAATGTATTTTTATTAGATTGTGTTATTATGAGTGTAACTGTACTTTGTAATGTATATTTATTAGATAGTGTTATTATGAGTGTAACTGTACTTTGTAATGTATATTTATTAGATAGTGTTATTATGAGTGTAACTGTACTTTGTAATGTATATTTATTAGATAGTGTTATTATGAGTGTAACTGTACTGTGTAATGTATATTTATTAGATGGTGTTATTATGAGTGTAACTTTACTGTGTAATGTATTTTTATTAGATAGTGTTATTATGAGTGTAACTGTACTGTGTAATGTATTTTTATTAGATAGTGTTATTATGAGTGTAACTGTACTGTGTAATGTATTTTTATTAGATAGTGTTATTATGAGTGTAACTGTACTTTGTAATGTATATTTATTAGATAGTGTTATTATGAATGTAACTGTACTGTGTAATGTATATTTATTATATAGTGTTATTATGAGTGTAACTGTACTGTGTAATGTATATTTATTAGATAGTGTTATTATGAGTGTAACTGTACTGTGTAATGTATATTTATTAGATAGTGTTATTATGAGTGTAACTGTACTGTGTAATGTATATTTATTAGATAGTGTTATTATGAGTGTAATTGTACTGTGTAATGTATATTTATTAGATAGTGTTATTATGAGTGTAACTGTACTTTGTAATGTATATTTATTAGATAGTGTTATTATGAGTGTATCTGTACTGTGTAATGTATATTTATTAGATAGTGTTATTATGAGTGTAACTGTACTGTGTAATGTATATTTATTAGATAGTGTTATTATGAGTGTAACTGTACTGTGTAATGTATATTTATTAGATAGTGTTATTATGAGTGTAACTGTACTTTGTAATGTATTTTTATTAGAGGGGCATGCAAAGTGGCCAAGTATCCCAGCATCTCCGTAAGAATCAGAGGATGCTGGTGACTAATGGACATGGTGATGTCACCAAGTTGGACGGCTACAGAGAACTTAAGGGAGCTGGATGGGAAGTAACAATTCAAACCCATTCTAAGCTCTCTTAAGCCTTGAAAGACATTAACCTACTATTTCATACGGTGTATATATTGGGATATAAGGTTGAAACACAATTTTATGCTTGGCAGTAGTGCTTAATGGGATTTGAGACCCACTTTTTATCTTTCGTGATTCAGATAGAACATGCAATTTTAAGTAACTTTCTAATTTACTCCTATTATCATTTTTTCTTCATTCTCTTGGTATCTTTATTTGAAAGAGCATGAATATATGCTTAGGACCCGGCCAATTTTTTGTTCAAAACCCTGGGTAGCGCTTGTTGATCAGAGGATTCATTTAGTAGCCATTTACATTTACTATCTGAATCATGAAAGAAAAAAGTGGGTTTCATTTCCCTTTAAATGTGAGCAGCACTTAAACAAAACCTCCAAAACAGCTTAGCAGTTAATGGGTTAATTTCAGTACATCTTTCACAAAACTCATCATATAGAAACACATAACCAGCCGCAGCACAAAATGCAAATATGTGATTTTATCAGTTTCATTTTCTATAGTGTTTATAGCAAGCAACAGCCTGTGGTTCCTCATTTAGAACATGGCAAAAATATAAGATTCTGTTCATTTGTTTTTTAACTAGTATTGTGATTGATTATTACTCATATTATTATGTATACGTATATTATTATACATTTTGTTCTTTGTTGTTTTGAGGTTGCACCTTAGGCGCAAAACACAGAAAATAACATTTTAGCACTTCTCATTGGTAAAATGTTTAATATGATCCATAGTTTTAACTTTCTACGAATTCAGAAAACAATTGTTTAAACTATATGTAAGCTGAGCATGAATGAAAGATTTAATATCGAAACAAAAGTTGTGCGAACAGCAAACGCCAGCTGCTCAAAAATGGCCCCAACAGGGCTTTACAAGGTGAAATCCAAAAATGGTGCTGAAACCTGCTAGAAAAGTATTTTCTGGTAACAATTGTGATGGCAAATTCTCAGTTCAGTAAAAAGGACATGAAAGTCATGATTCAGGTACAGCATGTAATTTTAAAAGATTTTCCAACTGACGTATATTACTAAATGAATTTAGTTTTTATTATGCTTTGTTAAAGGTGGGTGTAGCGGGTCTCGGTACCCCAGACTGGGTATACCCACTAAAGTCAGCTTCCTTCCACCAAACGCCAACCCATGAACCTCAATTGGATACCTGCCGCAATTAGATTAACGGCCGCTGCTAGTTGTTATAGCTACCCCCAAGAACATTAGCCAAGACTGAATGCTTGAGGGTCAAAAATGGGAACTGCTTTATTGCACAGAGAACACAGCTTTTATACATTTCCAACAAAGGGGGAGTTACCACATAATCAATAGAAACAAATATTATACAATGGGACAAACATCAGACAATGGTTAGTTAAACAAGATTCTAATCACATCCTGACATACAAAAGGACAATTGATGACTCACAAAATAACAGAGAGACACTTTACACCTAAACTAGATATACAGACACATAACAGCAGAAGGTCTCAGTATTAGATTGTATGTGCTGTGTGTAATCTCCTGCTCTGTGTCTCACACACAGACTAGATATACAGACACATAACAGCAGGAGGTTGCAATCAGCTCAAACATTCTGAGTCTAAAGGGGGGGGGGGGGGGGGTTGGAGCAGGCAATAGTGAATTGGGCTGTCACATTATACTCCAACAAAACACAGGAATCCCAACTCTGTATCAGTTCCCTCCAGTCCTCAGAGTCTCTGGGATTTCATGGGAACTGGGTAACCCTGAATCTAGGGCAAAAGTACTACAAATGTACCCTGGGCACCCACCTCCCAAATCATAGAATCCCCTCAATCTCTTGGGTCCATAGTCAGTGGGGAGGAGGCTGGCCTACAGTCCTCTCCAAGTACAAAAGTAACGTAAGCTTCCGTTACAGTGGGCTCACGAGTGAGCATTTGTGCTGAGTTACTACAGTGTTGCTGTACTGAAAAACCTTCAATCATATTAAACAGGAAGTGCATATCACCTGATTCAGACATCTCATAGTTAAAGAGCAGCAGCTCCAATTCTGTGGAATATAGGTGTCTGTTATTAATCAGCCTTTGCCCTGGGGCTCAGTGAAGTTTACCCAAGACAAACAGGATCATCCTGGAGTCATTTGATTTGATTATCATATTACTTTATAAGTCATTTGCACATCATCAGACATCATCAGGCTTGTAAAGGTAAAACATTCTGGGTGATGACTTCAGAATGATTAGCAGATTACCTTACTGATTACTTCACCAGCATGAACAGCCAGTGAAGGACTAGAGTCATCTCATTTAAATATTTCGGCCTGTGGGCATATTTCAGGATAGCTTCGGATGACTATACTGGAGTCATCGATTACTTTAGAATGACTCCAGGAAGATCATCCTTTTTGATTAGGGTAGTACCACCCCTCGGTTCCATTATTTTTCAGGAATAAATAGATTTAGAAGAACTTTTCCCAGAATTTTCAGTCAGTGCTGAGAAGGATTGCAGGAAGGTGTTCTGGCTGGTAATGCCTCATGATAAGAATTAATCATCAAAATACAAAATCACTATTTTTTATTGGCGTGGTGAAGACGAGGTATGATCAGTCAAGATATAGGGAAAAATGCTGAAGCCAAGATAAAAACTGGAATTTATACTTTGGTAGGAGGACTCGGGGTCACTTTTTAGTGGAGGGTCATGGTGGGTGAAAACTCCATATGGGGAACACCCCTAACCTCTATTATTTATCTAATTATAGTCTTTCTATGTATGAAGATAGGTTATTGCTAAAGGCATTGGTTTTGCATCTTTAGCTTTTTTCCCTTCACAATTACATGTGAGGTTAAACGTGTTAGTTATATGACCTAATTTAACCCCTTAATGTCCAGAACATTTTTCAATTTTCTTAGCCTTCAGGACAAGGGCTTTTTTTTACATTTCTGCAGTACTTTAGTGTTTAGCTGTAATTTTCCTCTTACTCATTTACTGTACCCACACATATTATATACCGTTTTTCTCGCCATTAAATGGACTTTCTAAAGATACCATTATTTTCATCATCTTATAATTTACGTGAAAAATATCAGGAAAAAATGGAAAAACACTTTTTCTAACTTTGACCCCCAAAATCTGTTACACATCTACAACCACCAAAAAACACCCATGCTAAATAGTTTCTGAATTTTGTCCTGAGTTTAGAAATACACAATGTTTACATGTTCTTTGCTTTTTTTTTTGCAAGTTATAGGGCAATAAGTACAAGTAGCAATTTTTTTTCAAAATTAGCAATAGTTAAATTGGAACACTGATATCTGTCAGGAATCCCTGAATAACCCTTCACATGTATATATTTTTTAGAAGACAACCCAAAGTATTGATCTAGGCCCATTTTGGTATATTTCATGCCCCTATTTCACCGCCAAATGCGATCAAATAAAAAAAATTGTTCACTTTTTCACAAATTTTGTCACAAACTTTAGGTTTCTCACTGAAATTATTTACAAACAGATTGTGCAATTATGGCACAAATGGTTGTAAAGGAAAATATAGCTTTTCCTGTAGTGTAGCTGCCTCCCCTCCCCCTCCCTGAACCTTTGATATATTTTATTGCACCTCCCTCTCACGCTGTAATTCATTGATCATTGGTGTCAGTGGTTGCTGCGCGCGCCCAAACCCGCACGCTCCCGGCACCCGGCGTGCACATTGCTCTTACAGGAACCGGATGCCAGGTAGCGATAGGCTGCCCACCCACCACCGATTGGCACTATCGCTACCGGTGGCTCTCTCTGTATTGGATGCTTGAAAAAGGGTATTGCAGGATGTCTCAATATCGAGGCATCACTGCAATACCCTGAGAGCTGCTGGAAGTGATCGCAATCACTTCCAGCACTCAATTAGATCAAGGACGTGCCAGGTACGTCCATTGTCACTAATTAACTTTTGCAGGATGTGCCTGGTCGTTAAGGGGTTAATATTGTCATTCATAGATACTCACCAATCTGATTAAAAAAATATGTGACATGCACACGCTGAGAAAGATGTTTAAGCTCATCCATGATTACTTGTTTTAATCGCCTGATGAAACAGTTTTAACACTGAGAAATGCGTTGTGATTTTAAATAAATGTATTTGCTATTATTAACTGTGGATTAAGCATCTCTCTGAGGCCGGAAGTTTTTTCTCTTCTTCTCATAGCAGCGTTTGTTCATTGTTTGGCTGTATGCAACTGGAGACCCCGTTGATCCTTCCCCGCTGTTGCTGTTCCAGTCGTGTGGAGTACCAGCCCTGCTACTTCTGTAGTGTGAGTCAGCTGGACGGCTCAGATAGTTCAGCCTGCCTTCATAGCACTTTGTAGTGCATATCTGTTTGTGAGTATACTGTTTTATCACATCGTATTACTCACTGTGGATACGTATTTCACGATTGGGGTGCCTTCTTTTTTTTTTTTATCATTTGCAGATTGCACTTTTTATCCTGTGAAGGCTGATTACTTGGATTTTGGGGGTGTTTTTATTTTGGGGGGCTTTTTTATTTTCTAACGGATAGATTTAGAGTTTTGTCGGTAACGACCCGTGTAGCTAACGCTGACTTTTTTCTGGCCGCACCTTTAAAATAACTCTGGTATTGAGAGTCCACAGAATGTCTGCGTTAGGCTCCAAAAAAGGAGCGTAGAGCATATTTAACGCAACTGCAACTCTCGATACCAGAGTTGCTTACGGACGCGGCCAGCCTCAAAAACGTGCTCGTGCACGATTCCCCCATAGGAAACAATGGGGCTGTTTGAGCTGAAAAAAAACCTAACACCTGCAAAAAAGCTGCGTTCAGCTCCTAACGCAGCCCCATTGTTTGCTATCGGGAAACACTTCCTACGTCTGCACCTAACACTCTAACATGTACTCCGAGTCTAAACACCCCTAACCTTACACTTATTAACCCCTAATCTGCCGCCCCCGCTATCGCTGACCCCTGCATATTATTATTAACCCCTAATCTGCCGCTCCGTAAACCGCCGCTACTTACATTATCCCTATGTACCCCTAATTTGCTGCCCCTAACACCGCCGACCCCTATATTATATTTATTAACCCCTAATCTGCCCCCCACAACGTCGCCTCCACCTGCCTACACTTATTAACCCCTAATCTGCCGACCGCACCGCACCGCTATTATAATAAAGTTATTAACCCCTAATCCGCCTCACTAACCCTATAATAAATAGTATTAACCCCTAATCTGCCCTCCCTAACATCGCCGACACCTAACTTCAAACATTAACCCCTAATCTGCCGACTGGAGCTCACCGCTATTCTAATAAATGTATTAACCCCTAAAGCTAAGTCTAACCCTAACACTAACACCCCCTAACTTAAATATAATTTAAATCTAACGAAATTAATTAACTCTTATTAAATAAATTATTCCTATTTAAAGCTAAATACTTACCTGTAAATTAAATCCTAATATAGCTACAATATAAATTATAATTATATTATAGCTATTTTAGGATTAATATTTATTTTACAGGTAACTTTGTATTTATTTTAACCAGGTACAATAGCTATTAAATAGTTAAGAACTATTTAATAGTTACCTAGTTAAAATAAGTACAAAATTACCTGTAAAATAAATCCTAACCTAAGTTACAATTAAACCTAACACTATACTATCATTAAATTAATTAAATAAAATACCTATAATTACCTACAATTAAACCTAACACTACACTATCAATACATTAATTAAATACAATACCTACAAATAACTACAATGAAATAAACTAACTAAAGTTACAAAAAATAAAAAAATATTTACAAACATTAGAAATATATTACAACAATTTTAAACTAGTTACACCTACTCTAAGCCCCCTAATAAAATAACAAAGCCCCCCAAAATAAAAAAAAATGCCCTACCCTATTCTAAATTACTAAAGTTCAAAGCTCTTTTACCTTACCAGCCCTGAACAGGGCCCTTTGCGGGGCATGCCCCAAGAAGTTCAGCTCTTTTGCCTGTAAAAAAAAACATACAATACCCCCCCCCCCAACATTACAACCCACCACCCACATACCCCTAATCTAACCCAAACCCCCCTTAAATAAACCTAACACTAAGCCCCTGAAGATCTCCCTACCTTGAGTCGTCTTCACCCAGCCGAGCCAAATTCTTCATCCAAGCGGAGCAAGAAGAGGTCCTCCATCCGGTAGAAGTCTTCATCCAAGCGGGGCAGAAGAGGTCTTCCATCCAATTGAAGTCTTCATCCAAGAGGGATCTTCTATCGTCATCCATCCGGAGCGGAGCGGCAGCATCCTGAAGACCTCCGACGCGGAACATCCATCCTGGCCGACGACTGAACGACGAATGACGGTTCCTTTAAATGACGTCATCCAAGATGGCGTCCCTCGTATTCCGATTGTCATGATATGATTCTATCAGCCAATCGGAATTAAGGTAGGAATATTCTGATTGGCTGATGGAATCAGCCAATCAGAATCAAGTTCAATCCGATTGGCTGATTGGAACAGTTAATTAATTTAAAATTGTTGTAATATATTTCTAATGTTTGTAAATATTTTTTTATTTTTTGTAACTTAGTTCTTTTTTATTTTTTGTACTTTAGTTAGTTTATTTCATAGTAGTTATTTGTAGGTATTGTATTTAATTAATTTATTGATAGTGTAGTGTTAGGTTTAATTGTAACTTAGGTTAGGATTTATTTTACAGGTAATTTTGTAATTATTTTAACTAGGTAGCTATTAAATAGTAAATAACTATTTAATAGCTATTGTACCTGGTTAAAATAAATACAAAGTTGCCTGTAAAATAAATATTAATCCTAAAATAGCTACAATATAATTATAATTTATATTGTAGCTATATAAGGGTTTATTTTACAGGTAAGTATTTAGCTTTAAATAGGAATAATTTATTTAATAAGAGTTAATTTATTTTGTTAGATTTAAATTATATTTAATTTAAGGGGGTGTTAGGGTTAGGGTTAGACTTAGCTTTAGGGGTTAATACATTTATTATAGTAGCGGTGAGGTCCGGTCGGCAGATTAGGGGTTAATACTTGAAGTTAGGTTTAATTGTAGGTAATTGTAGGTATTTTATTTAATTATTTTATTGATAGTATAGTGTTAGGTTTAATTGTAACTTAGGTTAGGATTTATTTTACAGGTAATTTTGTACTTATTTTAACTAGGTAACTATTAAATAGTTCTTAACTATTTAATAGCTATTGTACCTGGTTAAAATAATTACAAAGTTGCCTGTAAAATAAATATTATTCCTAAAATAGCTACAATGTAATTATAATTTATATTGTAGCTATATTAGGATTTATTTTACAGGTAATTATTTAGCTTTAAATAGGAATAAGTTATTTAATAAGAGTTAATTTATTTCGTTAGAATAAAATTATATTTAACTTAGGGTTAGGGTTAGAATTAGCTTTAGGGGTTAAAAAATGTATTAGAATAGCGGTGAGCTCCGGTCGGCAGATTAGGGGTTAATTATTGTAGGTAGCTGGCTGCGACGTTGTGGGGGGCAGGTTAGAGGTTAATAAATATAATATAGGGGTCGGCGGTGTTAGGGGCAGCAGATTAGGGGTACATAAGGATAACGTAGGTGGCAGCGCTTTGCGGTCGGCAGATTAGGGGTTAATAAGTGTAGGTAGGTAGCGGCGACATTGTGGGGGGCAGATTAGGGGTTAATAAATATAATATAGGGGTCGGCGGTGTTAGGGGCAGCAGATTAGGGGTACATAGCTATAATGTAGGTGGCGGCTCTTTGCGGTCGGCAGATTAGGGGTTAATTATTGTAGGTAGCTGGCTGCGACGTTGTGGGGGGCAGGTTAGGGGTTAATAAATATAATATAGGGGTCGGCGGTGTTAGGGGCAGCAGATTAGGGGTACATAAGTATAACGTAGGTGGCAGTCGGTAGATTAGGGGTTAAAAAAATTTAATCGAGTGGCGGCGATGTGGGGGGACCTCGGTTTAGGGGTACATAGGTAGTTTATGGGTGTTAGTGCACTTTAGGGCACAGTAGTTAAGAGCTTTATGAACCGGCGTTAGCCCAGAAAGCTCTTAACTATTGACTTTTTTCTGCGGCTGGAGTTTTGTCATTAGATTTCTAACGCTCACTTCAGACACGACTCTAAATACCGGAGTTAGAAAGATCCCATTGAAAAGATAGGATACGCAATTGACGTAAGGGGATCTGCGGTATGGAAAAGTCGCGGCTGAAAAGTGAGCGTTTGACCCTTTTTTTAATGACTCCAAATACCGGCGGTAGCCTAAAACCAGCGTTAGGAGCCTCTAACGCTGGTTTTCACGGCTACCGCCAAATTTCAAATCTAGGCCATAGGGATTAGGTATAATTTTTTTATTTTCTGTAATTGTAGTTTAAAGGGACAGTCTACACCAGAATTTTAATTTTGACTAGACTGTCCCTTTAATTTATACTTAGGTTATTTTTATTTTTAAAGTAGTGTTAGGTTTTTTAATTTAAAAGTAATTTTAGTATTTTATAATTTGGGTTAATTTAATAGGTGTTAGGTTAGGGGGTGTTAGGTTAGGGGGCTTATTAATTTAATTATTTATTTGCGTTGTGGGCTTTGGCGGTTTAGGGGTTAATACTTCGATAGGTTTATTGCATTGTGGGCTTTGGCGGTTCAGGGGGTTAATACTTTAATAGGTAGTTTGCATTGTGGGTTGATGGCGGATTAGGGGTTAATAGTTTTAATAGATAGTTTGCAATGTTGGGGTTGGCGGATTTAGGGGTTAATAATTTAGTTATTACTTGCGGTGTGGGTTTGATGGCGCATATAGGGGTTAATAGTTTAATTAGGCATATTGCCTTGTGGGGGGTTGTAGGTTTAGGGGTTAATACTTTTATTAGTTCCGATGTGGGTTTGATGGCAGATATAGGGGTTAATACATTTTATTATTTATTGCGGTGGGGGATTGCAGTTGACAGATAGATATTGCGCATGCGTTAGGTGTTAGTTAATTTTTTTAAGGCATTTTTGGGAGTTACGGTGCTCCCATACTCACCGCAAGGCTTGCTGCGGCTGCCTTGTGTGGCGGGGGGAAAATGGAGTAAGATTTCTCCATTTTTGCCACGTATGTCCTGGCGCTGAATATTGGATACCGATTTGCGACTTGGGGCCGTGTTAGCTTATGGGAGTAAAAATTGCGGGGGACGGGTGAAATTTAAGTGCCGCATTTATATGCGGTGCTGTATATAGGATATGAAAACCGCGCAAAAAACAATGTCACCAGCTTTTGCGGGCAACGCCGCATATGTAATGGAGCCCCTTATAGCCAAAAACTGGAAAGAGGCCCCTACAGTGATAATGTGGGGGGGGGGGGAAGGTATCAGAAATTTTAGAATTGGAGGAATTATTATTATTATCATCATATATTTATAAAGAACCAACATTTTATGCAGCGCTATACAAAGGTACATTACAATCTCAGGAAGTATAATGTACTTTGTTACTAAGGTGCTATAATCTGTTTACATCCTAGCAGGTTGCTGTTGTTTGTTTTGTTCATTTTAGCTGTTAAAATTATTCTTCACTCTGTATATCATTGTATGTTTAATGTGCAATGTAAATTTTTTGAATTTGCAATAAAACTGAAATAAAAACAAAACAAAAACAAACACACAAACTATGAGCTTGCTTCCACTGAGCCGTTAAAAATGGAGCCGTAAGATATTGAAACGTCCGACAGCTAAAAGTAAATTACGGCTCCATTTTAGTACCAGGTTTCCATTTAAAAAGTTTCCGCTTTGCATGCGGTCGCTCTTTTTGTGTAGGTGTAAGTTAGCGTTGTGTTAACGCTTTCACTCGATGCCAAACATTAATAGGTTACTATAGTAACCCGACCTTACACTACACTCGATCGCATATACGGCGCCGCATACTAGTGCGCCGCATATATTTTCCCCATCGCTCACTGTTAAAATCAAATACCTAACGCATGCGCAATATCTGAACCGCAAACCCCACACCGCAATAACTAATAAATGTATTAACCCCTAATCCGCCAACCCCCATATCGCAAAGTATCTATTTAAACTATTAACCCCAATGTGCCAACCCCCATATCACAAAGTATCTATTTAAACCATGCCTCCACAATGCAATCTAGCTATTTAAACTATTAACCCCTAATCCACCATGCCCCCACAATGCAAATAACTAATCACTAAACCCCCTGATTTGAACAGCCAATAGAATTTCAGTAGCTCTCATCCTATTGGCTGATTTGAATTTGAAGAATCAAATTAGCCAAAAGGAATGCAAGGTAAGCCATATTTAAACGCGTAACTTGCATTTAATATTCAGTGTACGGCGGTGATCGTACGAAGTGGATCCTCCACACTCCTTGGCTCCGCGGTCGCCGGTCTTCAGTTTCTCAGTCACCGGTCTTCAGTTCGGCGGTCACTGGTCTTCTTTTCCGCGGTCCTGGATGAAGATAGAAAAGGTCGCTGCTTGGAAGAAGACTTCACCACCGGATTTTAGGAACTGTGAGTACCTATCTGGGGGTTAGACTTAGGCTTTTTTTTTTTTTAGAGACTAGGGATTTAATGGGCGGTAAAAGAGCTGAATGCCCTTTTAGGGCAATGCCCATACAAATGCCCCTTTAAGGGCCATGGGTAGTTTAGAATTTTTTAGTGTTATTTTTTTTTGGAGGGGGGTTTGGTGGGTGTTTTACTGTTAGGGGGAACTTACGGCTAGATTACGAGTTTTGCATTAGGCTTAAAAAGCAGCGTTGGCCGGTCCTAACGCTGCTTTTTAACGCCCGCTGGTATTACGAATCTTGCAGGTACAGTTGTACCGCTCACTTTTTTGGCCAGACTTGGAAATACCGCAAATCCACTTACGTAAATTGTGTATCCTATTTTTTCAATGGGACTTGCATAGCGCCGGTATTACGAGTATGACAAAAAGTGAGCGGTAGACCCTCTCCTGTCAAGACTGGTACCGCATTTTAAAGTCAGTAGTTAAGAGTTTTATGGTACAACGCCATAGCATAAAACTCTTAACTAAAGTGCTAAAAAGTACACTAACACCCATAAACTACCTATTAACCCCTAAACCGAGGCCCTCTCGCATCGCAAACACTAAAATTAAATTTTTAACCCCTAATCTGCCGAACCAGACATCGCCACCACTATAATAAATATATTAACCCCTAAACCGCCGCACTCCCACCTCACAAACATTAGTTAAATAGTAATAACCCCTAATCTGCCATCCCTAACATTGCCGACACCTACATTTATTAACCCCTAATCTGCCGCCCCCAACGTCGCCGCCACTATACTAAAGTTATTAACCCCTAATTCTAAGTCTAACCCTAGCCCCCCCTAACTTAAATATAATTACAATAAATCTAAATATAATTCCTACCATTAACTAAATTATTCCTATTTAAAACTAAATACTTACCTATAAAATAAACACTAACGGCTAGATTTAGAGTTTTGTCTGTAACGAACCGCGTAGCTAACGCTGGCTTTTTTTCTGGCCGCTCCTTTAAAATAACTCTGGTATTGAGAGTCCATATAATGTCAGCGTTAGGCTCCAAAAAAGGAGCGTAGAGCATATTTAACGCAGCTTCAACTCTCAATACCAGAGTTGCTTACGGACGCGGCCAGCCTCAAAAACGTGCTCGTGCACGATTCCCCCATAGGAAACAATGGGGCTGTTTGAGCTGAAAAAAAAACTAACACCTGCAAAAAAGCCGCGTTCAGCTCCTAACGCAGCCCCATTGTTTGCTATGGGGAAACACTTACTACGTCTGCACCTAACACTCTAACATGTACCCCGAGTCTAAACACCCCTAACCTTACACTTATTAACCCCTATTCTGCCGACCCCGCTATCGCTGACCCCTGTATATTATTTTTAACCCCTAATCTGCCGCTCCGTAAACCGCCGCTACTTACATTATCCCTATGTACCCCTAATCTGCTGCCCCTAACACCGCCGACCCCTATATTATATTAATTAACCCCTAATCTGCCCCCACAACGTCGCCTCCACCTAACTACACTTATTAACCCCTAATCTGCCGACCGGACCTGAGCGCTACTATAATAAAGTTATTAACCCCTAATCCGCCTCACTAACCCTATAATAAATAGTATTAACCCCTAATCTGCCCTCCCTAACATCGCCGACACCTAACTTCAATTATTAACCCCTAATCTGCCGACTGGAGCTCACCGCTATTCTAATAAATGTATTAACCCCTAAAGCTAAGTCTAACCCTAACACTAACACCCCCCTAAATTAAATATAATTTTAATCTAACGAAATTAATTATCTCTTATTAAATAAATTATTCCTATTTAAAGCTAAATACTTACCTGTAAAATAAATCCTAATATAGCTACACTATAAATTATAATTATATTATAGCTATTTTAGGATTAATATTTATTTTACAGGCAACTTTGTATTTATTTTAACCAGGTACAATAGCTATTAAATAGTTAATAACTATTTAATAGTTACCTAGTTAAAATAATAACAAAATTTCCTGTAAAATAAATCCTAACCTAAGTTACAATTAAACCTAACACTACACTATCATTAAATTAATTAAATAAAATATCTACAATTACCTACAATTAAACCTAACACTACACTATCAATACATTAATTAAATACAATATCTACAAATAACTACAATGAAATAAACTAACTAAAGTACAAAAAATAAAAAAGAACTAAGTTACAAAAAATAAAAAAATATTTACAAACATAAGGAAAATCTTACAACAATTTTAAACTAATTACACCTACTCTAAGCCCCCTAATAAAATAACAAAGCCCCCCAAAATAAAAAATGCCCTACCCTATTCTAAATTACTAAAGTTCAAAGCTCTTTTACCTTACTAGCCCTGAACACGGCCCTTTGCTGGGCATGCCCCAAAGAATTCAGCTCTTTTGCCTGTAAAAAGAAAACATACAATACCCCCCCCCCAACATTACAACCCACCACCCACATACCCCTAATCTAACCCAAACAGCCAATAGAATTCAAGCTCAATCTGATTGGCTGATTGGATCAGCCAATCGGATTGAACTTGATTCTGATTGGCTGATTCCATCAGCCAATCAGAATATTCCTACCTTAATTCCGATTGGCTGATAGAATCCTATCAGCCAATTGGAATTTGAGGGACGCCATCTTGGATGACGTCATTTAAAGGAACCGTCATTCGTCGTTCAGTCGTCGGCCAGGATGGATGTTCCGCGTCGGAGGTCTTCAGGATGCTGCCGCTCCGCTCCGGATGGATGACGATAGAAGATCCCTCTTGGATGAAGACTTCAATTGGATGGAAGACCTCTTCTGCCCCGCTTGGATGAAGACTTCTACCGGATGGAGGACCTCTTCTTGCTCCGTTTGGATGAAGAATTTGGCTTGGCTGGGTGAAGACGACTCAAGGTAGGGAGATCTTCATGGGGTTAGTGTTCGAGGGGCTCGGAATTCGAGAGACGCCATCTTGGATGACGTCCCTTAAAGGAACCGTCATTCTTCAGTTGGACGTCGCCGGATGAAAATGGGTCTGCGGTGGAGGTCTTCAGGATGGAGCCGGTCCTCATCAGATGAAGATAGAAGATGCCGCTTGGAAGATGATGGTTGCCGGTCCGGATCTACTCTTCTTCCCGGATAGGATGAAGACTTTGGAGCCTCTTCTGGACCTCTTCAGCCACCGGATGATGGATCCCCAGCCCCCGCTTGGGTTGGATGAAGATTTTGGAGCCAGGACCGATCGGTGAACCTGGTATGGTGAAGACAAGGTAGGATGATCTTCAGGGGCTTAGTGTTAGGTTTATTTAAGGGGGGTTTGGGTTAGATTAGGGGTATGTGGGTGGTGGGTTGTAATGTTGGGGGGGGTATTGTATGTTTTTTTTTACAGGCAAAAGAGCTGAATTCTTTGGGGCATGCCCCGCAAAGGGCCGTGTTCAGGGCTGGTAAGTTAAAAGAGCTTTGAACTTTAGTAATTTAGAATAGGGTAGGGCATTTTTTTATTTTGGGGGGCTTTGTTATTTTATTAGGGGGCTTAGAGTAGGTGTAATTAGTTTAAAATTGTTGTAAGATTTTTCTTATGTTTGTAAATATTTTTTTATTTTTTGTAACTTAGTTCTTTTTTATTTTTTGTACTTTAGTTAGTTTCTTTCATTGTAGTTATTTGTAGGTATTGTATTTAATTAATGTATTGATAGTGTAGTGTTAGGTTTAATTGTAGGTAATTGTAGGTATTTTATTTAATTCATTTAATGATAGTATAGTGTTAGGTTTAATTGTAACTTAGGTTAGGATTTATTTTACAGGTAATTTTGTAATTATTTTAACTATTTTAGCTATTAAATAGTTCTTAACTATTGCAATGTCCTACAAAAAGCCGTTTTTCATAGGTATTAGGTTTAATTTTTGTTATTTTTGATAATTTGGTTTGTTATTTTATGTAATGTTAGACTTTTTTTATTTTTTGTAATTTTAGATTAATTTAAACTTATTTTATTTTATTTTTAAAGTAATGTTAGGTTTTTTTATTGTAATTGTAATTTAGGATTTATTATTTTAATTGTAATTTAGGATTATTTTAATTTATGTAATGGGGTTAATTTAGGAGCTGTTAGGTTTGAGGGCTTAATGATTAGTTATTTGCGTTGTAGGGGCATGGGGGATTAGGGGTTAATAGTTTAAATAATTAGATTGCGTTGTGGGGGCGTGGCGGACTAGGGGTTATAAGTTTAAATAGATACTTTGCTATATGGGGGTTGGCGGGTTAGAGGTTAATGGTTTAAATAGATACTTTGCAATAAGGGGCATGGTGGCTTAGGGGTTAATAGTTTAAATAGCTAGATTGCGTTGTGGGGGCATGGTGGATTAGGGGTTAATAGATTTATTATAAGTTGCAATGTGGGAGGGATGGCGAATAGAAGGGTTTTGACATGTCAGGTTAGATCTCAATGGGAAAAAAGCCTCAAAAAGCACCTTTTTCCTGTCTTACACCTAGTTGAGCTGGGTGTAATTTTTGTTAATGTATAGGTAGCCTCCGACAGTGTATAAATGGTTTGCACAGGCATTGGAAACCTGGTATTATTTAAAAATTAGCGGCTTCTGATACTTTGTATGAGACACGAAAATGTTTTCGGCAGCTGGAGTCCGGTTACCGAATTTGAGTTATAACGGGCCTTTGGAAGCAGTAGGTGAACGATATTGCTTCCGACAGCTTATTTAACGGTTTGCAAGCGCACACAAACCTAATTACGGCTCAATGGAAACATGCCCTATGTTGGAATCACGAAACACATTGCAATAACAAGATATTTGTATACTATTGTAATAAATTAACATGCATGTTGATTGTGAAAACTTTCTAAATATGCATTGTTTAATGGTCAAACTCCAACATCCACTGGCCTCATTCAATGGTGCCAATCCAGATTTTGTAGAATAGACACATCTAGACATAGTCATTATGTTGGCTAAATTCGTCTTGCAGTAGCCATGTAAAAGCCTCTTATCATATCTCAGATATAAACTTATTTTAGTGTAAAATTACAGTAAAAGGGGCAAAATAAATAATGAATGTATATTACAGCATTTTATTATGCTTAATTAAAGGGACATGAAACCCATTTTGTTTTCTTTCATGATTCAGATACACCATGCAAATTTAAACAACTTTGTAATTTACTTATTTTAATTAATTTGCTTCATCTCTTGGTATCCTTTGTTGAAAAGCATACCTAGGTAGGTTAAATAACTTGGAGCTTGCTGCTGATAGGTGGTTGCACATATATCTCTTGTCATTGGCTTACTGATGTGTTTGGCTAGCTCCCAGTAGTGCAATGCTGCTGCTTCAATAAAGGATACCAAAAGATTAATGTAAAAATGATAATAGAAATAAGTTGGAAAGTTGTTTAAAAATGTATGCTCTTTCTGAATCATGAAAAAAATGGTTTCATGTCCCTTTAAGCATTTCATATTACAATCTAAAAGTGTTTTATGTCCTGTGACAGAAAATCTGGTTTGGTGATAGAGTGTATATTAGAGTGTATATTAGACCAAGTTTAAGTGATGGTAAATCTGAGTGTTTAAAAAATGCTAGGATTTACCATAATGGCACATTAGGGAGGTGCCGCAGAACAGACAGGGTCACTTTTTTTAATAAGTGATCAATGAAAGTTCAGTTTATTTTTAGTGATAGTTTATTCTAGCAGTTTTTAAATGATTGGATTTACCATCACTTTAATAAATTACTTTTCACTCTTTTTCTAGGAAACCCCAGGGAAGTGTTGTTGTTTTTAGTTTAAAATATAAAGTGTGGTTTGGATCCCTGGAGTGTAGTATTTGGAGAGCAGGGTGGGCCAATTACACTCAGCTGTGGCTCATGATCACGGCACCTGGGGTTTAACAGGGAAGCCTTTCTTTCTTAAAGGGCCATAATACCCAAATGTTTAAACACTTGAAAGTGATGCAGTATAGCTGTTAAAAGCTGAATAGAAAATATCACCTGAACATCTCTATGTAAAAAAGAAAGATATTTTACCTCAAAAGTTTCTCAGTAGTCACATCCCATTGTAAAGGACTTCTAAGCAACAAATCAGTATGTCTGTCCTGGGACAGCGGAAGGAGCGAGCTTACGTGCACTCTCATCTTATTTCCCTATTCAGCTTAAGGAAGTTTACAATGAAATCTCATGAGAGTTAAGTCAAATCTCATGAGATCACAGTAAAAGAGTTCATGACCTCAGCAGCTGCTGTTCATTTCTTCATTTTTTTATTTTATTTTTTACCTGCAGCTAAGCAGCAGTTGAGTATAACTTTTTACACAGAACTTACTCTGCTGAACTGAGGAAATTGTGAGGTAAAATATCTTCCTTTTTTACATAGAGATGCTCAGGTGATATCTTCCTGTCAGCTTTTTACAGTTATACTGCAGCAGTTTCAAGTGATTTAGCATATGACTATTATGTCCCATTAAATAAAACTATGAGAATTGTAACTGGATTGTCCTCTGTTGCATATAAATCCTAGAATACAGTGGTTGCCAAAGATCTGTTTTGCAGTCCCTTTAATCTTAGTGACTTTGAAGGAGCCAATCTGGGTTTGTTACTAGAGTATACAAGGCTAGTTATGGTAATTATATTAGCAAAATTAACATTGCTTTGCAGTTTTTTATGTGATAATCTCTGCTGGATCTAATTAGGACCATATACTGTATCTGGAAGGGTAAAAATTTTGATTTTATTTATAATTTTTATAATTATTTTTTTATTTTGGTTTACACATAACAGTATTACAAATTCCAAGGTATACATTGGTAGTGATTTAGTATTTGGGGAGCTACATGCTTTCACATTCTTAGCTGTGATATCATGTATGTCCAGGCCTGATTGCCCGGTTTGATAAAGTCCAAAAAGCAGTAAAGCCCCTGCTTTGTTAGACATATACTGAATTATCAGTTTAAAAAAAATCACTCCAATATTACAACATAACATTATGGTAGTAGTTGAAGTTTCCAGAGGAACAATATGATGTGATATGTATCCAAAGTATTGGATAATAAATAATGGTATCTCTCTATCTTAAGATTATTATTATTATTGTGAATTTCTTGTTTCCACATTTGGATAGTGGGGGTTGTGTCTTTTTTTCCACATGCATGGAATTAATTAGTTTGCACTGTTTATCATGAGTTGGCATAGTTTAATTTGTGTTTTGGAGTGGAGTTTTGGATAATTGTGGAATAGGAATGTAAGTGGATCTAATGGTATGGGAGTTCCTATTGTTTCCTGTGTGTATTGTGATACTGCCTTCAAAAAAGGTTGTAATTTGGGGCAGGTCCACCAAATATGATATAATGTTCCTTCTTATGCACATAATCTCCAACATTGGTTAGATGAGTTCGGGAATATGTATTTCAACCTTTGTGGTGTCAGATATCCTCTGATCATTCATTTGGTGTTGGTTTCTAAATGTTTGGATGAGTGGGCTGATTTGTGTATATATTAACAAAAATTTAATTCCAGTCTTTTGTTGGTATCAGAAAGGGTAGCTCTTTGTCCCAAGACTTTGTAAAAGTGGGGAGGCTGTCTGCTTTAGGTTTATTTAATAGTTTATAAATTAGCGAGATTATGTGGTGAATTGGTGAGGAAGAACAGCACAACTTTTCAAATAGGGTTTGGGTTTTAGTGATTTTGTTCTTTTGGGAAAAGTGTATAAAATGGTTGAGTTGGTGAAAACTAAACCATTTAGTAAGGAATTCGTCTCCTAGGTATTCTATGATCTGTTTAGGCAAAAGGCTGTTATCTTCCACTAGCACCAGTAGCATTTAGGTCGGTAGAAGAAGGTGCATGTCTTTTGGACCTGATGGGGTGGTGTTGATGCCAAGTTGAAAGTTTTGGTTATGTAGGATGGGAGTTATTGGGGAAGGTATTGAGAAGATATCAGGATTTTTCTTAATTATGTTTTTCAAAACTTTGAAGGTTTCCGTACTGATGTGATTTTTGTTACGTGTAAGCCTGTCTTGAGATCCTTCCATCCAACATAGAGAACTGAGTTGGGGAAAGTCACATAAGTCATGTTCTAGTTGAACCCATTGTTTATGGTGGTGTTCTTCATGAGAGCACCAGTCTACAATTCTAGAAAGGTATATTGCTTTTCTGTATTCTTGGAGATTGGGTACTTCTAGTCCTTCCTGATCAGGATGTCTGTAAAGCGTCATTTTCGGTATTCTCGGGGTTTTTAGTTTCCCTATAGATGAATTTATTATTGATTGTAGTTTCGGTATAGTAGTGTTCGGTAGTAAGATTGGGACTGAGTATTTTTGGTAATAGTGTCATTTTTTCCACGCCAATTCTTCCTATCCAAGATATTTGTTTAGGAAGCCATTGTGTGATGTTGGTCAAAATGTTTGAAATAAGCGAGTCATAATTTAATTTAACTAGATCTGTTAATTCTCGGGAAAGCTGTGTTCCTAGGTATTTTAAAGATCAGGGGTTGATAGTAAAGTAGGTGATTGTGTTTACAGAGGTTAAATCAATTTTTGATATATGCAAAGGGAGTATTTTAAATTTCCTAAAGTTAATTGAGAAGTTAGATATTTTGCTATATTCTTTGAGAACAGAATGTGCCACCGAGAGAGATCTGAGTGGTTTGGTAAGGGTCATTAAAACGGCAAACAAAGCTAATTTGTATTCTGAGTTTTTAACCTTAATTCCTTTTTATGACGGGGGAGTTACGTAGATTGGTAGCTAAAACTTTCATTGATAAAAAAAATAGAAGGGGAGAAAGTGGGCACCCTGTCTCGTTCTGTTTCTTATCTGGAAGCTGTCTGATAAAGGCCATTCACTTTGACTTTTGCAAAGGGGGAAGTGTAAAGAGCTAAGATTTTTGAGATTGAGAAATTTATGAAGAGAGTACTGTAGAAATGCCCAGTCTAGGCGATCAAATGCCTTTTCCTATGGCATATTTGATATCAAACCGATTCTCCCAATGAAACTAAAAGGTTCTAGATATGTAAATATAGAAATTGAGTTACCTAGCAGAACTTATAATGGATTGTATAATTTCAGGCAAGAAATTAGTCTATTGAAGGTCATAAAGACAGGGGGGTTTTCTTAGCCCACCCAAGAGGGTGTGGTCAAGCAACTTGATCTCTGGAAAATGGTATAAGAATTTTATGTTTTAACAATAAGATTGTCATTCCTTACAAGGGGAGCTGCTGTACAGAAGTAAGGAGCCATCATTTTCATGCCAGCCCCGGGCACAGAGCTTGAAGCTAGGAAAGTATTCAATTCTGTTTTTTCTCCTTTTTATTTTAAAACACTGTTTGCGTGTGTAATTTTATTTGTAACAACTTTTTATTAATATTGCATTGTGCATACTATTTTTGGCATAATACATAATTCCTTTATTAAGTTTGGCCTTTGTCTAATAATTGAACCACGTTACTGAAAGAGACTGGAATATTAGAACTGTATAATTTAGGTTATTTTCTGCTAAATTGTATTTAGAGAGTTAATGTGTAAAGTCTGGGTTTTTTCTTAGGATTTTCCCTTTAATAAATTTTAAGTGTTGGCAGTATTGGAGCTATAGGATTGTTGGTTTAGTGTGGGTGGCATTAAAAGGGAGTTTAGGGCATTTCTCTTACGTCTAGTACAGACTAGGGAGTGGGATTAACCCTTGCACCCATTAAACTGAATCACAAGCTTGCCTGGTGTGGCTAGATTGTGACCTATTGGTGACAGAAAAAGGGGGCTGATAACCCTTTCTGTGCCAAATAAGTGACTGGCGCAGGGTTGGATAACCTTGGTTCGTCACAATGAGTGTGGTGTAAAAGATGTGCTACTTTAACTGTATTGACATTAGCCTCCCTCATTGATACAAAACTGGTCTGGTCAGCATGTATTATGCGTGAGAGAATTGGGTTTAGTCTGTTAGCTAAGATTTTTGAATAAAGTTTAAGGTCCACGTTAAGTAACGAGATAGGGCGGAAGTTGGCTGGGTTGGTTGATGGTTTACCTGGTTTAGACAGAACTGTTATGTAAGCTTCTAGCATATTTTCTGAAAATGGGTGGTCGGAATCTGTTTGATTGTAAAGTTTTAAAAGTGTTGGCATTAGCAGGTATTCGAAGTAATGTAATAGAAGTTACTGAATTCGTCTGGACATGGGCCTTTCCCTTACTTTAGGGTTTTTATGGCCTTGTCTAATTCTTGTGGTGAGATTGGCTCAGAAAGGGATTCAAGATGATCAGGATGAACCTAAAGGAGTGTCAAAGAGTTAAGGTAATTTTTGCAATTTTGTGTATGAATGTTGTCGGGACGATTTTGGAATAGATTGTATAGTTTAGAATAGTAGTCACAAAACATGTTTGCTATAATTTAGAGTCTATAATATTTTTCTGATTCATTGTTAGTTAGGGAGTGTACATATGACGATGTAGTTTTGCGTTTAAGTGCCCTAGCTAAAAGTTTGCCTGGTTTATTACCTTGAGTATGAAACATTTGTCTTAATGTGTTTTGAGCTTTAATATCAAGATATTTATTGATTTGGGCTCTAGCTTGGTCTAGTTTAGTTTGTATTGCTGTATCTGTTGGGTGTCTCTTATGGATATAGTCTAGTTTGTAAATTTCCAGAGTCAGAGTTAAATATTTTTGTTTGTTTTTAGTGGCTTTATGCTTCATCAGAACACCTCTAATTACGCATTTATGGGCTTCCCAAAGGGTTCCGGAGAGACATCAGGAGTGTTATTTAAGGAGAAGTATTCCTGTATAGCTTTTTCTACATCTAATTTAATTAGTGGGTCTGATAGCAGAACTTCTTCTAGTCTCCATTGAAAGGGTCTTGTAGCTATTGAGGGCCAGATGAATGTGCTGCTCACAGCTGAATAATCTGACCAGCTAATAGGGATAATGCAGGATTCTTTTAGATTTATTATTGATATATGATCGGCCATTATGTAGTCTATCCTGGAAAATGATCTATTGGGATTGGAGAAAAAAGTGTAATCGTGTTTGTGAGGATGTAGGTGTCTCCAAGTATCATGTAGAGTTAATAAGGAGAAATTGTTCCAGATGGAGTGGTGAGTTTTATTGAGGTAATTTAATTGAGTGTTGGAGTGGTTGATTAGAGAGTTTAACAGTATATTAAATCTCTTGCTGCTAGTATTAGTGGGCCTTTGAGGAATGTGATAATAGAGTTGGTGGTGTTTTGGGTAAAAGGTGGCTTGATTTGTATTAGGGGCATATACATTTACTAAGGTGATTGGTTTGCCAAATAACAGCCCGCTGATGCCTAGGTATCTGCCCTCTTTGTCTTCTTCTTTGTGGATAAGTTCAAATGGTATAAACTTGTGAAATAGGATGCTGAATCCGTTTGTTTGTTTTTTGGGGTTACTACTATGATAGTGAGTGGGGTAATTAGAGGAGAAATATTTGGGTTATTTCCCTCTTTTGAAATGGGTGTCTTGGAGGAATAGTATGCTGCCATTTTTGTGAATTAAATCATGAAAGGCCTTAGATCTCTTAAATGGTGAGTTAAGCCCTTTGGTATTGATGGAAATTATAGTAAATTTCTGGTCTATTAATTGTGAGGCCATTATCTATTTGGAGGTTGATACGCGTGTGGGAGTTGGCGTATCACTCAAGATTTTTGGAAAGATATTAAACATATACAACATATTTAACAAAACATAATTTAAACTAAAGATAACAAATAATTCTCCCTTGCAAAGGGGCTTTAGAGAAAAAAATTAACATTTTACCATGTGCTGGTACACCATTTTTTAATTCAAGTCTAAAGAAGACTATATCTGTGTGTGTATATATATATATATATATATATATATATATATATATATATATATATATATATATATATGGGAAAAAACAAAAGAAGAAAAACTAAGGAAATACAATACAATTTAAGGGGAAGCTTAAGGATCCCTAAATTGAAATTTATATAGAGTTCTTAAACATGTCATAGAGGATGTTAGAAAGTCACAGTGGAAACTATAGAATAATGCCTATTGTCTTAATATTTAGTCTAATTTATCTATACTGATGCATCGGTAAGAGCTCATCCATTTTCTGTCTGGAGACCAAGAGATTTCTTTTGTCTTTTGATGGATAATGTCTGCCATGAGGATCTTTGGGGTCTTGGTGCCGGTGTGAGCAGGAAGTCTCTCCGGGGCCTGGATAGCGATGGTGCTTGGGTATGGTCTGTATTGGAAAGATTAAGTTCTTTACAAAATGCATCTATGTTGCCAGGGTCCATACAGGTTTTCTTCTGTCCTCCCCAAGTAAGCTGGATATGGCACAGGAAGCCCCATCTGTAGGCGATGTTGTTTCTCCTCAGGTTGGTTGTAAGGGGGGTACATTCCCGGCATCGCTGTAAGGTTCTTTGGGAGAGATCAGCGAAGATGGACAAAGTAGATCCTTGAGAGCATAGTGAGGTTGCATTTCTGGCTTGTTTCATTACATCTTCCTTATGTTGGTATTCGCAAAAGAGAATAATTACGTCTCTTGGTGGGAAGCCTTCCTTTAGTTTGGGTCTTAAGGGCTCTGTGAAACCTGTCCATGGCAATGGGAGCTGTAAAAGTTGGACCTTTGAGATGTTGAAATAGCCCTTGTAAGTATGCGTCCAGTACATCTGGTGCAATAGATTCTGGTATCCCTGTAATTCTTAGATTTTATCTACTGCTCCTGTTCTCAATGTCTTCCAGCTTATCTTGAAGTTGTAGTATAACATTGTTTTGGGCTTGAACACTTTGCTGGATGTTTGCTATCTCAGACTGGTGTATTTCAGTATCTTCTTCTAGGGCTTCTACTCTCTTCCCAATTTCATGCATCTGCTTACGGAGTTCTGATATTTCTTCTTTGATGCAGGATTTGACCTGGGTGATCAGGTTTGTAAAATCTTGTTTAGAGGGGATTTATTCTAGAAGGGACTTTGATACTTGCATAGATTCTGCAATTTTGGGTTCTTGCACCTCAGGGGATTGAGATAGAGAGGTTGTCTGGTCTGCAGTCTCAGTACAGGGGTCTGTTTATTCCAGCGGCTTGAAAAAGTTGTTAAGTTATTTGGCTGTGCTGTGACGGCTCTTATGGGCCTCCTCTGGTTTACACATTGCTTGTTTGGCAACAGCTTTTTATAGCTTATTATAGAAAATATGAGGTCCCAACAAGGTACTACTACTTACAGCAAAATCAAAAGGCCACTTCTCTTTGCTTATCCTCCTTGATCTGTCCGCAACCTTTGACACTGTCGACCACCCTCTTTTGTTCCAAACCCTCCAATCCTTCAGCATCTGTGACACAGCCCTGTCGTGGCTCTCTTCCTACCTGTCAAACTGTACCTTTAGTGTAGCCTTCTCTGGGGCCTCCTCTGCCCTGTCACCACTTTCTGTCGGAGTACCACAAGGCTCTGTCCTCGGTCCCCTTCTCTTCTCAATCTATACGTCATCACTAGATTCCCTAATTAAGTCCCACGGTTTTCAATATCATTTGTATGCCGATGACACCCAAATCTACTTCTCTGCACCAGACCTATCTCCTTCCTTGCTAACCCGTGTCACTAACTGTCTTTCTCACATCTCTTCCTGGATGTCCTCTCACTACCTCAAGCTAAATCTCTCCAAAACTGAGCTCCTCATTTTCCCCCCTTCTTCCAAAATCTCCACCCCCAATATCTCTATAACTGTCGACAACTCCATCATTACCCCTAACCCACATGCCCGATGTCTCAGGGTCACATTTGACTCAGATCTTTCCTTCACTCCTCACATTCAGTCCTTGGCTAAAGCCTGCCGCTTCCACCTTAAAAACATCTCCAAACTTAGACACTTCCTTACACAAGACACAACTAAGATTTTAATCCACTCTCTCATTCTTTCCCGCCTTGATTACTGCAACTCTGTCCTCTCTGGTCTCCCCACCTGCCGCCTAGCTCCTTTACAATCCATAATGAATGCCTCTGCCAGACTCATCTTCCTTACACGTCGCTCTTCATCTGCTGCTCCTCTCTGCCAATCCCTTCACTGGCTTCCTCTTGCCTCTAGGATCAAACACAAAATTCTCACTCTGACATACAAAGCCCTCAACTGCACTGCTCCCCCCTACATCTCAGACCTTGGCCTCTAGTTATCAAGCCGTCAACCTCAAATACGCAGGAATTCCGCAGCGTATTTGAGGCGAGGCTGATTCGCATTAGTTATCAAGCCCTAGACACCGGCAAAAGTAGAATATTGTGACGTAAGCTTCGATCCGCCGGACTCAGTCCGACACAGATCGATGCTTACGTCACTACAGATGTAGTTATCAAAAAACTAGCAGGTACGCTCGGCACATTTCCGGCTCAGCGTACCTGGTTTTCAAACTGCCGCCCTGGAGGCGGCGGATCCCATAGGAATCAATGGGAGTCTGACCATAGCGAAAGTTCATGTTCGCTGCTGCCAGACATCCCATTGATTCCTATGGTAGTTTCTACACCTAACACCCTAACATGTACCCCGAGTCTAAACACCCCTAATCTGTCCCCCCCTACACCGCCGCAACTAAATAAAGTGTTTACCCCCTAAACCGCCGCCCCCGGAGCCCACCGCAAGCTATAATAAATATGTTAACCCCTAAACCGCCGCTCCCGGTCCCCGCCGCAACTATAATATATGTATTAACCCCTAACCCACCGCTCCCGGAGCCCTCCGCAAGCTATAATAAATATGTTAACCCCTAAACCGACGCTCCCAGACCCCGCTGCCACCTACATTATACCTATTAACCCCTATCCTGCCCCCCCTACACCGCCGCCACTATAATAAATTAATTAACCCCTATCCTGCCCCCCTACACCGCCGCCACTGTAATAAAATTATTAACCCCTAAACCTAAGTCTAACACTAACCCTAACACCCCCCTAACTTAAATATTTATTAAATAAATCTATTTAGCGCTGCGGAATCTGTTGGCGCTCTACAAATAACCGATAATAATAATAATAAATAATAATATTTCTCTTATTAACTAAATTAATCCTATTTAAAACTAAATATTTACCTTTAAAATAAACCCTAATATAGCTACAATATAATTAATAATTACATTATAGCTATTTTAGGATTTATATTTATTTTACAGGTAACTTTGTAATTATTTTAGCTATTTAGAATAGTTATTAAATAGTTATTAACTATTTAATAACTACCTAGCTAAAAGAAATACAAAATTACCTGTAAAATAAATCCTAACCTAAGTTACAATTAAACCTAACACTACACTATCGTTAAATTAATTAAATCAATTAGCTACAAATAACTACAATTAAATACAATTAAACTAATTAAAGTACAAAAAATAAAAAAGCTAAGTTACAAACATTTAAAAAATATTACAACAATTTTAAGCTACTTACACCTAATCAAAGCCCCCTAATAAAATAACAAAGCCCCCCAAAATAAAAAAATTCCCTACCCTATTCTACATTAAAAAGTTACCAGCTCTATTACCTTACCAGCCCTTAAAAGGGCCTTTTGCAGGGCATGCCCCAAAGAAAACAGCTCTTTTGCCTGTAAAATAAAAATACAACCCCCCCTCAACATTAAAACCCACCACCCACATACCCCTAATCTAACCCAAACCCCCCTTAAATAAACCTAACACTACCCCCCTGAAGATCATCCTACCTTGAGCCGTCTTCAGCCAGCCAACCACCGATGGAACCGAAGAGGAGATCCGGAGTGGCAGAAGTCATCATCCAAGGGGCGCTGAAGAAGTCTTCCATCCGATGAAGTCATCATCCAGGCGGTGTTGAAGAGGTCTTCCATCCGATAGAAGTCTTCATCCAGGCAGCGTCTTCAATCTTCATCCATCCGGAGCGGAGCGGAGCGGAGCATAGCCATCTTCAAACGAGCCGACGCGGAGCCATCCTCTTCTTCCCGACGACTAACGACGAATGAAGGTTCCTTTAAGGGACGTCATCCAAGATGGCGTCCCTTCAATTCCGATTGGCTGATAGGATTCTATCAGCCAATCGGAATTAAGGTAGGAAAAATCTGATTGGCTGATTGAATCAGCCAATCAGATTGAAGTTCAATCCGATTGGCTGATCCAATCAGCCAATCAGATTGAGCTCGCATTCTATTGGCTGTTCCGATCAAGGGGGGTTTGGGTTAGATTAGGGGTATGTGGGTGGTGGGTTTTAATGTTGGGGGGGGTTGTATTTTTATTTTACAGGCAAAAGAGCTGTTTTCTTTGGAGCATGCCCCGCAAAAGGCCCTTTTAAGGGCTGGTAAGGTAAAAGAGCTGGTAACTTTTTAATGTAGAATCGGGTAGGGAATTTTTTTTATTTTGGGGGGCTTTGTTATTTTATTAGGGGGCTTAGATTAGGTGTAAGTAGCTTAAAATTGTTGTAATATTTTTTAAATGTTTGTAACTTATTTTTTGTAACTTAGATTTTTTATTTTCTGTACTTTAGTTAGTTTATTTAATTGTAGTTATTTGTAGCTAATTTATTTAATTAATTTAATGATAGTGTAGTGTTAGGTTTAATTGTAACTTAGGTTAGGATTTATTTTACAGGTAATTTTGTATGTCTTTTAGCTAGGTAGTTGTTAAATAGTTAATAACTATTTAATAACTATTCTAACTAGCTAAAATAAATACAGTTACCTGTAAAATAAATATAAATCCTACAATAGCTACAATGTAATTATTAATTACATTGTAGCTATCTTATGGTTTACTTTACAGGTAAGTATTTAGTTTTAAATAGGAATAATTTATTAAAGTATAGTGTAGTGTTAGGTGTAATTGTAACTTAGGTTAGTTTTTATTTTACAGGTAAATTTCTCTTTATTTTAACTAGATAGCTATTAAATAGTTAATAACTATTTAATAGCTATTGTACCTAGTTAAAATAAATTGAAAGTTGCCTGTAAAATAACAATAAATCCTAAGATAGCTACAATATAATTATTATTTATATTGTAGCTATATTAGGGTTTATTTTAAAGGTAAGTATTTATTTTTAAATAGGAATAATTAATTTAATAAGAGTTAAATTTATTTAGATGTATTTAATTAATATTTAAGTTAGGGGGGTGTTAGGGTTAGTGTTAGACTTAGGTTTAGGGGTTAATAATTTTATTACAGTGGCGGCGGTGTAGGGGGGGCAGGATAGGGGTTAATAAATTTATTATAGGTGGCGACGGTGTAGGGGGGGCAGATTAGGGGTTAATAAGTTTAATATAGGTTGCGGCGGGGTCTGGGAGCAGCGGTTTAGGGGTTAAACTATTTATTTAGTTGTGGCGGGGTCCGGGATCTGCAGGATAGGGGTTAATAACTTTATTATAGGTGGCGGCGGTATAGGGGGGGCAGGATAGGGGTTACTAGGTATAATGTAGGTGGCGGTGGGCTCCGGGAGCGGCGGTTTAGGGGTTAATACATTTATTATAGTTGCGGCGGGGTCTAGGAACGGCAGTTTAGGGGTTAATACGTTTATTTAGTTGCGGGGTGCACTGGGGGCGCCGGTATAGGGGGTAGAACAGTGTAGTTAGTGTGGGTGCTTAGTGACAGCTTGTCAATAAAGCTGTCAAAAAGCCGAAGAGCAGCGAGATCGGATGAGTGATAACTATCACAGTCCGCTGCTCATCGCCCCGTACTTGGTGCGTGGCTTTTTGACAGCTTTTTTGATAACTTTGGCGAATGTATTCAGGTCCGCGGCGGCGATGGTAGGTGAGCCTAGGCGGGCGTATTGGGCCGGCGAAATGCAGGTAAAGTAGACGGCTTGATAACTAGAGGCCACTGTCTCCAGATACTCTCCCTCCCGTCCCCTTCGCTCTGCTCATGACCTCCTACTCTCCTCCTCTCTGGTTACCTCATCCCATCTTGTGGAACTTTCTGCCTCGCCCCACAAGACTCTCCCCTAGTTTTGAAAGCTTCAAGCGCTCCCTAAAGACTCTACTGTTCAGGGATGCATACAACTTATGCTAACCTTAGTTTTTATACCAGTTTCACTCCTCCATTGCTATCCCTTGAACCCCCTTAAGTCCAGCTGTCTGTAGATCACCTTCTTAAGAGCTAATTACAACAGTGCTACTCTTGGCAGGGCCCTCTACCCATTTAATCCCTTTAATTGTTTTGTTGTACTACCCTCTGTTTACAGCGCTGCGGAATCTGTTGGCGCTCTACAAATAACCAATAATAATAAGGTTGAGTGCCCTAGATAATGCTGTTGAGGAGCAGTAATAGATGAAAAGGGCTAAGTGATATCTTCTGGGTGGGTCCCTTGTATTAAACTGAAAGTGGGTGTATAAGATGCAGAAGGATATCTGCTGAAAAATAGTTCCTTAAAGCTTTATAAAACCAGCTTAATAATCACTTGAAGATTGCTTAGGTATTTTTTTAAATTTATATTTAAGCTGGGTGATGTAGATGTAATGCAGTGTATATTTCCACTTACTCCATTGCTGTATTATGGTTGAACTTCACACCATGGTCGCGCCCACGTGGTAGGCCTAAATCGCTTTTTTAGCAGATTCTGCTAGTTATAAGGTCCTGTGTTAGTTCTCCCATGATCATGTTGCTCCCAGAGTGCAATCCGTTGGTTGTAAGATATAGCTGCGATTGCAGCGTTGTGATGTAGGTTGCAATTGAAGCCGGGGGCTAAATTTTTGGGCCGGTCCGGCCGAATCGGAAAGATGTGCCAAAAGGGTTTTCAAGCTCCGGTTTGCCTGCTAAGGATCAAATCTGAGGCATTTCTAAGGCACAATCCTTTTTTAGGGCATCCAGCAGGAGCAGGAGTGTGGCTATTAAGTTTAATGGCCATCTCCGCCCCCCTTTTCCTGTTATTTTTATTTTTATATTGCAAAGTTGTTTCACTAAACACACTAGTCACACTTATTATGGTTACAAACCCTTCATCTTATGTAGTACTCTATTTCTGCTGAAGCCAGCTATAGAGACAGATATAGGCCAGGGTTGGACTTGTGATGCCAGTTCTCAGAATTGGAAATCTCTTAATTTTTTTACTTAAATTACAGGAAAGGGGGAAAAATAAAATCCTAAAAGTATATTGGGAACATTTTTTTAAACACATAATTAACGTGCCATAAAACTCGATATAACTCTGAAACAATATTTGATGAATTTGCTTTTAAACTCTTTTTCTAGGAGGGTATAACTATAGCAGTTGTGGAGTGTTTACAAAAATAACTTTTATACTTCAGCTACATAACCAGTTATAAAACAAGAGATAATACAGGCTCCAATAGTAGCTCCTACTGAAAACAGCTGTATGAGTAATATATGATTGAAAGTGCACTCCTGAATGCATGATACTCTCAACCTTTTATCCATATATACAGGGAGTGCAGAATTATTAGGCAAATGAGTATTTTGACCACATCATCCTCTTTATGCATGTTGTCTTACTCCAAGCTGTATAGGCTCGAAAGCCTACTACCAATTAAGCATATTAGGTGACGTGCATCTCTGTAATGAGAAGGGGTGTGGTCTAATGACATCAACACCCTATATCAGGTGTGCATAATTATTAGGCAACTTCCTTTCCTTTGGCAAAATGGTTCAAAAGAAGGACTTGACAGGCTCAGAAAAGTCAAAAATAGTGAGATATCTTGCAGAGGGATGCAGCACTCTTAAAATTGCAAAGCTTCTGAAGCGTGATCATCGAACGATCAAGCGTTTCATTCAAAATAGTCAACAGGGTCGCAAGAAGCGTGTGGAAAAACCAAGGCGCAAAATAACTGCCCATGAACTGAGAAAAGTCAAGCATGCAGCTGCCAAGATGCCACTTGCCACCAGTTTGGCCATATTTCAGAGCTGCAACATCACTGGAGTGCCCAAAAGCACAAGGTGTGCAATACTCAGAGACATGGCCAAGGTAAGAAAGGCTGAAAGACGACCACCACTGAACAAGACACACAAGCTGAAACGTCAAGACTGGGCCAAGAAATATCTCAAGACTGATTTTTCTAAGGTTTTATGGACTGATGAAATGAGAGTGAGTCTTGATGGGCCAGATGGATGGGCCCGTGGCTGGATTGGTAAAGGGCAGAGAGCTCCAGTCCGACTCAGAAGCCAGCAAGGTGGAGGTGGAGTACTGGTTTGGGCTGGTATCATCAAAGATGAGCTTGTGGGGCCTTTTCGGGTTGAGGATGGAGTCAAGCTCAACTCCCAGTCCTACTGCCAGTTTCTGGAAGACACCTTCTTCAAGCAGTGGTACAGGAAGAAGTCTGCATCCTTCAAGAAAAACATGATTTTCATGCAGGACAATGCTCCATCACACGCGTCCAAGTACTCCACAGCGTGGCTGGCAAGAAAGGGTATAAAAGAAGAAAATCTAATGACATGGCCTCCTTGTTCACCTGATCTGAACCCCATTGAGAACCTGTGGTCCATCATCAAATGTGAGATTTACAAGGAGGGAAAACAGTACACCTCTCTGAACAGTGTCTGGGAGGCTGTGGTTGCTGCTGCACGCAATGTTGATGGTGAACAGATCAAAACACTGACAGAATCCATGGATGGCAGGCTTTTGAGTGTCCTTGCAAAGAAAGGTGGCTATATTGGTCACTGATTTGTTTTTGTTTTGTTTTTGAATGTCAGAAATGTATATTTGTGAATGTTGAGATGTTATATTGGTTTCACTGGTAAAAATAAATAATTGAAATGGGTATATATTTGTTTTTTGTTAAGTTGCCTAATAATTATACACAGTAATAGTCACCTGCACACACAGATATCCCCCTAAAATAGCTATAACTAAAAACAAACTAAAAACTACTTCCAAAACTATTCAGCTTTGATATTAATGAGTTTTTTGGGTTCATTGAGAACATGGTTGTTGTTCAATAATAAAATTAATCCTCAAAAATACAACTTGCCTAATAATTCTGCACTCCCTGTACACATAAGTATTCCATGGGTAATTCATCAGGGCATGCAAAGTTGTCCAATCTCACTCCCGTCTGCTATATGTATATGCCCACTGTGATTGGCATTATTTAAAGGGACACTCAAGTCAAAATTAAACTTTCCTGATTCAGATAGAGCATGCCATTTTAAACAACTTTTCAATTTACTTACATTAACAAAATGTGCACAGTCCTTTGATATTTACACTTTTTGAGTCACCAGCACTGAGCATGTGCAAGAATTCATAGAATATACTCATATGCATTTGTGATTGGCTGGTGGCTGTCACGTGATACAGGCGGAGGAGTAGAAATAGACATAATTTTAAAATTTGTCAGAAAAAAATCTACTACTCATTTGAAGTTCAGACTAAGTCCTATTGCATTGCCTTTTTTATCATGCATTTGTTTATTATGCAAATCTACTGTATTTACTGGTCTGTTAATTAGCCACACAAGAGGAGTATAAGGCATTGGAAATTCTGCATTGCATCTAGAAATCACAGGCTCCAACACTAAAGTATTCACTATCTCCAGGGGTCAAGTTGAGGGGGAACACATGGGAATGGAGTTCCTGCACTATTTTTGGAGGAGGAACTAAGTTCCCTCTGGACAAAGAATAGAAACACTTCAGTTAACACTGCAGCTACTGGTGGGAGGAGCTGGAGCACAGTATGGTTAGAGGGATAGTAAGATCCTCTAGTAATGGGTAGTTACACTTCCTACAATACACTAAATGCAAGTCTGTCATTGGTCCTTCTATGTGATCACCCCACACTGTGTGTGTTAGAAACTGGAGTAGAATTATATGGGGGGGATTAGAAGAAGCTCAGTCTTGGACATGTTGATTTTTAGGTGGTGAGATGCCATCCAGGAAGAAATGCCAGATAAGCAGTCGCTGATGTGGAAAGAACAGAAGGAGAGAGTGCAGGGGTGGATAGGTAGATTTGAGTATCATCAGCATAGAGGTGATAGTTGAAGCCATAGCTACCCAGTGAGGAAGTATAAATAGAGAAGAGTAGAGGGCCTAGAACAGAGCCCTGAGGTACTCCAACAGACAGAGGCAATGGAGAGGAGGAGTCGCCAGCAAATGAGACAGAAAATGACCTATTAGAGAGATAAGAGTGGATCCATGAGAGGGCAATGTCTCAGAGCTCAAGGGAGCTGAGAGTCCGTAGGAGGAAGGGATAGTCAACAGTGACAAAGGCAGCAGACAGGTCAAGTAAGATAAGTATAGAATAGTGCACATTGTTTTTAGCAGAAAGAAGATCGTTAGTAACCTTGGTGAGGGCAGTCTCAGTTGAGTGTTGGGAACGGAAGCCAGATTGCAGGGGGTCAACAATGAATTGGAGGATAGGAACTGGGTTAGGCGATTGAAAACTAGTTTTTCCAGGACTTTTGTTCAGTTTGCAGGAGAATTGGGGTAAATGTAGGGTTTTTTGAGGATGGGGTGACCTTTGCATGTTTGAAGGATGATGGAAATGAACCAGTAGTAAGGGATCGGTTGAATATGTGAGTAAGAGCTGGGGTGAGGGTAGAAGACAGAGAAGGTATTAGATGTAAAGGGATAGGCCTCTAGTTATCAAGCCGTCAACCTCAAATACGCTGGAATTCCGCAGCGTATTTGTGGCGTGGCTGATTCGCCTTAGTTATCAAACCCTACAGACCGGCAAAAGTAGAATTTAGTGACGTAAGCTTCGATCCGCTGGACTCAGTCCGACACAGATCGATTCTTACGTCACTCCAGATGTTCCGAACGCAAGTTCGGCACAATCTGACTACTTTTGGTAGTTATCAAACTACTACCAGGTACGCTCGCCACTATTCCGGGACAGCGTACCTGGTTTTCAATCCGCCACCTCCAGGAATCAATGGGAGTCTGACCATAGCGAAAGCTCATGTTCGCTGCTGCCCGACATCCCATTGATTCCTATGGGAAGTGTGTACATCTAACACCCTAACATGTACCCCAAGTCTAAAAACCCCTAATCTGCCCCCCCCCTACACTGCTGCAACTAAATAAATGTATTACCCCCTAAACCGCCGCTCCCGGAGCCCACCGCCACTCTAATAAACGTATTAACCCCTAAACCGCCACTCCCGGAGCCCACCGCAACTATAATAAATATGTTAACCCCTAAACCGCCGCTCCTGGACCCCGCTGCAACTATAATAAATATGTTAACCCCTAAACCGCCGCTCCAGGACCCCGCCGCCACCTACATAATACCTATTAACCCCTATCCTGTCCCCCTACCACCTATAATAAATGTATTAACCCCTATCCTGCCCCCCCTACACCACCGCCACCTATAATAAATGTATTAACCCCTATCCTGCCCCCCCCTACACTGCCGACACTATAATAAAATTATTAACCCCTAAACCTAAGTCTAACCCTAACCCTAACACCCCCCTAACTTAAATATTAATTAAATACATCTAAATAAATATTATTCTTATTAACTAAATTAATCCTATTTAAAACTAAATACTTACCTTTAAAATAAACCCTAATATAGCTACAATCTAACTAATAATTATATTGTAGCTATTTTAGGATTTATTTTTATTTTACAGGCAAATTTAAATTTATTTTAACTAGGTACAAAAGCTATTAAATAGTTATTAACTATTTAATAGCTACCTAGATAAAATAAAGTCAAATTTACCTGTAAAATAAAAACTAACCTAAGTTACAATTACACCTAACACTACACTATCATTAAATAAATTATTCCTATTTAAAAATAAATACTTACCTGTAAAATAAACCCTAAGATAGCTACAATGTAATTAATAATTACACTGTAGCTATTTTAGGATTTATATTTATTTTACAGGTAACTTTGTATTTATTTTAACTAGGTAGAATAGTTATTAAATAGTTATTAACTATTTAATAACTACCTAGCTAAAAGAAATACAAATTTACCTGTAAAATAAATCCTAACCTAAGTTACAATTAAACCTAACACTACACTATCATTAAATAAATTAAATTAATTAACTACAAATACCTACAATTAAATACAATTAAATAAACTAACTAAAGTACAAAAAATAAAAACAAATAAGTTACAAAAAATAAAAAAAATTACAAGATTTTTAATCTAATTACACCTAATCTAAGCCCCCTAATAAAATAACAAAGCCCCCAAAATAAAAAAATGCCCTACCCTATTCTAAATTACAAAAGTTAACAGCTCTATTACCTTACCAGCCCTTAAAAGGGCCTTTTGCGGGGCATGCCCCAAAGTAATCAGCTCTTTTGCATTTAAAAAAAATACAACCCCCCCAACATTAAAACCCACCACCCACATACCCCTACTCTAACCCACCCAAACCCCCCTTAAAAAAACCTAACACTAATCCCCTGAAGATCTCCCTACCTTGAGTCGTCTTCAGCCAGCCGACCACCGATGGAACAGAAGAGGACATCCGCAGTGGCCGAAGTCATCATCCAAGGGGCGCTTTAGAGGTCTTCCATCCGATAGAAGTCTTCATCCATGCGGCGTCTTCAATCTTCATCCATCCGGAGCGGAGCGGAGCCTTCTTCCAACGAGCCGACAAGGAGCCATCCTCTTCCAACGACCCCTACCCGATGAATGGATATTCCTTTAAGTGACGTCATCCAAGATGGCGTCCCTCGAATTCCGATTGGCTGATAGGATTCTATCAGCCAATCGGAATTAAGGTAGGAAAAATCTGATTGGCTGATGCAATCAGCCAATCAGATTGAGCTTGCATTCTATTGGCTGATCGGAACAGCCAATAGAATGCGAGCTCAATCTGATTGGCTGATTGGATCAGCCAATAGGATTGAACTTGAATCTGATTGGCTGAACCTGGGTAGCATGATTGCTGATTGGATGGGTACATTTAGACACCAATGGGTCGGCTCCTAAGCTTACATTTTAGCTTTTTAAAATAAAGATACCAAGAGAATGAAGAAAATTTGATAATAGGAGCAAATTAGAAAGTTGCTTATTATTGCATGCTCTATCTGAATCATGAAAGTTTAATTTTGACTAGACTATCCCTTTAAGCATCACTTAGTTTTGGTTATATTTTTCTCTATTACGGGAATTATATATATATATATATATATATATATATATATATATATATATATATATATATATATATATATATATAAACTGTAGCAAAGAAGCACTCACTGAACGATTCCAACTGTGACAAAAGACTTTAATTCAAACGAGTGACGTTTCGGGACAATAACAGTCCCTTCCTCTGACAAGCTAACAATGTGAAAAAGCAGGCCCTAAATAGGCTCCAAAAATACCCTCCCCATAAGTGTGACCAATCACGGTCAAGGTAACAAAACCTATCTTACCCAGTAACAAATAGTGATCGATATTACAATAGTGCAAAGTAAGTTAATCAAGTGAGTTAAAACATAGGACCCCGTGTTGCTAATAGAGTGGGGGGAATAATCACAGTTCAACCCTTTCTAATCAGCTGCTAAACGACCATAAACAAAGGAAAAAACGAAGAAAAAAACCATATTATGTGAGGATCGTAATTCAACCAATCAGTGTGATCCCAGTCATGTAGATCGTAATTCCACCAATGGGCCGTCATCAGACTTGTGGGAATTATAATAGTACCAATCAGCAGCCTAATAGCATTCTGTATCAGAAGCGTCATACCATTACGCTTTCCAGATACGCCCACCTGTCACTGACTATGCCTGTTGCCTATAGCAACACAGTAAAAACATTTTGCTAAATCGGATCAGATCGCTGCTTGCCAGTCATGGACAGATGCAGCGATACGCTCGCCATAGAGATCACAGCGGCTTTCGCATATCGGATAACAAAGGCGTTGCACAGCCAAATTAATGCTGTTAAAGAGATGGCGAGATCCGACCAATCAGCCGTGTGTCCACACCCCCATGGGCGTAACAAGATCATCACTGTGTTATTGTCCGCCTCTGTGCCTCTGTATCAGAGATGATGGGCTAATCTATTAAAATAATCACACTCGTCTAAAAGTGACAAGCAGTTTCCATCCTGGGCCACACATAGACTGTCAATGGCGAACACGGCTATATTTGTGTAACACTACCAATACATTTCAGCTGTTTATTTCACAACAACAAACTGTTATTTATAATACCTGTCTGTTTCAACGGTCGCTGCATGCAGACTCCTATGCTGTGCATCAAACAACATCCTAAGAATAAAGTGTAAACAGTGCGAATAGAAACAATATATGTAAAAAAGGGGAACCGACAGTGATATACTTTTCACTTTTTCGTGATTACTTACTATGGATATATAATAGCTTATATGTTGTTTTATTCATATAGATTATATGTATATAGGTTTCCCGTTTTGTATATATAGTTCCTTTTTACACTGTTTACACTTTACTCTTAGGATGTTGTTTGATGCACAGAATAGGAGTCTGCATGCAGAGACCGTGGAAATAGATAGGTATTAGAAACAACAGTTGGTTGTTATGAAATATACAACTAAGATTTATTTGTTTATACTTTTCACTTTTTTGTGATTACTCTCTATGGTTATATAATAGCTTATATGTTGTTTTATACATATAGGTTTTATACATATAGGTTCCCCTTTTTTACATATATTGTTTCTATTCGCACTGTTTACACTTTATTCTTAGGATGTTGTTTGATGCACAGCATAGGAGTCTGCATGCAGCGACCGTTGAAACAGACAGGTATTATAAATAACAGTTTGTTGTTGGGAAATAAACAGCTGAAATGTATTGGTAGTGTTACACGAATATAGCCGTGTTCGCCATTGACAGTCTATGTGTGGCCCAGGATGGAAACTGCTTGTCACTTTTAGACGAGTGTGATTATTTTAATAGATTAGCCCATCATCTCTGATACAGAGGCACAGAGGCGGACAATAACACAGTGATGATCTTGTTACGCCCATGGGGGTGTGGACACACGGCTGATTGGTCGGATCTCGCCATCTCTTTAACAGCATTAATTTGGCTGTGCAACGCCTTTGTTATCCGATATGCGAAAGCCGCTGTGATCTCTATGGCGAGCGTATCGCTGCATCTGTCCATGACTGGCAAGCAGCGATCTGATCCGATTTAGCAAAATGTTTTTACTGTGTTGCTATAGGCCTAGGCATAGTCAGTGACAGGTGGGCGTATCTGGAAAGCGTAATGGTATGACGCTTCTGATACAGAATGCTATTAGGCTGCTGATTGGTACTATTATAATTCCCACAAGTCTGATGACGGCCCATTGGTGGAATTACGATCTACATGACTGGGATCACACTGATTGGTTGAATTACGATCCTCACATAATATGGTTTTTTTCTTCGTTTTTTTCTTCGTTTTTTCCTTTGTTTATGGTCGTTTAGCAGCTGATTAGAAAGGGTTGAACTGTGATTATTCCCCCCACTCTATTAGCAACACGGGGTCCTATGTTTTAACTCACTTGATTAACTTACTTTGCACTATTGTAATATCGATCACTATTTGTTACTGGGTAAGATAGGTTTTGTTACCTTGACCGTGATTGGTCACACTTATGGGGAGGGTATTTTTGGAGCCTATTTAGGGCCTGCTTTTTCACATTGTTAGCTTGTCAGAGGAAGGGACTGTTATTGTCCCGAAACGTCACTCGTTTGAATTAAAGTCTTTTGTCACAGTTGGAATCGTTCAGTGAGTGCTTCTTTGCTACAGTTTATCTATTATCTTACAGCACCCTGACAAGTTGCATAAGTTGGTGAGAGTGCACTTACACCATCACTTGAAATATATATATATTGTATTTTTTTTAATTATTATTTATTTATATTTTTATTGAAGATATAAAATATACAAACTCAATACAAGCAGGTTTCTTACACTTATGTAGTGTTATATGGCCTAGTAAATATATGCATCCTTAAAGAAGCATAAAAATAATCACAGTACAAGTAACCCTCAACAATTGGAAGTTCCAACCTAATTTGTAGGTACTGCATTAAACGTTTCCATCTATTCCAGGCTACACTTACTAAGATGCACCTAGATGGGATCTCTAACAGGTACTCAAGGGCCATATCAACCTCATTTTTCTTGTATTACTAAGAGACTAATATGTAAATTAACCTTCAATGTATCAGGAAGGTCACTTGCGAACCTACAGGGCAGCCTAAAAGATAAGAAATCATGGGGGTTAGAGGCAGGTTAAAGAGCCACTTTTGGGCCCTATAATGTTATTAAATAGACACAAAATAGTACCTGTATTATGATCAATATAATACTGGGAAATATGTTGTCAAAATATAAAAATAATATATTGCAATTTTAGTGTCACAGAACCCCCTAATGTAGATGAGGTTTCTAGTGAACCTCTTAAAACTGTATGCAGGTATCTATAAAGAGGCATCAGACTATAGTTATAGGAATTAGGGGAAATGTTAACAAAGTGGTAGAATACTCTTGTGGAAAAACCACCTTATATTGGCAATATGAATTATATCAAAGGCACTGCTATGTACTTCAATCTGCACTGAACACCACATCAAAAAACTTTAGAATTAAAATGTAAATTAAACACAAACTCTAAACTATATTACCACAGTGGTGCCAAGCTTGAAAGAGGGCAACTGTGAAGTGTTGGAAAGCGTGGCTGTCGCTAATATCCCTCCATATGAAAATCGATTGGTTAGGGGATGTCCCAAGGTCAGATTTCCAATTAGCAAGGGAACAATGTACTCATCCAAGAAGGGCCTCAAAATCATCTCCAAAACTTCTGCGGAACCTTCTGCACCCCGTTCAGGATCTTCATGTAAGGGAAATGAGGGATCGACAAAACCACACCCTCGCCCATAGACTTCTTTGCCAAGATGTCTTCTGCAACCACCGGGCTAAAGGCTGGATTCGTAGTGTCCTCCATCTAAACGGAACTATCACTAGGAGGGGGGATGTTTGTCTGTATTGATGTAGCAATCAGCAGATCTTCACCGCACTCTTCATCAATATGGCCATCTGTAACAAAGCAGCGGTTAATTAGTGAGTGGTGATCCCTAAAATGATCTTCTAGTAAGGTAAAAATCGTGAATTCTGATCTGTTCAGATCTGATGCCATTCACTCAGAACAGGTGGTTCTTTTAGACTCAATAGATAGAAGTAGCTCTTGTGGTTTTAACCAGTATTCTAGTGGGGGGATTATGCGGCAACCTAGGCTTTGAAGGTAGCAGGGCTCATCAAGCAGCGATTACAGTGTGTCTATCAGATATCCTGCTGGCGACCTCACTGACGAACATAGGTCAGGGATCTAGCACAGTTATCGCTCCAAAGTTCGTCAAAATTAACAAATAGAGAGGCTTCTTGTCTGAATCTCAAACACACTCTAAAATGGTGGGGAAAAGTGTATAAGAACCTCCAAAATCTATATGTGAATCAGAAGCTCCTGCAGCGCACGTCCTGCCACTTCGGTGGTCAGCTCCGCCTCCCTACAGGAATTATATTTTAACACATTTTCATAATAACATTTCATTTTGAATCATCATCACATTAAACTACTCATATTTTTATCCCATTTGTGGCTATTTCTATTATTACAGTCACATATTTTTTAAGGGACAGTAAATAAAAAAAAATATTTCATGATTTAAATAGGGCATGTATTTTAAACTTTCCAATTTACTTTTATTACCAATTTTGCTTTGTTCTCTTTTTATTCTTAGTTGAAAGCTAAATCTAGGAGGTTCATGTGCTAATTTCTTAGACCTTGAAGACTGCCTCTAATGTGAAAGCATTTTGACAGTTTTTCACCACTAGAGGGTGTTAGTTCATGTGTTTCATATAGATATCATTGAGCTCAGGCACGTGAAGCTCCTAGGAGCTAGCACTGATTGGCTAAAAATGCAAGTCTGTCCAAAGAACTGAAATAAGGGGGCAGTTTGCAGAGGCATAGATACAATGTAATCACAGAGGTAAAAAGTATATTATTATAACTGTGTTGGTTATGCAAAATTGGGGAATGGGTAATAAAGGGATTATCTACCTTTTTAAACCACAAACATTCTGTTGTTTACTGTCCCTTTAACACACTTCAATTCATCATATTTTATTTTATTCACTTTAGAACACTTCCATAGGAATGAATATTCATGCTATACAATTCTTGTTCTCTATTAATGAAGGAATTCCAGCTAGCAATATGACCATCTATTAATAGTCCATCTGATTTATTTAATATTTTTAATAAGTAGGTAGATCCAGACGCAAACATTCTCTACACAATTATTAACAATACTATTTTTTTGGCACACACTTGGACACATTTATAATCACCATTACTGGGCACTCACAAATAAATCTTAATGTGGAAACATCGTTGTAATCATATTCAGGTTTAAAAAGAGAAAACAGATTTAGCAAAACAATTGCACTGATTTATTTAATTATGACTAACATTTGCACTATTGTAGCAATAGCAAATCAGTTATACATTTTCATATAAACAAAACAATGCAAATCATTTCCCTTTGGCTAGAAAAGTCACATGATCCGATGATGTCATTAAGAATCCACCACTGGCTGAACAGGTACGATTGAGATATACAATGGCCAATCAGAGTGATGTATACAGACAATGAGCTCATAGAGGTGGGATCATTATAACATGCGTCAGGGGCACTAAAGTATAGCCACCAATCAGCAAGCGCTGAACGAAAAATGGGCTGGCTCCTAAGCTTACAGTCCGGATTTTTTTAAAATAAAGATATCAAGAGAATGAAGAAATAAAATAGGAGTAAATTAGGGAGTTGCTTAAAATTACATGCTCTATCTGAATCATGAAAGAAACAATTTGGGTTTCATAGCCCTTTAATACTGCACAGACTACATTATAAATAATAAGCTGACACATAGGGGCTGAATTATCATTGTGCGAGTGGACATGATCCGATATTGCGGATCATGTCCGCTGCACATCGATAAATGCCGACAGCATACGCTCTCAGCTTTTATCATTGCACCAGCAGTTCTTGTGAACTGCTGGTGCAATGCCGCCCCCTGCAGATTCGCGGCCAATCGGCCGCTAGCAGGGGTGTCAATCAACCCGATTGGGTTGATTTCTGGCGATGTCTGTCCGCCGCCTCAGAGCAGACGGACAGGTTATGGAGCAGCCTGAAGGCTCGCCAGAAACACGGAGCTTGATAAATATGCCCCAATGTGTATTTAATTATTGGTTTGAATGTACAGTACATAGATTAATGTCTTAGAATTATGCATTGGAAACTGCTTATTCTTTTTAAATAATGCAAATAAAAGGTGTTTAAAACTTTCTATGGTCACTCGTTTGACTTAGTATATCTAAGTACTCGTTCCACATATATAATGGGTAGCTATTTATTGCACCCTCAACAGTCTTTGTTTTGAAATCGTGAAAAAACTTTGCTATTTATATTCATGCTTTTCCTGTAATTTAAATCTGACCATTGTAGTTTTTTTAAAATAAGTTTTTTATTGAGGTTGTATAAGATGTAACATACAGAATCACCAGTGAACAATAATACCATTGTGATAAGACATACATTCTTAACGTATAGACATAGCAAAAAGAAAAGCAGAGCTATAATAATTCTAGGTAGGTATTCTGGAGAACTTCGAAACAATGTAAACACTGTGCCTATAGGATGTATAGCTTAGTCTATTATTCCACCCGTCTCTAAGAGGTTATATCAATCTACAAAAAGAAGTAGTAAGTGGGAGTAATTATCTAGAATAAATTAAACTGGTGTGTCTGTAAGGATTTCAAATAGGGTGTAATAGAACCTCGATTTTATTTTATAGGGAAAGTAAGAATGGTCAACGCATTGCCGTGGCAAACATAAAATAGTTTATCTAATCGAGAAGAATTGGGGCAAAAGGGGGGGGTTGACTTTATGTTTTTTTGTTTTTCTTGGGGGGGGGGGGAATTCAGCGGGCAAGAGCTGCTCTAAATGAGATAAGGGGGGGAGGGGGCGGAGCCAGCAAGGACGCGAGACTGAGAAACAATTAAAGGGTACATATGTTATGAGCAGTAAAAAGCTTAACCCTTGAGACCGTGTAGTAATAACTATCTAAAGATAAACACCCTATGATATACTAATTTCCTCACAATTATGGTGTATAGAGAGTGGACATAGTATGGCATACCGAAAATAGCAAAATATAATTTAGCCCTACACATACATAGCATTCTCTAGGGTTTTGCACCAGGCAGGTAAAAGGTAAGATAACAGGAAGAACATGTATTCAGTATGTATGGGGTACTTGTAAAGCACGTGTAAGGATTTCATTCCACTTCTTACCTCCTTCCTCCAGTCACCTGACTCTAGCTTTACCTGTATTTAAAGCATCATGTGACCACAAACAGGTGCTTGATTATTAAACTAACCTAGCTAAAGTCTGTAGCTGCTATTTGAATCACCTCTTGAAATTACCTCTGAGAAGCTTTCTAAGTTTTGCCTTTTCCGGAATTGCTGAACTCATAAGGATAATTTCTTTTCAAGCTTAAAACAAATAACGGTCATATCCGTTATTCAATTTAAAGAAACCTTCCTCCTGCAGTCTTATTGTCGTGCACGCTTTAAGTGAATCTGACAACCTGCTTCAGACGCTCAGTCACTCTCTCACCGCTCACTCAGAGCTGCTTGGAATTGCTGACAGTTTGTTTCACTGCAGCGTAACCGGACTGCTTTCCCCATCCTCTCGCATACAGTGCTGAGTTCTCCTGCTCACAGTATACAGCTCCACTATCCGGAACCTCTGAAAGGTACTGTGTGCGCAACCTGTTGTATCCTGACGAAGGGGGTAAGAACATCTGATATTACAAGTAGCTGGACTGTTTGCTTTTCACATGTGTTGATAACATTTGCATGCTTACTACGCTACACCGCTAATGCACTAAGACTTCACTCTGCCTGCATCATAATAACAATACTGGTTAATGACAATTGCTACTGTGCTTATATTTGATTTATACCTAAGAGACTGCCATTTCAGTTTATCCTATTCTTCTTGTTGTGAAGTTTAACAACAATTCTGACTCTGTTTACTGTTGCGTGACAAACCTTATCTCTGCAACAAATTTTTTTCCTTTATAATAAATTCACTGAACGCAGCTTGGTTTATGCTACATAAATACTCCAATTGCCAAAGTGATACATCCACTTTATACAGACTCTCTGCAGTTGTGATCCTTTGCAACCTAAGCTAAATCATTACAGCGCAACTAATCACCCGTAAGGGTCTCAAGGCGCTGCTCATTTTATCGACCTCGGAAGGATGAAAGGCTGAGTAGACCTTGCCGGGGATCGATCCTGCAACCCTTGGGTTACTACAGAACTCAGCCACAGTGCCTTAGCATGCTGTGCTATCTGTAGGATTACAAAAGATATACAAAAGATATACAAAGCCATCCGTTATGAATCTCAATATGTAATATATAAAGACATTACTTCAGAATTATTGCCTGGTATATACAAGGCCATTTGACATTATATGCAGGAATAAATGAGAATTCACATGATAAATAAATAGACTAAACAGACTTGTGCAACAATAAAATACTGTGATATCTATAATCCTGGGTCTAGGTTCTAGTTACACTAGTAATAAAATATAGCAATAAGAATATAGCTCTCTGCAAGCATTATTGATGTGAACCCCACCACCCTCACCACCCTAGTACAGGCCCTACACCCGGGTACAGTCAATAGAAAGTGAGGAGAGCTCTCTACCAAAGAGAATGGCAGAGCTATCCCCTATCAAAAAGTAAGTGGTCTAGTAAGTAAGACTGCCTTATATGAGGAGATCTGGGGGAGCTAAACCTACTTAAAATGGCATAATTATAATAGACAATAGAATAGGAAGGGTTACATACTGTATTTATATAAAACATGGAAGTCTAGCAAACCCTAAAGCTGCACTCAAGTAGAGGGTGAACAATACTAGATCTAAAACATAGTAATAAACTTAGACATATAAAGGAAAACAGATAACAAGCTATCTTGTGTCCCAATACTTGTAGCATATATAAATAGTTGTGATACTGACATATTAATCCAAGACGTCTCTAATAGAGCCATGGTAACATTTCCCTTTTTAGGTGAGGTCACAATGACCCACTGTTATAGTAGGATAGGCACAGCTTTAATCTAAGTTAGGTTATAAGAGTATAGTTTTGAACTTGACACCCTGTACTGAAACACCATGCTTATTGTATTGTAAATTGCTAAAGTTTCTGTGGATGTCAACACTTTTAGAATAATACTTGTGCGCGGGTTTAAATAGCAGGTAGGTTGGATACCATACTATGTGGGTAGAAGGGATGGTGGGCCAATCATGTAGTGACCTGTCTTCTTCCTACCTATTTATTAGAGGTGCAGATTAAACCTACAGGGCTATGGGAAAACCCATGCGTAGTAAATAGTTATGTACTATAGGCTTCTATAGTAAATCTGTAATTGACTACTTTAGCCTAGGAGGTAGGTATTTAAACTTGTAAGGATTACCTCGGGGAATGTCTATGTACTTAAATTCTTAATTGAAAGGAAAACATAATTAGCAAGAACAGAAACAATACTCCCCAATAGTATGGGTAGAGGTATACAGACTATGATTGAGCGAGATTATTTACATCATGGTATCTCAGATTTACCAATCCAAGATGAATGGTTTACAATAATAGAGGAAAAGAAGAAAACAAACAAAATAACATAGTAATCAGTAGCATCTAATAGGTTTGTTTTGTCAGTAACCTAAAAGAAATGTCCCGCACTCAGAGTAATCAAATCCTGCAATTGTCATGTGCAATCTGAGTGTATCAGACCAACCCGACATAGCAAGATATTGGTGAGTACTGGGATACCTGCTGGTTTCCACACCATTCCATGATGTTTCAATGTTAAGATATACAGTATAGGTAGTTCTGGGTGGTAATAACTTTACTGTGGGAATCTGAGTATGCCATATTGCAAGCGTTCTTTAGAGTTAGATTAATTCAGGGCAAAGTACAACAACCACTCATAGGTCCCTGTTTACGACTTGACATTAAACCAGAGCTGAATATTAGGCTATAGTCGTGTAGTGTATATACATAAGTGAGATGTAAGTTTGAGAGACTTCAACTTTCTGACAGTATGCAAATGTATTAATAAAATAATGGTGTGTTATCTACTTCTGGTTCCAAACAGGGAGTGAACGCTGTGATAGCTTATCTCCATCCACCCGTGCACTAGTAGAAATTTGAGAGAACTCCACGATATACCACTAAAGGTGCATAAATGGATAGAGGAGAAGCAACACAGATACTACCCACCACTTGTTAACAATTAAATATCTAGCTATAAATAAACATATTCTTATGAAGCTATATAAACATCTATAATGGTGCAGCAACTAGCTAGCATTATGGTATTATGTTGATATTTATAGCCCTATGCAATATGATAACAGAGAGAACGTCTAGGAGACCTAGATTGCCAGATGATTATTGACTTTATACATGCCTTGGTGATTCATTATGGCTTTGTTACTTATCCAAGTCAGACTAGTTTTAATCTGGGTTAAACAAGTGATTAGGGTATAATATATAACTATAATAGTGCAGTAACTACCAAATGTTATGGTAATTTGCTAATATACATAACCCTATGCAATAGATGTATAATAAATGGCCGACTTGGAGAGCAAGGAAGACATGTGGGTAACATTAGGTAATTAATACAGCTGAATCATAAAGGAATAAGTAATGAAGGAATAAGACTTCGGAGTGATTAGAAGTAACCTACAACCATTATTTAAGCTTCCGCCAAAAAGACATCAAGTATACAATAGTTGTACGCCCCGTACCCAGGTCTGATCTTGTGAGGGTGACCTATGATGATAAGGATAGCGTATTAGTGCTTAACAGTCCCGGTCTTAAATCTTGGATGATAAGTCTCCTGTCTTGCTTATACCACTCCATGCCTTTTGTTAGGAGGAACGTTTACTTGGATGCACAGTCCTGTATAAAAAGAGCACCAGGACCATGGGTTATTTCCCTGTGATCCGTCCATTTCTCCAGGGCCGCAGCTTCTATGGGTGAATTTGGGAGACGGTCTAAGCATCTCTATCAGCTCCATCCGGAGGGAAGAAGACGACAAGGGTTGCATATAAAGATCCCCATCAAGTAGGAGTAAGTGGGAGTACTCCTCGGTATAGTTAGGTCTACCCCTATCAGTCGATAATACTTGTGCAGGCTCAATGCATCTGGGGATCCCAATGCACAGCGGCTGACGTATTGTGTTGCATGGTAAGGTTATGAACCCTCCGGACCCCCCAGAAAGTTAACTGCATCCTCTCTCAAGGAAGCCAGTGGCGACCTCATTCCACCCGGGACAGACAAGTCCCGTATTAGTTGCACAATGCTCCACTTTAGCTCACTACAGGTTAAGGATTTCGCATCTGCAGGAAAGAGCGTTGACTTCAGTTTCACTGCTTTCGTTGAAGTCGTGGGATTTGCTATTGCAGCCCGCTGATCCATCCCCTTAGCAATGAGTGGGGTTGTTGGAGACTTTATGCCTCTGCAAAGACTTGTCAGATCGGAGAAGTTATCGTCCATGTGGTGCCCAAAGATTTCTAGCTGGGTTATTAAGACTGCTTGTAGTTCCTCCATAGTAATAGCAGTAGCAAAGCTTGTAGGTGGGTAACTCATTCGATCTATAGAGTACTATAGTACTCCGTTGTTAGTTAAAGTGTAGAAAGAGTCCAGCGTTCGCAAGTGGAATGCTGCCAAAATCAGTAATCTAATTTGAGGTTTAGAATCTTATTTCCACTTACATAAAATAACTTTTGGTTGAGCTATTAGCTGACTTGTATATCCGTCATAGATATTCAGAGATAGGTGTGCAAATACTACATAGGAACAGTAGTTTAATCAAAATTATGCAGGAGCTTCTGTGAAATGTGACTGAACGCCATCCTGACCTGGCTCCGCCCCCCACCATTGTAGTTTTTAAACACTTTGAGATTGGAATATAAAATACTTCATTATGCACCGTAAAACAATATTGCGGGGGGCGTGTCTCTGGGCAGCACCTTGAGTGGTAGCAATATTGGGAGCTCCGTGTGGATCACTGTTAATTTGCCTATTATCAGTGAATTAAATAACCATTCTGATATACTACCTTTATGTATGATTGCTACAGATCAAGATAAAGTAAATTTTTTTTTTTTTTTATGAGTATTCCACCGTCGCATACCAATCCGGAGCGTTGAGGCCTAAGGCAAACTCGTCACAGAGAGGCCCTCAACACCCCCCCGGTAATAATATAGGCCGGGTAAACAGTGCACAGACACTGCAAGATATACTTCAATTTGAATCAACACTACTTATGTCTATTTGGTACAGCTGCTACTATACAAGATAGATAGAAGGTGATTTTAGTGCCTCCTCCTCAGCACATACCCGATAAAGATGGCGTTCGGCGCTGAAAAGATACTCGCAGCCGTGACAAAGCTGCTGCAGGACCACCATCTGAAGATAAAGCAGACCTGGGAAGCTGAGTGTGGTGGCCTGCATGAGCTGATTAGACAAGTTGGACGCAGTTATGTGAGACCAAGAGCCCTTATAGAGCGAATTGACAAAGCTGCAGGTTTTCAAGCACTCACTACAAACTCACCGAGCGCTACCCCGCAAACTCGGGGCCCGACTGCGGCAGCCACGCACCTGAATATGCCCGTCCAGAACCCTCCAGCTAAAGTTGAATATCCAGCTGCCGCCCTGGTCACTAACGTGAGGCATCTCCAAGTCCCAGGGCAACAGTGGATCGCAACGGACATTGCAAGAGCAGCCAGTGCTGAAGAGTCTGTTGTGCCCCCAAGCCCTGAAACAACTTACCTATCACTTCACCTAAGTGATCTCAGCGAGAGGAGAGCGTCAGGGGGGAAATTGACACCTCCCGAGATAAAGCCCACATACCAAAAGAAAAGCGCTCCTGCAGAGACCTGGGTTGTAGAGGTGAGGTTCTCGGCTGCGCATAGCGGTCTCCTGATTAAAAGAGTGAGTACCAGAGATCAAGTGTCAGACTGAGACGCCGCTTGGGGAATGTTCTGTCAACCCTTAGCTTATGTGGACGCACTGGCAGTTAAAATGGTTGCGTTTTTGTTCCGCTTTGCATACAGCCGACGGAGAGACTCAAGCACACAGGCGCTCCTCACTTGGGAACATATTCAGTTAAGCAGGCCACTTTACCCAGACATCTACTGCAGCCTGGTGTATTCTACACCCCATAACATTGCCTGGAGAACCGGTGTGGGGTAGGTTCCAGCATGTATACAGGACTTATGGTGATGAGCAGGGGTCTCTTCACAGCTCTCAGTGTACCGGAGTATTTGCAACCACACGGACTCTACATCATATGTCTGGGGACTAAGTTTGTATCAGACTGGTATTTAACTAACATCTTATAATATAGATTAATAGTTGTGCATTGATGTTTGTCTATCCAGTTACCATGAAGATGTGTCTTTTGCAGTTAATATTGGTTATATGTTTAAAGTCGTGATGACACACTTTACTCCCATATTTTAATGTAGCTCCAGTGTATGGTTCCACTTAGTTAGGCGTAATGGGTTCACCTTAATAATACTCTTTTCCCGTAGCACTTGAGTGTTTTCATGGTTGTCTTATGTTTATACTGCTGAAAGGAAGATTTGCTGCACGCAATAGTTGCCCTGGGTCTGTGCTGAGGAGTAAAATTGTCGCATATTTTAACCTATTATCACCTACCCTCTGTTTTTGAGTTAAAAATACTGTTCTAATTTATATGGAGCCTTTATAGCATGTTATCATAGTGCTTCCTAACTTCTCATGCTTCCCTATTTTTATATCCCATATCACGTGCTTTATAGAGCTATATCATGCTCACATAATATACTAAAAGCAAGCGAGTACCATTTCTTCCCCCATCCCATATTACTTTTGCTTCATTAAAATCAAGTTCTATAAGAGTTCCCTAGCTCCAGAAAACTATAAAAACCTGAGGTACTCCAGTTGAGACCCAAGAGAGGTCTCCTTGTTTCAAATTACCTTCTTCTACTTATACCCATTTTTTTTTTAAGCATTTGAGGTCCAAGAGTGACCTATTTAGTCATGTTTGGAAGGTTCACAAAGTACAGGCAAAAGGTATCAATGCTGTTAACCCAATCCATTAAGTATACTTTTCCTGAGCCACAAAATACAGTGTGAACATATTGTTCTTGTTATGCAAAATTATGGAATATGTTATCTATATGGTGCTCTATTGTAATTTTTTTTTTCTACTGTATATGTATTGTATGCCTGATCTAATTATCTCAATAAAAATATTAAAAAAAAAAAAAACAATATTGCAATATACTTTTACTATTTATTTTGACACCTTAAATTGTGGATTTCCTAGCCCTAAAAATTAAAGAGCAAGTGACAGGTTTCACAAGCCTTACCTTGCCACAAGTCTGTCCCTATTTTGAAGTTTATCTTATTGTTTCTGCTGTCTCCAAACATTACATATTTTGTTAACACTTTGAGAGTGGCAAGCCCTGTCTTTATCCAGAATAAAGTCTAGATTGCCTCCTCCAAAAAAGGCAAGTAGTGGGTGGAGTTTGACCACTGAAAAACACCTGCAGCAAACACGGTGTTAATCTGTGCTAATAACATTTAGATTCTGCTGGTATGTTAATCTAGTGGAAGACTGTATAAAAAAATGTAATTACAATATATTTACTGCCCCCTTAATATAAAAACCTGCTCTATATAGGTGTAGAATTTGGAAAACCAACTCAATACAAATGATTATCTACAAATATTCAATATTTATGTGGACACGTGATTTGCAAAAGAGTTAATAAGCTTTTTGCAGAAGAAGCATAATGGTTCTACACAAGAGAATAAATGACATTTCTGTAAGTATGTGTGCAGTATCTAAACTAGCCAAACAAGTTCTGTAATGTGAATGTCATAGTTCAATGTAATTTAATGAAGGAAAAAAAAAAAAAGAGTAATGTGACATCAAAGTAAACATATTTTTGGAACTGGCAGTGTTCAACCTATTTATAAACTACACAGCTAGGTCCTGTAATGTCATTCACTGGAAAAGATTAATTAAATTTAGGCTAGGTACAAGGTAGAGGCGTGTTCCCAACATGAAAGTGTGCTTACCGTCCGGGTAAATGTTTTCAATTCTTTGTTGCCTTCTCCTTACCTCCTTAAAAATGTCAGTAAAGAAAAAATACTAGATAGAACTGGATATATTTGCTAATCATTAATGCAGAGCTTAACTACACCCCTCAAACATTAAATGCAGATATTTGTTGTTACAGCTGGTATTACTCACTAAATCCACAACCTATGTAAATGGGCTGAGCCTGCAGGGAGCGCCAAGCTTCTTAATTTGTCATACAAGTCACCTCTGGTCCATAAAGAGCAATTTAAGGAATCTTCCAAGATAAGAAATTAATTTCATGAGTTAACTTTAAAAATAAGCATTTGTGCAATATACTTCTATTAGCAAAAATGCTTCTAATAAAACATTATACTCACTGCTAACTCTGATAAGGGGTGGTGTTTGAATGCTGATGCATGGGACAATCCCAGTATATGTGTGTATGCAGCTGAAATTTCAATGTCTTGGCCAGTTTTGACCTTATCTCTTTTCCATTACAACCGTCTTGTAAAGTTCTACTATTTCTAACAATTTGGGGTTAGTTTCCATTGAGTCGTTAAAAAATGTAGCCGTAAGCTACCGAAGTTGCCAACAGCAGCTAAAAGTAGTTTACGTCTCCCTTTTAGTATCAGGTTTCCATTGAAATATTTTGCACAGTACGTGCAGTTGGTCTTTTCGTGTATTGTGTTAATCCAACAACGGATTTCTTGAAAATCGCACCATAACAAGTTTGTTGCTATGATAACCCGACCTTAAACTATTAAATTTATGTTTAACAACTGCGCTCCTTACCTGCGATCACCTCTAAAGAGAAACAAAAAACAAAGACACACTGAATTCATCAAAAATGTTTTATTTAAGGAACATTTTTATCATTTTTTTTAATTTATTGATATATATAATATTTAGTGTTTCCCTAGGAATATGCCTAGTAAACCAGCAATAAATATTACATATAACAATACAATTATAAAGTGAAACACTTGTATTGTTGGAAAAGAGGTCTCAAAAAGCGTATTTTTCCTCCTTTACACCTAGTTGAGTGGCTGTAATGTATGAGGCCTTATCGACAGCTTCCGGCAGTGTTTTAACTGTTTGCGCTTTCAATGGAAACCTTGTGTAATTTAACGCTTTTTGGCTTCTATTTTCTATGGGACGCATAATTTTTTTCGGCGGCCGTTAATGATGGAAACGTCATCAAAAACTGTCAAAAAGCGCAATGGCTTTTGACAGCAATTTTTTTGTTTGTTTCCCGACTTCGCACAAAACTATTTACGGCTCAGTGAAAACAAGCCCTTAATATGGAAAATCCCTCTTATTATTTAGACAATTATTCATATTATTCAGTAAAATCAGAAAATGAAACCTTCTAAAGTGTTTGAAAATATGGTGACCAGATGAAATCTATTTTTTTTCTTAAAAGGATAGAAAGGTCAGTATTAAAATGTGAATGGGTATATTTCAATTATAAGATAAAGCATTTTGGCCATATATTTTCATTAGCAAAAATGCTTCTAATAAAAGTCATTACTGGTTTTCAGCTGCATAAGCACATATGCTATGAGGGTCAAGTGTACCAATAATCATCACCATACCTGCTCAGAGAACTGGCAGTGGTGTGTATTGCTTCAGTGAAGACTTGGGGGCATATTTATCAAGCTCCGAATGGAGCTTGATGCCCCGTGTTTCTGGCGAGCCTGCAGACTCACCAGAAACAGCAGTTATGAAGCAGCGGTCACAAAGACCGCTGCTCCATAACCTGTCCGGCTGCTCTGAGCAGGTGGACAGACATCGCCACAATACAACCAGATCGAGTACGATCGGGTTGATTGACACCCCCCTGCTGGTGGCCCATTGGCCGCGAGTCTGCAGGGGGCGGCGTTGCACCAGCAGTTCTTGTGAGCTGCTGGTGCAATGCTGAATATGGCGAGCGTATTGCTCGCCGTATTCAGCGAGGTCTGGCGGACCTGATCCGCAGTGTCGGATCAGGTCCGCCAGACCTTGATAAATATGCCCCTTAATATGTGTCGTACAAACCACTGCTGATAATCTGAGAAAGTTTAGTGTTTGAATATTTGTACACAGGTACTCATAGCATATGTGTGTATGCCGCTGAAAACCAGTAATAACTTTTACAAGTAGCATTTTTGCAAAGGGAAGTATATTGCAAAAATGCTTCCATTTAAACTTGAAATGCTCCCCCTTCCCCTGGCATTTTTGGGCAAAAAATTAAAATAAAATGCCATTTTAAATAAAATACAATTGTAAAGGGGGCCAAGCACATGCAATTGCAAGAAAGCACTCTCTCTTGGCTTTGAAAACACACTCATTTTTTCTAATGCATTAGCACAAAAGGTAGCAGGAAAATTAAAACCTCTTTCTCTAGCCATGAAGCCATTACCTTCACTGAGTATATACATTGCAGACTTCTTATCTATGTAAAATGTTTAAGGATATTTGCCAGTTTTTGCTTTATTAATGTTTAAGCCCTTATAACACATGGACAGTTATTTTTGGAACTGATATAAAAATTAGAAAAGTTTATTTTATATGCTTTGAACAATTGACGTTTCTAAATATAACAGAGGAAACGTCCACCCCCTTGAAATTAAGCCCCACCCCCTATATTATAGTTCAAAATATTATATTATAGTTCAAAATATTGAACTCTGCTATTTTAGTGTAGTTTTAGTTTGCAGTTTTAGTTTTAATGTGATAACCCCTTTTTGCCCTATATATTTTTTTTCCCAGTACGTGGCAGAATATAAGGGGTGGGGCTTAATTTCAAGTTGGTGGGGCCTAGCACCCCACCATTTTTAAAATTAAAATACAGTGATTTAATAGTGACTGGTATCATGCTTACTTTCTGAGGTAATACTCTTTTATATTTACAATATAAAACGTTTGCTGGCATGTTTAAACGTTTTTATATATACTTTGGTGATAAAACTTTATTGGGGCCTAGTTTTTTCCACATGGCTGGCTTAAATTTGCCTAGAAACAGTTTCCTGAGGCTTTCCACTGTGTTACTATGAGTGGGAGGGGCCTAATTTAGTGCTTTTTTGCGCAGTAACTTTTACAGACTGAGACATCCAGCTTCCTCCAGGAGTCCCCTGAATGCTATAGGACATCTCTAAGGGGCTCTTAGGCTTTCCAAAATCATTTGTTGGGGAAGGTAGGCCCACAGCAAGGCTGTGGCAGTTTGGTGTGACTGTTAAAAAACGTTTTTTGAACTAAGGGGTTAATCATCCATTTGCAAGTGGGTGCAATGCTCTGTTAGCTTATTATACACACTGTAAAAATTTCGTTTGATTTACTGTCTTTTTTCACTGTTTTTCAAATTCTGACAAAATTTGTTTCTCTTAAAGGCACAGTACCGTTTCCTATATTTGCTTGTTAACTTGATTTAAAGTTTTTTCCAAGCTTGCTAGTCTCATTGCTAGTCTGTACAAACATGTCTGACATAGAGGAAACTCCTTGTTCATTATGTTTAAAAGCCATTGTGGAACCCCCTCTTAGAATGTGTACCAAATGTACTGATTTCACTTTAAACAATAAAGATCATATTCTGTCTTTAAAAAATTTATCACCAGAGGAATCTGATGAGGGGGAAGTTATGCTGACTAACTCTCCCCACGTGTCAGATCCTTTGACTCCCGCTCAAGGGACTCACGCTCAAATGGCGCCAAGTACATCTAGGGCGCCCATAGCGTTTACTTTACAAGACATGGCGGCAGTCATGGATAATACACTGTCAGCGGTATTAGCCAGACTACCTGAATTTAGAGGAAAGCGAGATAGCTCTGGAGTTAAATGAAATACAGAGTATACTGACGCTTTAATAGCTATGTCTGATACTGCCTCACAATATGCAGAAGCTGAAGAAGGAGAGCTTCTTTCTGTGGGTGATGTTTCTGACTCAGGGAAGATGATGCAACCTGATTCTGATATCTCTACATTTAAATTTAAGCTTGAACACCTCCGTGTGTTACTCAGGGAGGTTTCAGCTGCTCTGAATGACTGTGATACAATTGCAGTGCCAGAGAAATTGTGTAGACTGGATAAATACTATGCAGTGCCGGTGTGCACTGATGTTTTTCCAATACCTAAAAGGTTTACAGAAATTATTACTAAGGAATGGGATAGAACAGGTGTGCCGTTCTCTCCCCCTCCTATTTTTAGAAAAATTTTTCCAATAGACACCACCACACGGGACTTATGGCAGACAGTTCCTAAGGTGGAGGAAGCAGTTTCTACTCTAGCAAAGCGTACTACTATCCCTGTCGAGGACAGTTGTGCTTTCTTAGATCCAATGGATAAAAAGTTAGTGGGTTACCTTAAGAAAATGTTTATTTAACAAGGTTTTATCCTACAGCCACTTGCATGCTTTGCTCCTGTCACTGCTGCTGCGGCGTTCTGGTTTGAGTCTCTGGAAGAGGCTTTACAGGTAGCGACTCCATTGGATGACATACTTGACAAGCTTAGAGCACTTAAGCTAGCCAATTCTTTTGTTTCTGATGCCATTGTTCATTTGACTAAACTAACGGCTAAGAATTCTGGTTTTGCTATCCAGGCGCGCAGAGCGCTATGGCTTAAATCATGGTCAGCTGACGTTACTTCAAAGTCTAAGCTGCTTAACATTCCCTTCAAGGGGCAGACCCTATTCGGGCCTGGTTTGAAGGAGATTATTGCTGATATCACTGGAGGAAAAGGTCATGCCCTTCCTCAGGATAGGTCCAAATCAAGGGCCAAACAGTCTAATTTTCGTGCCTTTCGAAACTTCAAGGCAAGTGCGGCATCAACTTCCTCTAATGCAAAACAAGAGGGAACTTTTGCTCAGTCCAAGACGGTCTGGAGACCTAACCAGACCTGGAACAAGGGTAAGCAGGCCAAAAAGCCTGCTGCTGCCTCTAAGACAGCATGAAGGAACGGCCCCCTATCAGGTAACGGATCTAGTAGCGGGGCAGACTTTCGCTCTTCGCCCAGGCATGGGCAAGAGATGTCCAGGATCCCTGGGCTTTGGAAATTATATCCCAGGGATATCTTCTGGACTTCAAGGCTTCCCCCCCCCAAAAGGGAGATTTCACCTTTCACAATTATCTGCAAACCAGATAAAGAGAGAGGCATTCTTACACTGTGTACAAGACCTCCTAGTTATGGGAGTGATCCATCCAGTTCCAAAGGTGGAACAGGGACAGGGATTTTACTCAAATCTGTTTGTAGTTCCCAAAAAAGAGGGAACCTTCAGACCAATTTTGGATCTAAAGATCTTAAACAAATTCCTCAGAGTTCCATCATTCAAGATGGAGACTATTCGTACCATCCTACCTATGATCCAGGAGGGTCAATACATGACTACAGTGGATTTAAAGGATGCTTATCTTCACATTCCGATACACAAAGATCATCATCGGTTTCTCAGGTTTGCCTTCCTAGACAGGCATTACCAGTTTGTAGCTCTTCCCTTTGGGTTAGCTACAGCCCCAAGAATTTTTACGAAGGTTCTGGGGTCGCTTCTGGCGGTCCTAAGGCCGCAGGGCATAGCAGTGGTCCCTTATTTAGACGACATCCTGATTCAGGCGTCAAACTTCCATATTGCCAAGTCTCATACGGACATAGTGTTGGCATTTCTGAGGTCGCATGGGTGGAAGGTGAACGAGGAAAAGAGTTCTCTATCCCCCCTCACAAGAATTTCCTTCCTAGGGACTCTGATAGATTCTGTAGAAATGAAAATTTACCTGACGGAGTCCAGGTTATCAAACCTTCTAAATTCCTGCCGTGTTCTTTATTCCATTCCTCGCCCTTCGGTGGCTCAGTGCATGGAAGTAATCGGCTTAATGGTAGCGGCAATGGACATAGTGCCATTTGCACGCCTACATCTCAGACCGCTGCAACTCTGCATGCTCAGTCAGTGGAATGGGGATTACACAGATTTGTCCCCTCTACTAAATCTGGATCAAGAGACCAGGGATTCTCTTCTCTGGTGGCTATCTCGGGTCCATCTGTCCAAAGGTATGACCTTTCGCAGGCCAGATTGGACAATTGCAACGACAGATGCCAGTCTTCTAGGTTGGGGTGCAGTCTGGAACTCCCTGAAGGCTCAGGAATCGTGGACTCAGGAGGAGTCACTCCTTCCAATAAACATTCTGGAACTAAGAGCGATATTCAATGCTCTTCAGGCTTGGCCTCAGCTAGCGACAATGAGGTTCATCAGATTTCAGTCGGACAACATCACGACTGTGGCTTACATCAACCATCAAGGGGGAACAAGGAGTTCCCTAGCGATGTTAGAAGTCTCAAAGATAATTCGCTGGGCAGAGATTCACTCTTGTCACCTATCAGCTATCCATATCCCAGGTGTAGAGAACTGGGAGGCGGATTTTCGAAGTCGACAGACTTTTCATCCGGGGGAGTGGGAACTCCATCCGGAGGTGTTTGCACAATTGGTTCATCGTTGGGGCAAACCAGAACTGGATCTCATGGCGTCTCGCCAGAACGCCAAGCTTCCTTGTTACGGATCCAGGTCCAGGGACCCCAAGGCAACGCTGATAGATGCTCTAGCAGCGCCTTGGTCCTTCAACCTGGCTTATGTGTTTCCACCGTTTCCTCTGCTCCCTCGTCTGATTGCCAAAATCAAGCAGGAGAGAGCATCAGTGATCTTGATAGCGCCTGCGTGGCCACGCAGGACTTGGTATGCAGATCTAGTGGACATGTCATCTTTTCCACCATGGACTCTGCCGCTGAGACAGGACCTTCTACTTCAAGGTCCTTTCAACCATCCAAATCTAATTTCTCTGAGGCTGACTGCCTGGAGATTGAACGCTTGATTTTATCAAAGCATGGTTTCTCCGAGTCAGTCATTGATACCTTAATTCAGGCATGAAAGCCTGTCACCAGGAAAATTTATCATAAGATATGGCGTAAATATCTTTATTGGTGTGAATCCAAGGGCTACTCATGGAGTAAGGTCAGGATTCCCAGGATATTATCTTTTCTCCAAGAAGGATTGGAGAAAGGATTGTCAGCTAGTTCCTTAAAGGAACAGATTTCTGCGCTATCTATTCTTTTGCACAAGCGTCTGGCGGATGTCCCAGACGTTCAGACATTTTGTCAGGCTTTAGTTAGAATCAAGCCTGTGTTTAAACCTGTTGCTCCACCTTGGAGTTTAAATTTGGTTCTTAAAGTTCTTCAGGGGGTTCCGTTTGAACCTCTTCATTCCATAGATATCAAACTTTTATCTTGGAAAGTTATTTTTTGGTAGCTATTTCCTCGGCTCGTAGAGTTTCCGAGTTATCTGCCTTACAATGTGATTCTCCTTATCTGATCTTCCATGCAGATAAGGTAGTTCTGCGTACCAAACCTGGGTTTTTACCTAAGGTGGTATCTAATAAGAATATCAATCAAGAGATTGTTGTTCCGTCTTTGTGTCCTAATCCTTCTTCAAAGAAGGAACGTCTATTACACAATCTGGACGTGGTTCGTGCTTTAAAGTTTTACTTACAAGCTACTAAAGATTTTCGTCAAACATCTGCTTTGTTTGTTGTCTACTCTGCACAGAGGAGAGGTCAAAAGGCTTCGGCAACCTCTCTTTCTTTTTGGCTAAGAAGCATAATCCGCTTAGCCTATGAGACTGCTGGCCAGCAGCCTCCAGAAAGGATTACAGCTCATTCTACTAGAGCTGTGGCTTCCACATGGGCCTTTAAAAGTGAGGCTTCTGTTGAACAGATTTCCCAGGCGGCGACTTGGTCTTCGCTTCATACTTTTTCAAACTTCTACAAATTTGATACTTTTGCTTCTTCGGAGGCTATTTTTGGGAGAAAGGTTTTATAGGAAGTGGTACCTTCCGTTTAAGTACCTGCCTTGTCCCTCCCTTCATCCGTGTACTTTAGCTTTTGGTATTGGTATCCCACAAGTAATGGATGATCCGTGGACTGGATACACCTTACAAGAGAAAACATAATTTATGCTTACCTGATAAATTTATTTCTCTTGTGGTGTATCCAGTCCATGGCCCGCCCTGTCATTTTAAGGCAGGTATTTTTTAATTTTAAACTACAGTCACCACTGCACCCTATGGTTTCTCCTTTCTCTGTTTGTTTTCGGTCGAATGACTGGATATGGCAGTTAGGGGAGGAGCTATATAGACAGCTCTGCTGTGGGTGATCCTCTTGCAACTTCCTGTTGGGAATGAGAATATCCCACAAGTAATGGATGATCCGTGGACTGGATACACCACAAGAGAAATAAATTTATCAGGTAAGCATAAATTATGTTTTAAAAACACATCCATATATATATATATATATATATATATATATATATATATGTATGTGTGTGTGTATGTATATGTATGTATATATATACAGTCTCTAGCAGACACGCAAAGAAACACACTCAGACACAGACACCCAAACAGACACTCAGCATTTGTTTACATTGACCTGACAAGTAATGAGATAAACTACAGTTTTGTAAAAAAAAAAAAAAAAGGAGATTTAGAAAACAAAATATGGAGTACTGATTATCATTTTTGTAAAGGAAGATGCCAACTAAATGATGACAACAGCATGCAGTGGCTGAAAGGAAAGGCCCTGAACTGCCTAAACAATAATTTAAAGGTTAAATGGTAGATTGGTTAATTCCGGAAAGGTCTCAGTCTCAAAGTCTGTAGAAAGATGGGAATAATCAGTAGTAAGGTCAAAATGTCCTAAAAAGGAACAGACAAAGGACACACACACACACTCAAACACACAAAGACATACACACACACAGAGACACCCACAGAAAACACTCAAAGACATACACACACAGAGAGACAACCACATAAAACACATAAAGACATACATTCACACACCCTCACTGAGACATCCACAGAAAACACACAAAGACATACACACACCCTCACAGAGACACCCACAGAAAACACCCACCCTCACAAAGATATCTACAGAAAACACAGCCATACACACTCACCCTCACAGAGGCATCCAGAGAAAATACACAAAGACAAACATACACACACCCTCACAGAGACACCCATAGAAAAAATTGCAGAAATTAAGAGATCACTTTTTAAATAATCATATTTGTAAATGTGCAAACAAAAATAATTCTGTGAATTCAAAATTGTACATTAATGATCTGGGTAGATGGCTAGATGAAGAAAAGTACTTTTAAAAGGTTGACATATGTTTGTATGATTTTTCCCCATTTTCCCCAACCAAGAGCACCACTTCAAATATAGTGTACAAATGTTCCCATCTGTCAGCTGTACTTATGGATTTTGAAAATGCTGTACTCTATATGGTCTTGGTGGAACCATAAGCTGTGGTACGCACATACTGTACAAAGTGCCAAATCTGTCTCACACTGTGCATAGTGGTTTAGTGCACACTCAGAAATCCTCTCAAATGCTAATACTTTACACCTTGTACTAACATCTAACATCTCCCATGCTAAATTAGCACTCTGCTGTAGTACCCACTGGTGGCTTGCCTCATGGGGCCCCCCTGGCCCATTGGGCCCCTGACAGGAGTCACCCCTGTCACCCCCTGATGGCGGCCCTGACAGTATATATATATATATATATATAATTTCTTCAGGTTTAGCACTCACAACTCAGTCCGGGGTGCTCAACAACAAACAAATATTTCAAATAAAATAGGCACTCTCCGTTTATCTTCACAAACTTTTTACTGTGCAATAAGTGACGTTTCGGGGTTTCACCCCCCGTTCTCTGAGGACGGGGGTGAAACCCCGAAACGTCACTTATTGCACAGTAAAAAGTTTGTGAAGATAAACGGTGAGTGCCTACTTTATTTGAAATATATATATATATATATATATATATATATATATATATACATACACACACACACATACACACAGTATGTTTTAAAACTGAAAATAATTATTTTATAGCTTTATTGTTTACAGAAGTGGAAATGTGTAAATATTATGACCTTTATGACCCCAACATCCTGCTGCTGGACCATTGCTAATTAAATTGTACTCTTGTTTGTTATTGTAGATGTGAAAGACTGGCTGTGGATAGATCCAGTGATGAAGAGGTTAAAAGGACAGTTTACCCACCCCCCAAAAATAAAAAAAAATCCTTTATTTGTTCCCAATTATCCATTTTACCTGCTGGATTGTATTAAATTGTTTACAAAGACATACTTAGCCTTTATATTGGCATTTGAAAATAGCTAATTTAGCCTTCAGTATCCATACCTATGCAGAAAGTTCTATACCTAGGTATAGGCTATTGACAAGCTTTGTAAACACAAACAGCAAAATAAATTACACTCACAGTGGGAGATGGAAAGGATAAAACTCTAAAATGTTAATTTTCAATTGTTCATTCTAAGTATTGTACAAAGACAGAGATAAGAAAGGGAAGCATTTGAATAAAACAATCACAAGATCTGATCTGTCAGCAAGCCAAGCCTATTTTGATGGGCTGTGGTTTCAAAGAGCAAATCCAGCTTTTTATTTTGCAAAAAAAAGCATAAATATGCAATTTCTCAAATATTTTATACATTGCAGCTGGTAAAACAAATCATGGTGAACACATTCAGGGGAAAAACTATTTTACAGTGCACTGTCCCTTTAAGGGTTGGATGCTGCCTGCTCTTCTATCATGCTGGCTGTAGTAGCAGCCCACTTATACTGACCGTATTGCCTTAAAAGGAAGGAATGACAGAGCCAGTTTTGAGAGGCAGCCCTTCTGGATGATAGCACCATGAGATCAGACCAAGGAAATGAACTGTATCAGGATAAGTGAGAGATGTGGGTATGAAGTGCTGCGGCTTTTATATCATATGCTAAATACCAGCTTTCCTGCAGCAAACTGAACATATCACTAGAAATAGCACTAGACAGTCCCTCTGTCAGAAAAAAATTACAGTAATAAATTTTACTTTATTTTAAAATACCATTTAAATGTCACAATTTATTAAAGATGTGTATACAATGATATAAATAGTGGTAATATTATAATATACAAGTTTATCAGTATGTTACTAATATGTTAAATATGTGAAAGACCACTCTTGGGCTAGAAGCTCACTGGGTCTATGCTATATTAAAGGGAAAGTGTACTGTATTATTCTTACCTTAATGCATCCCAGCTGCAAAGTATAAAATCAGTGTTAATTTTGACGGCAAATTTTGATTTAGTCTTAATTTTAGTCTTTTGACTAAAAACATAATTTATGTAAGTACTTACCTGATAAATTCAATTTTTTCATATTGGCAAGAGTCCATGAGCTAGTGACGTATGGGATATACAATCCTACCAGGAGGGGCAAAGTTTCCCAAACCTCAAAATGCCTATAAATACACCCCTCACCACACCCACAATTCAGTTTAACGAAACTGTTTCTTTCATGTAATTGGCAAGAGTCCATGAGCTAGTGACGTATGGGATAGTAATACCCAAGATGTGGAACTCCACAGAAGAGTCACTAGAGAGGGAGGGATAAAATAATAACAAGCCATTTTCCGCTGAAAAAAATAAATCCACAACCCAAAATATAAGTTTATTATCATAATGAAAAGAAAAAAACTCAATCATAAGCAGAGGAATCAAACTGAAACAGCTGCCTGAAAAACTTTTCTACCAAAAACTGCTTCCAAAGAAGCAAATACATCAAAATTGTAGAATTTAGTAAATGTATGCAAAGAAGACCAAGATGCTGCTTTGCAAATCTGATCAACTGAAGATTTATTCTTAAAAGCCCATGAAGTGGAGACTGATCTAGTAGAATGAGCTATAATTCTCTGAGACGGGGCCTGAACCGACTCCAAATAAGCCTGATGAATCAAAAGCTTTAACCAAGATGCCAAGGAAATGGCAGAAGCCTTCTGATCTTTCCTAGAACCAGAAAAGATAACAAATAGACTAGAAGTCTTCCTGAAATCTTTAGTAGCTTCAACATAATATTTCAAAGCTCTTACCACATCCAAAGAATGTAAGGATCTCTCCAAAGAATTCTTAGGATTAGGACACAAAGAAGGGACAACAATTTCTCTATTAATGTTGTTAGAATTCACAACCTTAGGTAGAAATGTAAATGAAGTCAGCAAAACTGCCTTATCCTGATGGAAAATGAGAAAAGGAGATTCACAAGAAAGAGCAGATAATTCAGAAACTCTTTTAGCAGAAGAGATGGCCAAAAGGAACAACACTTTCCAAGAAAGTAGTTTAATGTCCAAAGAATGCATAGGCTCAAACGGAGGAGCCTGCAAAGCCTTTAAAACCAAATTAAGACTCCAAGGAGGAGAGATTGATTTAATGACAGGCTTGATACGGACCAAAGCCTGTACAAAATAGTGAATATCAGGAAGCTTAGCAATCTTTCTGTGAAATAAAACAGAAAGAGCAGAGATTTGTCCCCTCAAGGAACTTGAAGACAAACCCTTATCCAAACCATCCTGAAGAAACTGTAAAATTCTAGGAATTCTAAAAGAATGCCAGGAGAATTTATGAGAAGAACACCATGAAATATAAGTCTTCCAAACTCGATAATAAATCTTCCTAGAAACAGATTTAAGAGCCTGTAACATAGTATTAATCAATGAGTCAGAGAAACCTCTATGAATAAGCACTAGGCGTTCAATTTCCATATCTTCAAATTTAATGATTTGAGATCCTGATAGAAAAACGGACCTTGAGACAGAAGGTCTGGCCTTAATGGAAGTGGCCAAGGTTGGCTACTGGACATCCGAACAAGATCCGCATACCAAAACCTGTGAGGCCATGCTGGAGCTACCAGCAACACAAACGATTGTTCCATGTTGATCTTGGAAATCACTCTTGGAAGAAGAACCAGAGGCAGGAAGATATAAACAGGTTGGTAACACCAAAGGAACTGCTAACGCATCCACTGCTTCTGCCTGAGGATCCCTGGACCTGGACAGGTACCTGGGTAGTTTTTTGTTTAGATTGGAAGCCATCAGATCTATTTCTAGACGACCCCACATCTGAACAATCTGAGAAAACACATCTGGATGGAGTGACCACTCCCCCAGATGTAAAGTCTGAAGGCTGAGATAATCCGCTTCCCAATTGTATATACCTGGGATATGAACCGCAGAAATTAGACAGGAGCTGGATTCCGCCCAAGCAAGTATCCAAGATACTTCTTTCATAGCTTGGGGACTGTGAGTCCCACCCTGATGATTGACATATGCCACCGTTATGATATTGTCTGTCTAAAAACAAATGAACGGTTCTCTCTTCAACAAAGGCCAAACCTGAAGAGCCCTGAAAATAGCACAGAGTTCTAAAATATTGATTGGTAACCTGGCCTCTTGAGATTTCCAAACCCCTTGTGCCGTCAGAGATCCCCAGACAGCTCCCCAACCTTAAAGACTTGCATCTGTTGTGATCACAGCCCAGGTTGGATGAACAAAAGAGGCCCCTTGAACTATACGATGGTGATCTAACCACCAAGTCAGAGAGAGTCGAACATTGGGATTTAAGGATATTAATTGTGATATCTTTGTATAATCCCTGCACCATTGGTTCATCATACAAAGCTGGAGAGGTCTCATATGAAAACGAGCAAAGGGGATCGCGTCCAATGCTGCAGTCATGAAACCTAAAACTTCCATGCACATAGCTACTGAAGGGAATGATTGAGAATGAAGGTTCCGACAAGCTGGAACCAATTTTAATCCTCTCTTGTCTGTTAGAGACAGAGTCATGGACACTGAATCTATCTGAAAACCTAAAAAGGTGACCCTTGTCTGAGGAATCAAAGAACTTTTTGGTAAATTGATCCTCCAACCATGTCTTTGAAGAAACAACACTAGTTAATTTGTGTGAGATTCTGCAGAATGTAAAGACTGAGCTAGTACCAACATATCATCCAAATAAGGAAACACCGCAATAACCCGTTCTCCGATTACAGAGAGTAGGGCACCGAGAACCTTTGAAAAGATTCTTGGAGCTGTCGCTAGGTCAAATGGAAGAGTGACAAATTGATAATGCTTGTCTAGAAAAGAGAATCTCAGAAACTGATAGTGGTCTGGATGAATCGGAATATAAATATATGCACCCTGTAAGTTTATTGTGGACATATAATGCCCTTGCTGAACAAAAGGCAGAATAGTCCTTATAGTCACCATTTTGAAAGTTGGCACTCTTACATAACGATTCAAAATTTTCAGATCCAGAACTGGCCTTTAAGAAAAAAATTTTCTTTGGGACAATGAATAGATTTGAATAAAACCCCAGATCCTGTTCCTGAAACGGAACTGGTATGATTACCCCTAAAAGCTCCAGGTCTGAAATACACTTCAGAAAAGCCTGAGCCTTTACTGGATTTGCTGGGATGCTTTGAATCCTATTCGGTACCCTTGAGAGACAATACTCTGAATCCATTGATTTTGGACAGAATCTGCCCAAATGTTTTGGAAGAATCTTAATCTGCCCCCTATCAGCTGAGCTGGAATGAGGGCCGCACCTTCATGCAGACTTGGGGGCTGGCTTTGGTTTCTTAAACGGCTTGGATTTACTCCAACTTGAAGAAGGTTTCCAATTGGAACCAGATTCTTTGGGGGAAGGATTAGGTTTCTGTTCCTTACTTTGTCGAAAGGAACGAAAACGGTTAGAAGCTTTAGATTTACCCTTAGGTCTTTTATCCTGAGGCAAAAAACTCCCTTCCCCCCAGTAACAGTTGAAATAATCAAATCCAACTGAGAACCAAATAACTTATTAGCTTGGAAAGAAAGAGATAGTAATCTAGACTTAGATACCAGCATTCCAATATTTGAGCCACAAAGATCTTCTAGCTAAAATAGCTAAAGACATAGATTTAACATCAATTTTGATTATATCAAAAATGGCATCACAGATAAAATAATTAGCATGTTGAAGCAAGCGAACAATCCTAGACAAATCAGGATCCATTTCCTGTTGCGCTAAACTTTCCAACCAAAAAGTTGAAGCAGCTGCAACATCAGCCATAGAAATGGCAGGCCTAAGAAGGTGGCCAGAATATAAATAAGCTTTCGTTAGATAGGATTCAAGTTTTCTATCTAAAGGATCTTTAAAAGAAGTACTTCTTCCACAGGAATAGTAGCATGTTTAGCAAGAGTAGAAATAGCCCCATCAACTTTGGGGATCTATTCCCAAAACTCCAATCTAACTGCTGGCAAAGGATAAAAAAAATTTAAACCTTGAAGAAGGAATAAAAGAAGTACTAGGCCTATTCCATTCCTTAGAAATCATATCAGAAACAGCATCAGGAACTGGAAAAACCTCTGGAGTAACCACAGGAGGTTTATAAACAGAATTTAAACATTTACTAGTTTTAATATCAAGAGGGCTAGTTTCCTCAATATCCAATGTAATCAACACCTCTTTTAACAAGGAACGAATATACTCCATTTTAAATAAATAAGTAGATTTGTCAGTGTCAATATCTGAGGAAGGATCTTCTGAATCAGCTAGATCCTCATCAGAGGAGGATAATTCAGTATGTTGTCGGTCATTTGAAATTTCATCAACTTTATGAGAAGTTTTAAAAGACCTTTTACGTTTATTAGAAGGCGGGATGGCAGACAAAGCCTTCTGAATCGCATCAGCAATAAAATCTTTTATATTCACAGGTGCATCATGTACATTAGATGTTGAAGGAACAACAGGCATTGTACTATTACTGATGGACACATTCTCTGCATGTAAAAGCTTATGACAACTATTACATACCACAGCTGAAGATATAATCTCCACAAATTTACAACAAATGCACTTAGCTTTGGTAGAGCTGTTATCAGGCAGAAGGGTTCCAACAGTGGTTTCTGAGACAGGATCAGATTGAGACATCTTGCAAATGTAAGAGAAAAAACAACATATAAAGCAAAATAATCAATTTCCTTATATGGCAGTTTCAGGAATGGGAAAAAATGCAAACAGCATAGCCCTCTGATATAGAAAAAGGCAAGAGGCATATAGGAATGGGGTTTTAAATAATTAAATTATTTGGCGACAAGTATGACGCACAATGCAAACTGAATTTTTTTTGGCGCTAACAACATCCGGAAATGACACACTCGCGTCATTGTAGATGCAACCTTGTGCAAGGAACTCGGCGTCAACTAAGACACCAGAAATTACGATTTTGCGTCATCGGACATACCTTTGCGCCAAAAAATTCTCGCGACAAAAAATTCTCGCGACAAGAATGACGCAATAAACTTTGGCATTTTGCGCCCTCGCGAGCCTAATTTTGCCCGCAAAATTTCATGAAAAATCAGTCAATTGAAAAAAAAGACTAAACCCCAGGTAAGAAAAATATTTTCCTAAATATGTTTTTCTCCCAATTATGAAACTGATAGTCTGCAATAGGAAATATACATAAAGTGCCAAACCATAGCTGAGAGTGTCTTAAGTAATGAAAACATACTTACCGAAAGACACCCATCCACATATAGCAGATAGCCAAACCAGTACTGAAACAGCTATCATTAGAGGTAATGGAATATGAGAGTATATCGTTGATCTGAATAAGGGAGGTAGGAGATGAATCTCTACGACCGATAACAGAGAACCTATTAAATAGATCTCCCGCAAGTAAAACCATTGCATTCAATAGGTTATACTCCCTTCACAACCCTCTGACATTCACTGTACTCTGAGAGGAATCGGGCTTCAAAATGCTGAGAAGCGCATATCAACGTAGAAATCTTAGCACAAACTTACTTCACCACCTCCATAGGAGGTAAAGCTTGTAAAACTGAATTGTGGGTGTGGTGAGGGGTGTATTTATAGGCATTTTGAGGTTTGGGAAACTTTGCCCCTCCTGGTAGGATTGTATATCCCATACGTCACTAGCTCATGGACTCTTGCCAATTACATGAAAGAAATGCCATTTTAGTTTTAGTCGTATTTTAGTCATCTGAATTGTTTTAGTTTTAGTCTAATTTTAGTCGACTAAATCGCAAGTCGATTTTAGACGACTAAATTTCCAGAAGATTTTAGTCTACTAAAATCTAAGGGGTTTAGTTAAAGTGTGATGCATTATTTAAGCATTTCTCTATAATTTCCAAACTCATTATATACTCCAGGATTAAACATAACACTTATTATTATTTATCGTATTAAGGTTTAAACATGCAATACAGACACAGATTTAGCCGTTGTGATATGTAACATCTTTATTAAGCTTAAAATTAAATAAAACCAAGTTTCATAAAAAAACAGAAGTGCAACTTTAAAATATAAAAAAATTAACTGTAGACTGTATTGGCTGTAACGCCATTGCACATATTACCCAATATAAAAAACTTTAACAGCTCTCTGTTAATAATTAAAACAAGTATCAAGTAACTCAACACAACAAAACGTTTCTGCCGCTAGCACAGGCACAGCATAACTTAAACCCATACTCGTGGGTTATGCTTATTTCTATAGGAAGAATCAATTGATTGTTCACAGATTCTAAAAAATTTCGGCAACTAAATTAACACTGCTCTAGAACTTCCAAACTAATTATACTCTGGAATAAAGGTTTATTAACCTGTGTTTATTTATGGTATTAAGGTATGAACATGCAATACAGATTTAACTGTTGTGGTATATAACATGTCTTTATCTTAAAATTAAATAAAACCAAGTTTCGTAAATAAAGAAGATAGCCTTGCTTTTTTATATACAAAAGAGCAGTAATTAGATACAAATTGATTATAACACCTTGCATAAAGTGTTTATTTTGACAGCAAATTTTGATTTAGTCATAGTCTTTTGACTAAAATGTCATTTTGATTTAGTTCTAGTCAATGGCCTCTAGTTATCAAGCCGTCAACCTCAAATACGCTGCAATTCCGCAGCGTATTTGTGGCGAGGCTGATTCGCCTTAGTTATCAAGCCCTTTACACCGGCAAAAGTAGAATTTTGTGACGTAAGCTTTGATCCGCCGGACTCAGTCCGACACAGATCGATTCTTACGTCACTCCAGATGTTCCGCACAATCTGACTACTTTTGCTAGTTATCAAAAAACTAGCAGGTACGCTCGGCAATTTTCCGGCCCAGCGTACCTGGTTTTCAAACCGCCGCCCTGGAGGCGGCGGATCCCATAGGAATCAATGGGAGTCTGACCATAGCGAAAGCTCATGTTCGCTGCTGCCCGACATCCCATTGATTGCTATGGGAGATGTCTGCACCTAACACCCTAACATGTACCCCGAGTCTAAACACCCCTAATCTGCCCCCCTACACCGCCGCAACTAAATAAAGTTATTAACCCCTAAACCGCCGCCCCTAGACACCGCCGCAACTATAATAAATGTATTAACCCCTAAACCGCCGCTCCCGGAGCCCACCGCCACCTACATTATACCTATTAACCCCTATCCTGCCCCCCCTACACCGCCGCCACCTATAATAAATTTATTAACCCCTATCCTGCCGATCCCGGACCCCGCCGCAACTAAAAAATTGTTTAACCCCTAAACCGCCGCTCCCGGACCCCGCCGCCACCTATATTAAACGTATTAACCCCTAATCTGCCCCCCTACACCGTCGCCACCTATAATAAACTTATTGACCCCTATCCTGCCCTCCCCTACACCGCCGCCACTATAATAAAATTATTAACCCCTAAACCTAAGTCTAACCCTAACACCCCCCTAACTTAAATATTAATTAAATACATCTAAATAAATTTAACTCTTATTAAATTAATTATTCCTATTTAAAACTATATACTTACCTTTAAAATAAACCCTAAAATAGCTACAATGTAATTAATAATTACATTGTAGCTATTTTAGGATTTATTTTTATTTTACAGGTAACTTTGTATTTATTTTAGCTAGTTAGAATAGTTATTAAATAGTTATTAACTATTTAATAACTACCTAGCTAAAAGAAATACAAAATTACCTGTAAAATAAATCCTAACCTAAGTAACACTTAAACCTAACACTACACTATCATTAAATTAATTAAATAAATTACCTACAAATAACTACAATTAAATAAACTAACTAAAGTGCAAAAAATAAAAAAGCTAAGTTACAAAAATTAAAAAAAATAAGTTACAAACATTTCAAAAATATTACAACAATTTTAAGCTACTTACACCTAATCTAAGCCCCCTAATAAAATAACAAATCCCCCCAAAATAAAAAAATTCCCTACCCTATTCTACATTAAAAAGTTACCAGCTCAATTACCTTACCAGCCCTTAAAAGGGCCTTTTGCGGGGCATGCCCCAAAGAAAACAGCTTTTTTGCCTGTAAAATAAAAATACAACCCCCCCAACATTAAAACCCACCACCCACATACCCCTACTCTAACCCAAACCCCCCTTAAATAAACCTAACACTACCCCCCTGAAGATCATCCTACCTTTAGCCGTCTTCAGCCAGCCGACCACTGATGGAACCGAAGAGGAGATCCGGAGCGGCAGAAGTCATAAAGCTGTCAAAAAGCCGAAGAGCAGCGAGATCGGATGAGTGATAACTATCACAGTCCGCTGCTCATCGCCCCGTACTTGGTGTGCGGCTTTTTGACAGATTTATTGATAACTTTGGCGAGATTTTTCAGGTCCGCGGCGGCGATGGTAGGCGAGCTTAGGCGGGCGTATTGGGCCAGCGAAGGCAGGTAAGTAGACACGTTGATAACTAGAGGCCATAGTCTTTTGACTAAAATGCCATTTTAGTTTTAGTCATATTTTAGTCAGCAGAATTGCTTTAGTTTTATGCTCATTTTAGTCTAGTTTTAGTCGACGAAATTAACACTGTATAAAATGAATGAAAAATTGCTTCATGTTTATTTTTATATATGAAATAGCTGACTTTGCTCTCTAAAAACCATAACCCATTAAGGGCTAGATTAACGAGAGGGACAATAATTTGTGCTCCAGCTTGCAGGTTAATTCCGATAGAGGCTTTTTGCATGCATCTGGTAGTGCGTGTATTACAAATTTTCGCACAAGCACGAACCCAACGCGAGCAAAAAGCCGAAGTCCAAATAGCACAACCTCGTTAATGTATTCCCCCATAGACTTCAATGGAGCGCAAAAGTGGAAAAAAAATGTAATTTTTTGTGCCTAATAAAGCACATTTTCACAAATTCCAGCGAGGGAATGCCTGTTGTGGATATATATATATGTTTTTCCCCGGTGCGTTGAACACGGCTCTGTATGCCGATGTGAGTTTTTTTACTTGTCTTGAGGAAGGCTTCTATGTAAGCCGAAACATCGACCTACGACCTAACTATGTTGTTACTATGAATAATAAATGATTTTCTATTTGCTGACATGCAATTTACACAAATCCTGAGAGTGCCCTCCCTTTCTGAGTTCTTATCTACATTACTATAGACGATTGCACCCAGGTCCTGAATTAACTACCAAAGTTGGAGTGCTGGAACACGTGCTATTGGAGTTATATATATATATATATATATATATATATATATATATATATATACACATACATACACATACATATATATACATACATACATACATACATACACACATACAATCAGGGAGCAAGTCCTACAAAAAAAAGTGTGTGAACTCACCAAGACTTCCACCCCTCACAATTAATATTGTTTTAGACACATTTACATACACATACACACACACACGCTGTATTTATATTTATATAATCTATACACTCTGGTTAATGAAAGCAAATTAAAACCAATGAAGGACTGAATGGTTGCAATTGGGCCTGAGGATGGACACCCATGGTTACATTTTTTATTTGTAATTTAGGATTCAACTGATACTGAATACTGAGACGCCAGACACACACTTTTTAGATCACATGAAGGGGCATTTGTATATAGATGAAGTTGAATAATCCAAAAGCTAAGAGCCTTAGTAAAATTTAGGAGTTGTTATTCCCTGGCTCTCAGGATGTGTAAGGTTCTGTAATGTAAACATCTGATATCATGATCTTTATAAGGTTTGTGTGTGCACTCCGCAGTAAGAAACAATGATAATGTGATTTAAAGTAAAATTATGGTCACAAGACGTCTGAGTGTTATTTTCTTTTACCATTAATACATATACCAAGTAAATGTGAAGCAAGTAACATTGGCGGAGGAAGCAGGAGGCATGAGGGCATTGTGACATTAAAAGCAAAACAGGTCACCTTGCACTTTGAGATGAAACTGGAAAGGTTGAATCTGCAGCAAATACATTATTTTGCACAAGTCGGCATTCTGCAGAGAATTTGGCCTGCTGACCATAAATTGATAATACAAATACCAACATAGATAAACAGACAGCATATACAATTGGTGTATAAAATAAAGTAATTGAGCTTATCCTACTTAAAGATATTTCACAAACACCTTTAATTGCAAGGACTATTTTTCTATGTGTGTACACTTGTATTTCCCTTGCAAACCTCATCCCAGCTATCTCTATTTCTTTAGTGAAACACTTAATTTAAAAAAAAAAAAAACTTTAAAATAACTAAACTAGACCCATATAAACACCTATTGTTTAATGCCAAGATCCAGGGTGTCTAAACTTTGTTTTTTAACTCACATGGTGCATAGCTAGCTTAGCTTAAGTTCCTCACACCCTCCTTCCTGTGGGCTGAGATCTGTGTCTGACAGCAACTCCAGAATCCTCCTTTGTCACCCAGTCTCACCACTTCAAGTGCAATAGTCCTGTTTCTGCTAAGGGGAGATAAATAACCCCAGAGCAAGCCACACAGAAATGTAAGCACCATGTGTTTGACACAGTGTGGCGTGATCACACAACAGGACCGCTGACAGGCTTGCATTTAGTGTATTGTAGGAAGTGTTAATGCCCATTACTAGAGGATCTCACTAGCCCTCTAACAAGACTGTGCTCCAGCTCCTCCAACCAGCAGCAGCAGTGTTTACTGAAGCATTTTTGTTCTCTATCCAGGGGGAACTTAGTTCCACCTGCAAAAATAGTGCAGGAACTCTGTTCCCATGCATTCCTGCTGAACTTCACCTCTGCTCATGCCCCTTATAACAGCCAAGTTTTCTGCCTGCTGCTGCCTAGTACTATATATCCCGGCACCTATACCCATATCATCATAAGCCACGGATATCTTGAGCTTCAGAGTAGAAGTATAAAGAAATGGTGACTGTGAATAGAAATGAACAATGAATTAAAAAGGAGAGATGGAAAAGGTTAGTGAGAAATAATTAGAGAGTGAGAAAAAAAGAAATGAAGCCGCTAAGGGTTTGGAGGAGATCAACCAATCACCATAGAGAGGCAGTTAATAGGCCAATGAGGAAGGGAAAAAAACCTGAGATAGTATAAGAGGTTCTGAGAAAGCAAAGAGCAAATAGCTAGGTATTGGTGTGTATATATGTGCCCTTTTTAAATCCTGTATTTTATATGTGTTATAACTGGCTATATAGCTAGGTAATGGCGTGCAAATATGCCCCTCTCTGTCTGTGGGATCACTGGCTGTATACGAGATAGCTGGCTATATAGCTAGGTAATGGTGTGTATACACACCTCTCTCTGTATGTGGGATCACTGGCTATATAGCTAGGTAATGGTATGTATACACACCTCTCTCTGTATGTAGTATCACTGGCTATATAGCTAGGTAATATTATGTTTATACACCTCTCTCTGTATATGAGATCACTGGCTATATAGCTAGGTAATGGTGCGTATATATACACCCCTCTCTGTATAAGAGATCGCTGGCTATATAGCTAGGTAATGTTGAGTATATACACCCCTCTTTGTATGTGGGATCACTGACAATATAGATAGATTATTTTGTGTATGCACATCCCTCTCTATATGTGGGATCATTGGCTATATAACTAATTAATGGTGTATATACAGACCCCTCTCTGTATTTGGGATTGCTGGCTATATAGCTAGGTAATGGTGTGTATATACACTTTACACCCCTCTCTATATGTGGGGTCGCTGGCTATATAGCTAGGTAATAGTGTATATACATACCCCTATGTGTATTTGGGATCCCTGACTGGATGGATAGCTAGGTAATGAATTGTGTGTATATATATATATATATATATATATATATATATATATATATATATATATATAGCTAGGTAATTGTAATGCTTGTGGGATATTACATTATCAGACTGAACTCGGCCAGTAGTCTTCTTATCCAGGCCTCGAGTCGGAAAGATAGGGAAAATCCCAGAGCAGAGAAAGTTTGCAAGATGAGGTAAATGGCACTCACCACAGGCAGGATGGTCTTCGGCGGCAACAGGCAGGGAATCAGAGAAAGGCAGTCCAGGGGTAACCACAAGTAGGGTCAGGCAGGCAGGGTCTGGTAACGGCAAAGCAGTCCAAAAGTAAACCACTAGAATGGTCAGGCAGGCAGTGTTTGGCAACAGAGAGGAAATCGAGAACAATAGGGGTTAAGGCAGGCAGGCAGAGTTCAGCAGCAGTATATCAATCCAGCAATTTAGGGGTTAACAGGCAGAGTAGTCAGACAGGCAGAGTTCAGCCGCGGTATATCAATAAGGAAATCAGAGAAGTAATGATCTATCACACACAGAAGCACACAAAGAAACACCTATACTTGGGCAGTGATAGATTGCTTTTGGAAAACTTACATAGGCGCAGGGTTCACGCCACAGGCGTCCTAACGGCATCAGAGAGAGGAGCGCGCGGCGATGACGTCAACGCCAGATGCATCTGGGCCCGACACAGCCTCTGGCAATGAGCAGGGAAGTAAATGCCCTGCCCCTAACAACAGCTAGAGCGGTGCAGCCTGACAGTAATGGTGTATATAAACATATTTTTATATTTGGGATCGCTGGCTATATAAGCTAGGTAATGGTGTATATATACACACCTCTCTGTATTTGGGATAATTGGCTATATAGCTAAATAATGGTGTATATACACATCCCTCTCTGTATTTGGGATCACTGGCTATATAAGCTAGGTAATGGTGTGTGTGTGTGTGTGTATATATATATATATATATATATATATATATATATATATATATAAATATATATATATATATATGTACAAAGAGATCAGCACTCACCAGCAAAGCAACCACTCTGTGCACGGCCTGTAAATATCTAAAGGAAAAAGGGGCTGGGGATCAGGATCCGGTGTGTATCCTAAGTTGTCCACAACACTTAAGCCAGCATGAAGAGATTTGAATAATCACCTTTAATGTATCAAAACATAACGTTTCGGCCTCACATGGAGGCCTTGGTCACATGTAAAAAACACACATAGCACTGGATCCTGATCTCCAGACCCTTTTTCCTATCTATATATATATACACACACATACATTACACACCCCTCTGTATTTGGGATTGCTGGCTATATAAGCTAAGTGATGTGGTGTATATGTATGTATGTATGTATGTGTATGTATATATATATATATATATATATATATACATATACATATATACATATATATATATATATATATATATATATATATATATATATATATATATATATATATATATACACACATACACACACCTCTCTGTATGTACAAGAGAGGCGTCATATAAAAATAATGAACATGGCTTGAAGTGTATAGATGCAAAATGTAGGAAAATAAGCTTGCAAATAAGAGGTGTTTTGTTTATTAGCAGTAGTAATATTTTAAAGAAACATTTTTGCTAACTCAAGTATAGTGCAAACATTCTTCTAATTTAAAGGACAATTAAATATAGTAGAATTGCACAATCAACAGGTGTATAATTAAAAAAAAAAAGATAATACAATAGTACTTACTCTGAAATCAGTAGCAGATTTGTTTCAGACAAATGTATAATATTTTATTAGCCATCCCTGTATCATGTGACAGCCACCAGCCAATCACAGACTCATATATGTACATAGTGTGAACTCTTGCACATGCTCAATAGGAGCTTGTGCCTCAGAAAGTTTGCCTAGAAAAGACATACTGGTTTTTTTTTTTTAAAATTGCATCTGAATCACCAAACTTTAATTTTGAATTTAGTGCCCATATAAAATGTGTGCATTACTCATCTTGTTCCTTTGCTATCTCTTGATGTCAAAGCATTCTCTTTTATCAAAGCGATCACTACAGAAAGGTACAAACTGACCGTGCCAACAGGTGATAACCAGAATCTGTTAACAGTTTTATTGAAATAAGATGGATGTCTGTAATAAAAAAATAAAACACTGTATACTTTTATTATAAACAGCTATTAAACTGTATAGGCAAAACCAGGATCCCTTAAAGGGACAGTCTACACCAGAATTTTTATTGTTTTAAAAGATAGATAATCCCTTTATTACCCATTTCCCAGTTTTGCATAACTAACAGTTATAATAATATACTTTTAACCTCTGTGATTATCTTGTATCTAAGCCTCTGCAAACTGCCCCTTTTTTCAGTTCTTTTGACAGACTTGCAGTCTAGGCAATCAGTGCCTGCTCCTAGATAACTTCTCATGCACGAGCACAGTGTTATCTATATGAAATACATGAACTAACACCCTCTAGTGGTGAAAAACTGTTAAAATGCAATCTGAAAGAGGTGGGCTTCAAGGTCTAAGAAATTAGCATATGAACCTCCTAGGTTTAGCTTTCAACTAAGAATTCCAAGAGAACAAAGCAAAATTGGTGATAAAAGTAAATTGGAAAATTGTTTAAAATTACATGCTCTATCTGAATCATGAAAGTTTATTTTGGCCTAGACTGTCCCTTTAAAGTAAAAGATTTTTATGCAATATTAAAAAAGCAAATAACATTCTGGACATTTGTGTAATGGAAACATGCTAGGCCTCATTCCACAGAATTATATATACTGTACATTGTTAGCAAAGTATGAAGCACCCCACCCACAGATTTCTTTACAATTTTTCACACTTGCAAAACGTATAATATATATTTTTTTTACAGACAGCACCTCGGGGTGTGCAGCTTTTAGTCCTGGCAGAAACACAGGCATTGTAAAGCAGCATAATATTGTATACAGTGATAAAAGAAGTGTTTAAAAAACAACTGATTATATGACAGAGCACTAAAAAGTAGTCTAGCTTGTCTCACTGATGACTAAAGAGGGAATAAACATTATATGCAAAGGATACTGAACCCAAATTGTTGCTTTCATGATTCAGATAGAACAAGCAATTTTATACATCTTTTTAATTTACTCCTATTATCAATTTTTCTTTGTTCTCTTGCTATCTTTATTTGAAAAAGGCGGCATTTAAGTTAAGGAGCCAGCCAATTTTAGGTTCAGCCCACTGTACAGCACTTGTTTCTTGGTGGGTGAATTTATCCACCAATCAGCAAGAACAACCCAGGTTGTTCACCAAAAATGGGCCGGCATCTAAACTTACATTCTTGCTTTTCAAATAAAGATACTAAGAGAATGAAGAAAACCTGATAATAGGAGCAAATTAGAAAGTTGCTTAAAATTGCATGCTCTCGAGAGTTCCGGGGGAGAAGCGTGTGTGTAAGGTCACGTGTAGCACTTGCTCTGTGTCTCCCTGCAAGCTGTTGGCGGAGGATCTTCGCGCCGAAAACCCTGGGCGGCTTGCTGAGCCTAGCTGATATCGCCACCAGAGCTCTAACAGTGCCATGTCATCGCACTTTGCAGCGTATTCCAGTGCTTGAAAGGACTGGCTGTTTGTCTACTCTTCCATATTACAGCTTTCTGAACTGGCTATCTACCTTTCACTTATACCGTTCTCAGCGTGAAGGCTCCTAGGCACTACTTCTCTATCCCTCCCTCCCACGGGTGCTGCGTGAGGGGGGTTTAACCTTACTCTGCTGGCTTGAATCTGCAGCAAACTCAGAAGAGGAGATATTCCTGGGATTGCTTTAATGGCTGCTGACTCCATCTATACGGGTAGAGGGACTGCAGAATGAAGCTCCGGGTTAGCTGCACTCAGAAGTCTCTCACCAACAACCAGAGTAAATTGCTTAGCCCCAAACACGCTGCTGTGCTCTCTTCCTCTGCTACCCTACCTCTATTAATGACGGACGAGCCTGCTTTCCTTCCTTTACATATCGGAGGACATCTGGAGGGAAGACAGACTTTCTAGTGCTCTGCTATCTTTTTTTGGGTATCTTGAGAAGGGCGCAGAGGTGTTTTCCTTTTGCATGGTCGTCTTCACATTGTTTGTCATCTGGCGACAAGTGTGCTGTTTGACAGACTGTTTATCTTGGGTCTCCTTTTGAATGTCCCTGAGAAGTCGCTGCCCCCGCTTGGATCGAGCTGTTTTCCCCTTCCACCGGTGCTGCGAGAGGGGGCTGCTCCTACGTATGGTCTGTGTATCTGCTGGGGCTACAGTGGACTGTTTCTTAGGAGGTTTGAATCTGAATCTCTTATCTACAGGAGATATCAAGTGAAGAGTGCCACATTGCATATATACACTTCGGAGGTTACGTGGAAAAAGAGAGCCCAGCTCCCCCACTATGATGTGAGGGGGGTGTGGAGTGCTGTCTCTTCTTTGGATCCATCTGTTCCAGGCCGGCAATGAGAGGACTCTCTCACCGTTAGCTGTTTGTGAGTTGTTTTTTTTTAATTGTCATTTCTGGGGCCTCTGACTTTATTTTTGATTCAGGCTGTTTCCCTCTCATATGGGCATCCCGTGAGGGAAGTTGCCCTCTCTTGTGGTCGGCTTGACCCCACCCCCCGGTCATAATCAAATCTTGTCAAGGGGAAAAGAAGAAAGGGAAAAAGTAAAGCTTTGATCTTCTGCGTTAACTATTTCATGGTTTCTCCCTTCTGCTAATCTTATTGCTGTCACTGGACAATAAGATAATTATCACACAGAATGTACCTTTTCCAATCCCTTGCTGTTCTCCTTTTTTTTATGTCATTTTATATGTCCTTAAGCTAATACAATTTTTCGTCTGTCTTTTTCTAGTGTGCTGGTAATTATTGGCTGTTAGAATTGCTTAACTAGGAAGCTTGTTTTTTATTACATGTATTAACTATTAGTTAACATATTTTGCCCAAATTTAGCATTGTGGACTGTTTTAGTTACACTCGCAACAGAGTTGTTTTGCGTGATTGTTGGGAACATTTGGCAGGATTGTTGGGAATATCCTCACTATTATCTAATCCCCCTCAGTACTTTTCATCTGAATTTGATGTGTTTTAGCTAAATATACTAATACAATACTAAGATCCCTTATTGGGACTGCCACTACCATTTTGATCTGGCTCTCTCAGACTTGGGACTCTCACGTTTAAATGTTTTCATAATTTTCTTATATTAAGTCATAACTATAGAACTGGTTGTGTCCCTATAGTGGTTAAATCTTATGTGGAACTAGACTGTAATACACAGGTTAATCCCGGTCTACGTCTTAACCAGAGGTTTGATACTTCACGCCTGACTCCTGGTAATCTTGACTTAGACGCCTCCATTTCTGTGAAGGTCTCACATTATTGGTTATTGTTCCATAGGGTCCTCTTGCCTTCCCCCCCAACTGGTCTTTTAGGGGAATTACTTCTTAGGCTGGAATTCTCCTCTTTCTCTTTTTGTAATCAACTCTCTCATAGTGATATTATGTGTAAGTGAATCAAGTTAACTTCCCTCTCCTTAATTTATTTCACTGGGTTGGGAGCACCCTACACTTTCTTCCCCTCTTGGTAAGGGGGTTCATCCCCCACCCCCCTTTTTTTTTTCTTTTCCTCTAGTTCCACCAGCTCCTTCTCTATGACCGATAACAGAGAACCTATGAAATAGACCCCGTAGAAGGAGATCATTGCATTCAAATAGGCAATACTCTCCTCACATCCCTCTGACATTCACTGCACGCTGAGAGGAAAACCGGGCTCCAACCTGCTGCGGAGCGCATATCAACGTAGAATCTAGCACAAACTTACTTCACCACCTCCATAGGAGGCAAAGTTTGTAAAAACTGATTTGTGGGTGTGGTGAGGGGTGTATTTATAGGCATTTTAAGGTTTGGGAAACTTTGCCCCTCCTGGTAGGAATGTATATCCCATACATCACTAGCTCATGGACTCTTGCTAATTACATGAAAGAAAATCAGTTATTTCAAATTCCAAAAAAAAGTAAGGACTTATTTGTAAACAATTAAATCCACTCCTGGAGGACAAGGCAGAGGCAGCAGCAGCCGCCAAGATGTCAACGTAACTCCGGAGCTGCGGGTTCCAGTCCTTACTGTGCCTGCGTCCTGCAGATATTTGCTTTATACTTTGCACCACTGTCCCTAAGAAGCTCGGTAACCTATCTGGCACAGTGATATAAATATTTTCGTCTCCCAACTCCCTTGGTACTGTAACAATCCAGAACCCTGGAGTGCCATCACCGCTACCTCCATAGATAGATAAGCCCAACCAGGCAACTCCCAAGGGCTCTAACTTCTTACAGCGAGGGCAAGGGATCGACAACAGCCCAAACTTACTATCAGCTCCATGCACAAGTAGCAGGTCATCTGCCATCTTGGAAGGCCTCCTGCATTACCCTGTAGACTACAAGTAAATGCAGCTCTCCTAGTCGCAGCTCAGACTGCAATCTTATGTGGCTTTAATCTGTGGGGGCATGGGATCCACAGTGGTCCCGTAACAACGCTGCCCACATTTGTCAGACTTATTTGTATACAGACAGTCTCCACAACTGTTGCAACATCTAATAGTAGGTGTTTAAAATACCTGATGTGTTAGCTGGACTGCTACTTATTGATCTCACTCATGTATTTACTAATATCTTGTCCATCATAGCCATACTCCTCAACTGGCTGTCTACCTTACTGTAATAGACTTAGAAGTGATAACAAGCAGATACATTATTTTCCATTGAATTACACAAAACCACATACCAGTGCTTTTCAACAACTATTTCACACTAAATATACTGCTGCAGCATTTTCATTTATGTGTCTCTTGCTCTCAAGTCCTTTGGGTTGACTGATTTTTTTTCTTCCTTGTGAGGTAGAAAATATGTGACCTACATATTTTTATTTTCTCCTTACCTCTTTATTGCAGTAAACTTTTCTATAGCTTAATAGGCATTATATGCTGCCTTTGTACCAATTTGTGATCCTGATTTGAATATGTGTATTACACTGCTGCAATCTTCAACATTCTTTATTCAAATATAGAACCTAGGCACTGGATACTTTTATTTTCCAATAAACTGGTATGTGTGTTATATAATACCTTACAATGAAATCAAGACAGCCAATCTCACACCTCATTTCACCATAATACAGAAACCACTGGCCCATACTATCGTCCATGCCCTCAAAGCAAGATATAGTAGACATTGTGAGAACATGCACCAGAGAAGAATTATCAGAACTGAAACAAGATGTCCACACACTTGGATTTTGTGTTGAGAGTGAACTTCCGTAATTATAGAGATTATGGAGCAGATCACTTCTACAACCTACACTTGCCTAACTTGTCAGGTTTGTTATTGAACTATTTTGATATGTATTCAATTGGTTTATTGTGAATTTTACATACACTACCTACAGCACTGAAGCTGTACATTTGATTAGGATGCACAGGTTTCTATATTTAATGTTTTCTAAGTATATTTTATTAAAGGGACATGCCAGTCAAAATTTAAATGCATAGATGAATTACATATTTAGGTAGAAACATATTTGCAATATACATGTATTAGCAAAAATGCTTCTAGTTAAAGCTATCACTGTTAGTATTATTTGTCTCTGCATGCGCAGAATAGCTAGATATTCTTAGTACCCCAGTATTTTTAAATGTGGTGTTAGTATTTTGTTTAGGAAATCTATCCCGTTCACACCTATTTATGTGACCAAAGATTTAGAAGGGAAGTTTTTAGGTTTTGTTTGGTCTGCTATATGGAAGACTGGTAACATTTGTAACCATGCATGTCCCAAATGCTTTTAAAAAAAAAAACGTCCTCTTTAATTCCGCCAAATTATAAATCTCTCTTAAGGACCAATCTACCTAAGCGGTGAATTTACCATTCCACTCCAACCAACAATAGAATATCTCAAAAACAATCTCGGCTTTGTAGAAGGGATTGAGAGATCTTAATTTGTATTATATATGGTGCTTTATCCATCCACAGGTGCAGGACTTCATTTTCTACTCACACCCACAGCAAACCAACACCAGGATAGCAACTAGCACACTATATAGACCTAAAGAACAGGGGGAGGGGGGCATTGGAGTTCCAAATTTACATTACTATAGGATGGCTTCTTTTTTAGTCAGGGTTCATGATTTGTTTAAAAATGCTTGTACTAAAGAATGGGTTCAAATTGAACATGACCTAATCTACAATGTACAATAAAGTAGAACATGTTAGTTATCACCTGCTCACAGAGAGTTCACTAATGCACCTATATTATTCAAGAAACGTTTTCAGTATGGGACAATTGCATTAAAAAGTTAAAGCAATAGCTACGATACCTTCCCCCTTAACCCCCATACTCAATCATTTGAGGCTTCCTCTTGCCATCCTGACCAGTAACACAATACAGTGCTATGTTCCCTTTAATTCTGTCTTAATGGACGGTTGTTTGAATTTACAAACAAATCTCTCAGAATCTGTTGGCCCCATGTTTGACCACTGGTAGAAATATTTTCAATGGTCCCATTTCCTCTCCAGTCACCACCATATAAGAAACAAGATTTGAACATTTGTGTTATAACCTATCCCAATCTAAAGCCATACTTTCCTCAGCCTATAAACTAATAATAGTTCACCACTCAACTCTTCTACCAACCTATACCACTAAATGGGAAGCAGAATTACAACCTATTGTCAAAAAACACAATTTATGCTTAACTGATAAATTTATTTCTCTTGTGGTGTATCCAGTCCACGGATCATCCATTACTTGTGGGATATTCTCATTCCCAACAGGAAGTTGCAAGAGGACACCCACAGCAGAACTGTTATATAGCTCCTCCCCTAACTGCCATATCCAGTCATTCGACCGAAAACAAGCCGAGAAAGGAGAAACCATAGGGTGCAGTGGTGACTGTAGTTTAAATTTAAAAATTACCTGCCTTAAAATGACAGGGCGGGCCGTGGACTGGATACACCACAAGAGAAATAAATTTATCAGGTAAGCATAAATTGTGTTTTCTCTTGTAAGGTGTATCCAGTCCACGGATCATCCATTACTTGTGGGATACCAATACCAAAGCTAAAGTACACAGATGAAGGGAGGGACAAGGCAGGTACTTAAACGGAAGGTACCACTGCCTGTAAGACCTTTCTCCCAAAAATAGCCTCCAAAGAAGCAAAAGTATCAAATTTGTAGAATTTTGAAAAGGTATGAAGCGAAGACCAAGTCACCGCCTTGCAAATCTGTTCAACAGAAGCCTCATTTTTAAAGGCCCATGTGGAAGCCACAGCTCTAGTAGAATGAGCTGTAATCCTTTCAGGAGGCTGCTGTCCAGCAGTCTCATAGGCTAAGAGGATTATGCTTCTTAGCCAAAAAGAAAGAGAGGTTGCCGAAGCCTTTTGACCTCTCCTCTGTCCAGAGTAGACAACAAACAAAGCAGATGTCTGACAGAAATCTTTAGTAGCTTGTAAGTAAAACTTTAAAGCACAAACCACGTCCAGATTGTGTAATAGACAATTAGGACACAAGGATTAGGACACAAGGATGGAACAATAATCTCTTGATTGATATTCTTGTTAGATACCACCTTAGGTAAAAACCCAGGTTTGGTACGTAGGACTACCTTATCCGTATGGAAAATCAGATAAGGAGAATCACATTGTAAGGCAGATAACTCGGAGACTCTACGAGCCAAGGAAATAGCTACCAAAAAAAGAACTTTCCAAGATAAAAGTTTGATATCTATGGAATGAAGAGGTTCAAACGGAACTCCTTGAAGAACCTTAAGAACCAAATTTAAGCTCCATGGCAGAGCAACTGGTTTAAACACAGGCTTGATTCTAACTAAAGCCTGACAAAATGCCTGAACGTCTGGAACATCTGCCAGACGCTTGTGCAAAAGAATAGACAGAGCAGAAATCTGTCCCTTTAAGGAACTAGCTGACAATCCTTTTTCCAAACCTTCTTGGAGAAAAAATAATATCCTGGGAATCCTGACCTTACTCCATGAGTAACCCTTGGATTCACACCAATAAAGATATTTACTTCATATCTTATGATAAATTTTCCTGGTGACAGGCTTTCGTGCCTGTATTAAGGTATCAATGACTGACTCGGAGAAGCCACGCTTTGATAAAATCAAGCGTTCAATCTCCATGCAGTCAGTCTCAGAGAAATTAGATTTGGATGGTGGAAAGGATCCTGAAGTAGAAGGTCCTGTCTCAGAGGCAGAGTCCATGGTGGAAAGGATGACATGTCCACTAGATCTGCATACCAGGTCCTGCGTGGCCACGCAGGCGCTATCAAAATCACTGATGCTCTCTCCTGCTTGATCTTGGCAATCAGTCGAGGGAGCAGAGGAAACGGTGGAAACACATAAGCCAGGTTGAAAGACCAGGGTGCTGCTAGAGCATCTATCAGCGTCGCCTTGGGATCCCTGGACCTGGATCAGTAACAAGGAAGCTTGGCGTTCTGGCGAGACGCCATGAGATCCAGTTCTGGTTTGCCCCAACGATGAATCAATTGTGCAAACACCTCCGGATGGAGTTCCCACTCCCCCGGATGAAAAGTCTGACGACTTCGAAAATCCGCCTCCCAGTTCTCTACACCTGGGATATGGATAGCTGATAGGTGGCAAGAGTGAATCTCTGCCCAGCGAATTATCTTTGAGACTTCTAACATCGCTAGGAAACTCCTTGTTCCCCCTTGATGGTTGATGTAAGCCACAGTCGTGATGTTGTCCGACTGAAATCTGATGAACCTCATTGTCGCTAGCTGAGGCCAAGCCTGAAGAGCATTGAATATCGCTCTCAGTTCCAGAAAATTTATTGGAAGGAGTGTCTCCTCCTGAGTCCACGATCCCTGAGCCTTCAGGGAGTTCCAGACTGCACCCCAACCTAGAAGGCTGGCATCTGTTGTTACAATTGTCCAATCTGGCCTGCGAAAGGTCATACCTTTGGACAGATGGACCCGAGATAGCCACCAGAGAAGTGAATCCCTGGTCTCTTGATCCAGATTTAGTAGAGGGGACAAATCTGTGTAATCCCCGTTCCACTGACTGAGCATGCATAGTTGCAGCGGTCTGAGATGTAAGCATGCAAACGGCACTATGTCCATTGCCGCTACCATTAAGCCGATTACTTCCATGCACTGAGCCACCGAAGGGCGCGGAATGGAATGAAGAACACGGCATGAATTTAGAAGCTTTGATAACCTGGACTACGTCAGGTAAATTTTTATTTCTACAGAATCTATCAGAGTCCCTAGGAAGGAAACTCTTGTGAGTGGGGATAGAGAACTCTTTTCCTCGTTCACTTTCCACCCATGCGATCTCAGAAATGCCAGTACTACGTCCGTATGAGACTTGGCAATTTGGAAGTTTGACGCCTGTATCAGAATGTCGTCTAAATAAGGGGCCACTGCTATGCCCCGCGGCCTTAGGACCGCCAGAAGCGACCCTAGAACCTTCGTAAAGATTCTTGGGGCTGTAGCTAATCCAAAAGGGAAGAGCTACAAACTGGTAATGCCTGTCTAGAAAGGTAAACCTGAGAAACCGATGATGATCTTTGTGTATCGGAATGTGAAGATAAGCATCCTTTAGATCCACTGTAGTCATATATTGACCCTCCTGGATCATAGGTAGGATGGTACGAATAGTTTCCATCTTGAATGATGGAACTCTGAGGAATTTGTTTAAGATCTTTAGATCCAAAATTGGTCTGAAGGTTCCCTCTTTTTTGGGAACCACAAATAGATTTGAGTAAAAACCCTGTCCCTGTTCCTCCTTTGGAACTGGATGGATCACTCCCATAACTAGGAGGTCTTGTACACAGTGTAAGAATGCCTCTCTCTTTATCTGGTTTGCAGATAATTGTGAAAGGTGAAATCTCCCTTTTGGGGGGGAAGCTTTGAAGTCCAGAAGATATCCCTGGGATATAATTTCCAAGGCCCAGGGATCCTGAACATCTCTTGCCCACGCCTGGGTGAAAAGTGAAAGTCTGCCCCCTACTAGATCCGTTACCGGATAGGGGGCCGTTCCTTCATGCTGTCTTAGAGGCAGCAGCAGGCTTTTTGGCCTGCTTACCTTTGTTCCAGGTCTGGTTTGGCCTCCAGACCATCTTGGACTGAGCAAAAGTTCCCTCTTGTTTTGCATTAGAGGAAGTTGATGCCGCACCTGCCTTGAGGTTTCGAAAGGCACGAAAATTAGACTGTTTGGCCCTTGATTTGGACCTGTCCTGAGGAAGGGCATGACCTTTTCCTCCAGTGATATCAGCAATAATCTCATTCAAACCAGGCCCGAATAGGGTCTGCCCCTTGAAGGGAATGTTAAGCAGCTTAGATTTTGAAGTCACGTCAGCTGACCATGATTTAAGCCATAGCGCCCTGCGTGCCTGTACAGGGAGTGCAGAATTATTAGGCAAGTTGTATTTTTGAGGATTAATTTTATTATTGAACAACAACCATGTTCTCAATGAACCCAAAAAACTCATTGGAATATCAAAGCTGAATAGTTTTGGAAGTAGTTTTTAGTTTGTTTTTAGTTATAGCTATTTTAGGGGGATATCTGTGTGTGCAGGTGACTATTACTGTGCATAATTATTAGGCAACTTAACAAAAAACATATATATACCCATTTCAATTATTTATTTTTACCAGTGAAACCAATATAACATCTCAACATTCACAAATATACATTTCTGACATTCAAAAACAAAACAAAAACAAATCAGTGACCAATATAGCCAGCTTTCTTTGCAAGGACACTCAAAAGCCTGCCATCCATGGATTCTGTCAGTGTTTTGATCTGTTCACCATCAACATTGCGTGCAGCAGCAACTACAGCCTCCCAGACACTGTTCAGAGAGGTGTACTGTTTTCCCTCCTTGTAAATCTCACATTTGATGATGGACCACAGGTTCTCAATGGGGTTCAGATCAGGTGAACAAGGAGGCCATGTCATTATATTTTCTTCTTTTATACCCTTTCTTGCCAGCCACGCTGTGGAGTACTTGGACGTGTGTGATGGAGCATTGTCCTGCATGAAAATCATGTTTTTCTTGAAGGATGCAGACTTCTTCCTGTACAACTGCTTGAAGAAGGTGTCTTCCAGAAACTGGCAGTAGGATTGGGAGTTGAGCTTGACTCCATCCTCAACCCGAAAAGGCCCCACAAGCTCATCTTTGATGATACCAGCCCAAACCAGTACTCCACCTCCACCTTGCTGGCGTCTGAGTCGGACTGGAACTCTCTGCCCTTTACCAATCCCGCCACGGGCCCATCCATCTGGCCCATCAAGACTCACTCTCATTTCATCAGTCCATAAAACCTTAGAAAAATCAGTCTTGAGATATTTCTTGGCCCAGTCTTGACGTTTCAGCTTGTGTGTCTTGTTCAGTGGTGGTCGTCTTTCAGCCTTTCTTACCTTGGCCATGTCTCTGAGTATTGCACACCTTGTGCTTTTGGGCACTCCAGTGATAATGCAGCTCTGAAATATGGCCAAACTGGTGGCAAGTGGCATCTTGGCAGCTGCACGCTTGACTTTTCTCAGTTCATGGGCAGTTATTTTGCACCTTGGTTTTTCCACACGCTTCTTGCGACCCTGTTGACTATTTTGAATGAAACGCTTGATTGTTCGATGATCACGCTTCAGAAGCTTTGCAATTATAAGAGTGCTGCATCCCTCTGCAAGATATCTCACTATTTTTGACTTTTCTGAGCCTGTCAAGTCCTTCTTTTGACCCATTTTGCCAAAGGAAAGGAAGTTGCCTAATAATTATGCACACCTGATATAGGGTGTTGATGTCATTAGACCACACCCCTTCTCATTACAGAGATGCACATCACCTAATATGCTTAATTGGTAGAAGGCTTTCGAGCCTATACAGCTTGGAGTAAGACAACATGCATAAAGAGGATGATGTGGTCAAAAACATAATTTATGTAAGAACTTACCTGATAAATTCATTTATTTCATATTAGCAAGAGTCCATGAGCTAGTGACGTATGGGATATACATTCCTACCAGGAGGGGCAAAGTTTCCCAAACCTCAAAATGCCTATAAATACACCCCTCACCACACCCACAATTCAGTTTAACGAATAGCCAAGAAGTGGGGTGAAAAAAAAGTCCAAAAGCATATAAAATAAGGAATTGGAATAATTGTGCTTTATACAAAATCATAACCACCACAAAAAAAAGGCGGGCCTCATGGATTCTTGCTAATATGAAAGAAATGAATTTATCAGGTAAGTTCTTACATAAATTATGTTTTCTTTCATGTAATTAGCAAGAGTCCATGAGCTAGTGACGTATGGGATAATGATTACCCAAGATGTGGATCTTTCCACACAAGAGTCACTAGAGAGGGAGGGATAAAATAAAGACAGCCAATTCCTGCTGAAAATAATCCACACCCAAAATAAAGTTTAATGAAAAACATAAGCAGAAGATTCAAACTGAAACCGCTGCCTGAAGCACTTTTCTACCAAAAACTGCTTCAGAAGAAGAAAATACATCAAAATGGTAGAATTTAGTAAAAGTATGCAAAGAGGACCAAGTTGCTGCTTTGCAAATCTGATCAACCGAAGCTTCATTCCTAAACGCCCAGGAAGTAGAAACTGACCTAGTAGAATGAGCTGTAATCCTCTGAGGCGGAGTTTTACCCGACTCAACATAGGCAAGATGAATTAAAGATTTCAACCAAGATGCCAAAGAAATGGCAGAAGCTTTCTGGCCTTTTCTAGCACCGGAAAAAATAACAAATAGACTAGAAGTCTTTCGGAAAGACTTAGTAGCTTCAACATAATATTTCAAAGCTCTAACAACATCCAAAGAATGCAACGATTTCTCCTTAGAATTCTTAGGATTAGGACATAATGAAGGAACCACAATTTCTCTACTAATGTTGTTGGAATTCACAACTTTAGGTAAAAATTCAAAAGAAGTTCGCAACACCGCCTTATCCTGATGAAAAATCAGAAAAGGAGACTCACAAGAAAGAGCAGATAATTCAGAAACTCTTCTGGCAGAAGAGATGGCCAAAAGGAACAAAACTTTCCAAGAAAGTAATTTAATGTCCAATGAATGCATAGGTTCAAACGGAGGAGCTTGAAGAGCTCCCAGAACCAAATTCAAACTCCAAGGAGGAGAAATTGACTTAATGACAGGTTTTATACGAACCAAAGCTTGTACAAAACAATGAATATCAGGAAGAATAACAAACCCTTATCTAAACCATCCTGAAGAAACTGTAAAATTCTCGGTATTCTAAAAGAATGCCAAGAAAAATGATGAGAAAGACACCAAGAAATATAAGTCTTCCAGACTCTATAATATATCTCTCTAGATACAGATTTACGAGCCTGTAACATAGTATTAATCACAGAGTCAGAGAAACCTCTTTGACCAAGAATCAAGCGTTCAATCTCCATACATTTAAATTTAAGGATTTCAGATCCTGATGGAAAAAAGGACCTTGTGACAGAAGGTCTGGTCTTAACGGAAGAGTCCACGGTTGGCAAGAGGCCATCCGGACAAGATCCGCATACCAAAACCTGTGAGGCCATGCCGGAGCTACCAGCAGAACAAACGAGCATTCCTTCAGAATCTTGGAGATTACTCTTGGAAGAAGAACTAGAGGCGGAAAGATATAAGCAGGATGATACTTCCAAGGAAGTGATAATGCATCCACTGCCTCCGCCTGAGGATCCCGGGATCTGGACAGATACCTGGGAAGTTTCTTGTTTAGATGAGACGCCATCAGATCTATTTCTGGAAGTTCCCACATTTGAACAATCTGAAGAAATACCTCTGGGTGAAGAGACCATTCGCCCGGATGCAACGTTTGGCGACTGAGATAATCCGCTTCCCAATTGTCTATACCTGGGATATGAACCGCAGAGATTAGACAGGAGCTGGATTCCGCCCAAACCAAAATTCGAGATACTTCTTTCATAGCCAGAGGACTGTGAGTCCCTCCTTGATGATTGATGTATGCCACAGTTGTGACATTGTCTGTCTGAAAACAAATGAACGATTCTCTCTTCAGAAGAGGCCAAAACTGAAGAGCTCTGAAAATTGCACGGAGTTCCAAAATATTGATCGGTAATCTCACCTCCTGAGATTCCCAAACTCCTTGTGCTGTCAGAGATCCCCACACAGCTCCCCAACCTGTGAGACTTCCATCTGTTGAAATTACAGTCCAGGTCAGAAGCACAAAAGAAGCCCCCTGAATTAAACGATGGTGATCTGTCCACCACGTTAGAGAGTGTCGAACAATCGGTTTTAAAGATATTAATTGAGATATCTTTGTGTAATCCTTGCACCATTGATTCAGCATACAGAGCTGAAGAGGTCGCATGTGAAAACGAGCAAAGGGGATCGCGTCCGATGCAGCAGTCATAAGACCTAGAATTTCCATGCATAAGGCTACCGAAGGGAATGATTGTGACTGAAGGTTTCGACAAGCTGAAATCAATTTTAGACGTCTCTTGTCTGTTAAAGACAGAGTCATGGACACTGAATCTATCTGGAAACCCAGAAAAGTTACCCTTGTCTGAGGAATCAATTAACTTTTTGGTAAATTGATCCTCCAACCATGATCTTGAAGAAACAACACAAGTCGATTCGTATGAGATTCTGCTAAATGTAAAGACTGAGCAAGTACCAAGATATCGTCCAAATAAGGAAATACCACAATACCCTGTTCTCTGATTACAGACAGAAGGGCACCGAGAACCTTTGTAAAAATTCTTGGAGCTGTAGCTAGGCCAAACGGCAGAGCCACAAACTGGTAATGCTTGTCCAGAAAAGAGAATCTCAGGAACTGATAATGATCTGGATGAATCGGAATATGCAGATATGCATCCTGTAAATCTATTGTGGACATATAATGCCCTTGCTGAACAAAAGGCAAGATAGTCCTTACAGTTACCATCTTGAACGTTGGTATCCTTACATAACGATTCAATATTTTTAGATCCAGAACTGGTCTGAAGGAATTCTCCTTCTTTGGTACAATGAAGAGATTTGAATAAAACCCCATCCCCTGTTCCGGAACTGGAACTGGAACTGGCATAATTACTCCAGCCAACTCTAGATCTGAAACACAATTCAGAAATGCTTGAGCTTTCACTGGATTTACTGGGACACGGGAAAGAAAAAATCTCTTTGCAGGAGGTCTCATCTTGAAACCAATTCTGTACCCTTCTGAAACAATGTTCTGAATCCAAAGATTGTGAACAGAATTGATCCAAATTTCTTTGAAAAAACGTAACCTGCCCCCTACCAGCTGAGCTGGAATGAGGGCCGCACCTTCATGTTGACTTAGAAGCAGGCTTTGCCTTTCTAGCAGGCTTGGATTTATTCCAGACTGGAGATGGTTTCCAAACTGAAACTGCTCCTGAGGATGAAGGATCAGGCTTTTGTTCTTTGTTGAAACGAAAGGAATGAAAACGATTATTAGCCCTGTTTTTACCCTTAGATTTTTTTATCCTGTGGTAAAAAAGTTCCTTTCCCACCAGTAACAGTTGAGATAATAGAATCCAACTGAGAACCAAATAATTTGTTACCCTGGAAAGAAATGGAAAGTAGAGTTGATTTAGAAGCCATATCAGCATTCCAAGTCTTAAGCCATAAAGCTCTTCTAGCTAAAATAGCTAGAGACATAAACCTGACATCAACTCTGATAATATCAAAAATGGCATCACAGATAAAATTATTAGCATGCTGAAGAAGAATAATAATATCATGAGAATCATGATCTGTTACTTGTTGCGCTAAAGTTTCCAACCAAAAAGTTGAAGCTGCAGCAACATCAGCCAAAGATATAGCAGGTCTAAGAAGATTACCTGAACACAGATAAGCTTTTCTTAGAAAGGATTCAATTTTCCTATCTAAAGGATCCTTAAACGAAGTACCATCTGACGTAGGAATAGTAGTACGTTTAGCAAGGGTAGAAATAGCCCCATCAACTTTAGGGATTTTGTCCCAAAATTCTAATCTGTCAGACGGCACAGGATATAATTGCTTAAAACGTTTAGAAGGAGTAAATGAATTACCCAATTTATCCCATTCTTTGGAAATTACTGCAGAAATAGCATTAGGAACAGGAAAAACTTCTGGAATAACCACAGGAGATTTAAATACCTTATCTAAACGTTTAGAATTAGTATCAAGAGGACCAGAATCCTCTATTTCTAAAGCAATTAGTACTTCTTTAAGTAAAGAACGAAAAAATTCCATTTTAAATAAATATGAAGATTTATCAGCATCAATCTCTGAGACAGAATCCTCTGAACCAGAAGAGTCATCAGAATCAGAATGATGATGTTCATTTAAAAATTCATCTGTAGGGAGAGAAGTTTTAAAAGATTTTTTACGTTTACTAGAAGGAGAAATAACAGACATAGCCTTCTTTATGGATTCAGAAACAAAATCTCTTATGTTATCAGGAACATTCTGCACCTTAGATGTTGAAGGAACTGCAACAGGCAATGGTACTTTACTAAAGGAAATATTATCTGCATTAACAAGTTTGTCATGACAATTAATACAAACAACAGCCGGAGGAATAGCTACCAAAAGTTTACAGCAGATACACTTAGCTTTGGTAGATCCAGCACTAGACAGCGATTTTCCTGTAGTATCTTCTGACTCAGATGCAACGTGAGACATCTTGCAATATGTAAGAGAAAAAACAACATATAAAGCAAAATTGATCAAATTCCTTAAATGACAGTTTCAGGAATGGGAAAAATGCCAAAGAACAAGCTTCTAGCAACCAGAAGCAATGAAAAAAAGAGACTGAAATAATGTGGAGACAAAAGCGACGCCCATATTTTTTAGCGCCAAATCAGACGCCCACATTATTTGGCGCCTAAATGCTTTTGGCGCCAAAAATGACGCCACATCCGGAACGCCGACATTTTTGGCGCAAAATAACGTCAAAAAATGACGCAACTTCCGGCGACACGTATGACGCCGGAAACGGAAAAGAATTTTTTGCGCCAAAAAAGTCCGCGCCAAGAATGATGCAATAAAATGAAGTATTTTCAGCCCCCGCGAGCCTAACAGCCCACAGGGAAAAAAGAGTCAAATTTTTGAAGGTAAGAAAAAAATGATTAATTCAAGTGCATTATCCCAAATATGAAACTGACTGTCTGAAAAATAAGGAATTTTGAACATTCTGAGTCAAGGCAAATAAATGTTTGAATACATATATTTAGAACTTTATAAACAAAGTGCCCAACCATAGCTTAGAGTGTCACAGAAAATAAGATTTACTTACCCCAGGACACTCATCTACATATTTGTAGAAAGCCAAACCAGTACTGAAACGAGAATCAGCAGAGGTAATGGTATATATAAGAGTATATCGTCGATCTGAAAAGGGAGGTAAGAGATGAATCTCTACGACCGATAACAGAGAACCTATGAAATAGACCCCGTAGAAGGAGATCACTGCATTCAAATAGGCAATACTCTCCTCACATCCCTCTGACATTCACTGCACGCTGAGAGGAAAACCGGGCTCCAACTTGCTGCGGAGCGCATATCAACGTAGAATCTAGCACAAACTTACTTCACCACCTCCATCGGAGGCAAAGTTTGTAAAACTGAATTGTGAGTGTGGTGAGGGGTGTATTTATAGGCATTTTGAGGTTTGGGAAACTTTGCCCCTCCTGGTAGGAATGTATATCCCATACGTCACTAGCTCATGGACTCTTGCTAATTACATGAAAGAAATACTCATTTGCCTAATAATTCTGCACTCCCTGTATAGCAAAACCAGAATTCTTAGCCGTTAGTTTAGTCAAATGAACAATGGCATCAGAAACAAAAGAATTGGCTAGCTTAAGGGCTCTAAGTTTGCCAAGTATGTCATCCAATGGAGTCGCAACCTGTAAAGCCTCTTCCAGAGACTCAAACCAGAATGCCGCAGCAGCAGTGACAGGAGCAATGCATGCAAGGGGCTGTAGAATAAAACCTTGTTGAATAAACATTTTCTTAAGGTAACCTTCTAATTTTGTATCAATTGGATCTTAAAAAGCACAACTGTCCTCTACAGGGATAATAGTACGCTTTGCTAGAGTAGAAACTGCCCCCTTCAACCTTATGGACTGTCTGCCATAAGTTCCGTGTGGTGGCGTCTATTGGAAACATTTTTCTAAAAATAGGAGGGGGAGAGAACGGCACACCTGGTCTATCCCATTCCTTAGTAATAATTTCTGTAAACCTTTTAGGTATTGGAAAAACATCAGTACACACCGGCACTGCATAGTATTTATCCAGTCTACACAATTTCTCTGGCACTGCAATTGTATCACAGTCATTCAGAGCAGCTAAAACCTCCCTGAGCAATACGCGGAGGTGTTCAAGCTTAAATTTAAATGTAGAAATATCAGAATCAGGTATCTTTCCTGAGTCAGAAACATCGCCCACAGACTGAAGCTCTCCTTCCTCAGCTTCTGCATATTGTGAGGCAGTATCAGACATGGTTCTTAAAGCATCAGTATGCTCTGCATTTCGTCTAACCCCAGAGCTATCTCGCTTACCTCTAAATTCAGATAGTCTGGCTAATACCGCTGACAGTGTATTATCCATGATTGCCGCCATGTCTTGTAAAGTAATCGCTATGGGCGCCCTAGATGTACTTGGCGCCACTTGAGCGTGAGTCCCTTGAGCGGGAGTCAAAGGATCTGACACGTGGGGAGAGTTAGTCTGCATAACTTCCCCCTCGTCAGATTCCTCTGGTGATAAATTTTTTAAAGACAAAAGATGATCTTTATTGCTTAAAGTGAAATCAGTACATTTGGTACACATTCTAAGAGGGGGTTCCACCATGGCTTTTAAACATAATGAACAAGGAGTTTCCTCTATGTCAGACATGTTTGTACAGACTAGCAATGAGACTAGCAAGCTTGGAAAACACTTTAAATCAAGTTAACAAGCAAATATAAAAAACGGTACTGTGCCTTTAAGAGAAACAAATTTTGTCAAAATTTGAAAAACAGTGAAAAAAGGCAGTAAATCAAACGAAAATTTTTACAGTGTATGTAATAAGCTAACAGGAACTATAACAAGAAAAAACACAAGCGCATCCGAGAATCACCGTATCTTTCTTTATTAATATAAAAGTAAAGCCATAAAAATATACACTTACAAGATAAGTGCAAATAATATGCACGTAATAATTAAAGCTGTTCTCCACTTCCAGCTAATGCCGTAGTATCCAGTCTTTACAACAAGAGCTATGTGTCCGCTCTCCGGTCTTTATCTCACCAGTTCAGTGGCTCAGCTTGTCCGGTATTGTTAATATAATTTCACCGGTAATGTATAAATGTCCTCCTTAATCTTATCAAAAACACTTCTGCTTCTTGCTAAAGAGGCCACACACAAAAAAGGACATGCCCAGTGGCAATTATATTGGTGCACTACTAAAAGGGACAATGAACCCAAATTTTTTCATTCATGATTCAGAGTATGAAATTTTAAGCAACTTTCTTATTTACTACTATTATCAATTTCTTTGTTCTTTTGCTATCTTTATTTTAAAAGCAGGAATGTAAATCTTAGCAGCCAGCTCATTTTAGGTTCAGCACCATGGATAGTGCTTGCTTATTGGAGGATTACATTTACCCAATGAATCAAGCATAACCCAGGTTCTCAACCAAAAATGGTCCGTCTCCAATGCATCACATTCCTGCTTTTTATATAAAGACAGCAAGAGAACAAAGAAAAATTGATAATAGAAGTAAATTAGAAAGTTGCTTAACATTGCATGCTCTATCTGAATCACAAAAGAAAATATTTGGGTTTAGTGTCCCTTTAAGGTAGAAATTGAAAAGTTTCTTTCACTCCAGCTATAAAATGACCCCACTTTTTCTTTTCAATCAACCCCCCTAGATAAAATGCTCCTCACATTTGTCCCAGTTCACTATAATGCTTAATAGTGTGAAACAACTGATCCCATGGTCATGGAAACAAATATCTTTACCTCCTGGTTTTATATGGAAAGAAAAAAAGGATCCCATGCTTTAAAAATGGAAAAATATAATTATAGTAGGATCAAACAAATAAATGATTATTATTCCATATGCTTTTTTGTGGGATGATTATTTCTTAAAATATTAGAGACAGATCTGACCAAATTTCTTTTTCAAAATATTCCTGCAGTTCCTTTTGATTTAGTTCTGCATATTCACAGCACTGATATTTGTTATGACTGGAACTGTAATACAATGTGATATTACTTCTTCGCTCTTTCCTATCCAGAAAAAATAAATAATATTCTGTGAACACTGTATTTTTAAGTGAAATTGTTTTGTTTGTATTTCAAAACTTTAATAAAATAAAAATTGGAAAACTAATTAAAGTGAAGAAAAGTTTAGGGTAAATTGTCCCTTTAAAATGTGACACTAAATAAACGTGACACTTTCAACAAAGGATACCAAAGAACAAAGCAAAATTGATGATAAAAGTAAATTGGAAAGTTATTTAAAATTGCACGCACTATCTGAATCATGAAAGTTTAATTTTGACTTGACTGTCCCTTTAAACTTTCACGATTGAGATAGAATATGCAGTTTTAATAGACTATTGTTTTCCAGTCTGATAAGTAAATAGGAAACAGTATTGTAGCAAGTTAAAACAGCATGCTTGGTTGTAAAGGTAGTTGAAGCAGGAATAGTAAGTTTCTTATGTTACTTTACAGATCACTAGTTAAATCTCATTTTAAATATTGTGTGCATATCCGGAGACCATATTTTCAGAAGGATATAAATGGGAAACTGATCAAAAGAAGGCTACTAAAATAGTACATGGCCTGATCCGGAGGTGGAGCTTGGACGTGATGCACGTTGCTCTCCACAACCCTGCAAACTTCCATTAGGCAGCTGGTGCGCGCCTCAAGCCCAGGGGATTGGGAGACTGTATGCAGATGAGCTGAGAACGTTCATGGATCCCACAAGTGAAAACCATTCACACTTTCTTTTGGGGAAATAAAGAAGACTCACCCACGAAGATTACCTCTTTTGTCTTACACACTGAGCTGTCAACCGTGCAGCAGGGTATCTCTCCCTCCCACCGGTGCTGCGAGAGGGAGAGCGACATGACCCTGTGTTTCAGAGGTAAATTCAATTCACGTCGCTGGCAGGAGTTGTGCTATAGGAATCTCAGCTTGCTGATCACCCTCGCTGGAAGCATACAGACGTCCTCCCTTCCCACCGGTGCTGTGTGAAGGGAGGGGACACCAAAGCTTTACCTCTCAGAGAAGAACCAACAGAGGCTTCAGCCACTCTTAGCACAGGAGTGCCGAGTTAGTTCACATTCACCTAAGTGATCTATATAATCCATCTGGTAAGGTATTATGTAAACCGCAAGATCTAAGGTGAGATTCTTATCACAAAGACTTTGAACTGGCTTGTTAAACGCTATTAACTCTTTTTCTCTGGATGCCAGCTTACTCCGTTAAATAATCTTTACCTCCTATCATCTTTTTGCTTGCTTGGATGTTTCCCCTGCTTTTTGCATTATAAAAACACAATTGAATTTAACACCTAATCAACTAGAGGGGTAGCAGTGAGCGGGAAAAAAAAGAAAAGATCGATAAAATCTTGCACTATTGCTTTTTTCTCCCCATAGAGTAGCTGATGAATGAATGAGGGGGAAAACAAGTTTGGACTGGCTTATTAAGCGTTTATTATACTAACTATTTTTGCTCTTGCTCTGCCATTCCACTAAACAGCTTATAGCCTTTAACACTCTGCTCCTCCTTATCCTACTCATCTTGCAATAAAAACATATCTGTGCCTCTTTGGGGGAAGACAATAATAACTTAAACTTTCCCAGCTGAGCTACATGCTTTTTACTTCACGTAATAAGGAAAAGCTTCAAGCAAAAAGTAGAAGAAAAAGAGAACATTGACTGTGTGGCTTGATTTCCCCTCCTCCCTTTCTCTCCTTGGTTTAAAGATACCTGCTTGAGCCCAAACTGAATTAAGTCTTGTTTAAACGCATGTGAAGACCCAGATATTTTATTTGTTTGCCACTACTCTCTTTCTAGTTATCCTTTTAATTGGTTTGTTATGCTGTTTAGCTTAAATAATAAGGGTTAAGATATATGACAAAACTGAAAGCTGTAAATTCTATCTTGTACAGATTGTTTAATTACTGAAGTGAGTACTGTTTTTTTGTCATAAGTGCCCACCTGGGAACTAAAATAATTAATATCAATTGCTTCTACAATTTAAGTTAGAAAGAATTACTTAGATATGTTGATATGATTTAATTTGAATATTATATTCACTTTAATCGGTACTTTATGCTATTTAACCATTATTGAGGTTATCTTTTGGTATAATAATTACTCATTCAGGAACTAAAATTATATATTGCTGATTGTTTCCTCATGGAAAAATAGGTACAGAAGAATTAGTCTCCCTCCCCTTTTTCACTTTCCTCTCTCTGGGCCTTCTTCAATTTTAAACCTGCCCCCCTGTGTATCCTATATTCACATTTAACCTTGTTTTTAAACTCTAGCACAACTCACTCTTCACTTTATTCTACTAATTTATTTTATTTCTCTCCCCTCCTCCCCCCCCAGGGTCACCTTGTGTGTGTGTGTGTGTGTGTGTGTGGGGAGGTTGGGCTTTTTGTTTTTCTCACATTCACATATTTATTACCACTTTTAATGGATACATTTTTCAAATCACCAAATCACTCCCCCCACTCTTCCTCAACCAAGGCTAGTAAGTAAAGGGAAAGGATGAACAAAAACTTAGTAGAAACTTCTGCTGAAGTCCATCTCACACCCACTAAACTAACACCACTAAAACCACTCTAGGTCTGGATATGCAGGGGGTAGTAGAAAGTATCACTGGAGCTCTCACCCCAAAATTTGAAGCCCGTAGAGATTAAATTAAACAAGATATTCTAATGCTCACTACTGAAGTTAGACAGTTTTCAAACAGAATTCAAGAAGCAGAAAATCTGATTTCAGACCTGGAAGACACACAAGAGTCTTGCAGATCTAGAATTGAAAACAATAGCTTGATTATAGATAAATTACAAAATAAGATAGAAGACCTGGAAAACCGATCCAGGCGAAATAATATCCGCATTATTGGTCTCCCTGAGAATAAAAACCTGGAAGATTTTACCAAATTTATTTCAGTGACATTGACACAATTATTGGACATTCCTACACCTCAATCACCTTTTGTTATAGAAAGGATACACAGAGTTGGTGCCCCAATACTTAGTTGAGGTACAAACACTAGGCCAAGACCAGTGGTGGCCAAGTTTTTGATTTTCCAGGACAAAATTATATTCTTACGACATTATCGTAAAAAACAGCCTATTGTAATAGAGGGTTCTAAAATTTTCCTCTTTCAGGACTTCCCATACGAGACGTCCCTTAAGAGGAAAGAAATATCTCCACTATGCACTAAGCTTATCAACAAGGGAGCACAAGCTACTATAATATACCCCGCTAGACTTAAAATAACAGCTCAAGATCCAACTAATTTTTTTGATAAACTGGGAGATGCAGAGAAGTCGCAGGTAGTTAGAGACATTCTCTCAGGGTCTGGATAAGCGAAGGAGAGATAGGAGATAAGAAATTGAGATAGGCAAAAGCCATGACTTATTTATTCTTGAAAAGGTCTGACTCTTCTTTATTGTATGGGAAAGGGTTTAGATCTCATGACTGTTATGGGGGGGGAGGACTGAGACGAAGAGAATTTTTAGAAGAAAAAAGGGAATTTTTTTTTCTTCCTTTTCCTGAAAAGATATGAATAGAGCTGCTACACTAAATATTATTTCATGGAACATAGGGGGTATCAAATCCCCCATTAAGCGTAAAGCTATTATAGCACATTTGAGAAAATTGAACAGTGATATTGTTCTACTTCAAGAAACGCATTTAAACATTGAGGAAGCAAAACAAACTAAAAATCTCCTGGGTAGGAAACGTAATTGCTACCCCCAGTCTAAAAAGAAAGAGGGAAGTCGCTATTTTAATTGGGAAAAGGATCGACAACGAAATTTTGTCTGTGGGCACTGATCCTGAGGGCAGATATATTTTTCTTAGAATAAAACTTAATGTGTATGCCCCTAATTACGTCTGCAGAGAGTTTTGGGACTCTCTTCAGCTGAGGATGATGCAATTTGCTCAGGGTTATCTCATATTGGGTGGAGACTTCAATATGGCCCCCCATTATTCCCTAGACAGACAAGAGTCTTATCTTAGAAAGACTAAAAGGGACAACATAGAAACTAAATTATTCGGAGCCATTTCTCGAAATCTCGCCATGAGAGATATTTGGAGGATTCAAAATCCCGATATTAGAAAATACACGTGTTTATCGAAAACTCATAAATCTTTGTCGAGAATAGATATTTTCTTAGTAGATGACAATATCACTAGAATGAAAGTTAAAACCAATATTTACTCCATATGTTTGTCCGATCATGCCCAAATTCTCCTGCAAATTCACAATAGGAACCATCTTGGCTACCCGCAATGCTTTATTTTTCCCAAATATTCATACAATAGTATTAAGTTTAAAAATTAATTTGGCTTAACACTAAATATGCTGAATTCGTACACTTTAATAGAGAATACATTGATAAGCCTGATATATTTTGGGAATCGGGTAAAGCGGTCCTTAGGGGGGAAATCCTGGCCTATAATGTTATGGTGAAGAAGTAGTATAGAGAGAGAGTGAGCAACAAATTTCTCACTTTGTAACTAACTCCTATAATCGTTACTCTCATTCTAAAACAGAAAATTGGGCTGAATATATTAAGGCCAAGAAAGAAAGAGATATGCTTTTGTTAAAAGAAACTACTCAGAAGGATCTTAGGTCCCAAACTAAGTTTTACAGGTATGGCAATGTCAGGCAAATTATTGGCTGCTCCGGTTAAAAACAGTAGTAAATCATTAGCGATTCAAAGAATACAAAAGGAAGACTATATATGTGAAACCCCTGAAGAAACATTGGAGACCTTTACTGGCTACTATAGAGAGATATATACCTACAGAGAATCTAACAAGTTAGCTAGTGAAACTTTTTGGAGAAGATAAGTTATCCATCTTTAACCACGGAAATGGTACAGGCTATTAATTCCCCTATTTCCGAGACTGAAATAAATAAAGCTATCCAAAACCTGTCGCTAAATAAAGCTCCAGGGCCGGATGCTTTGCCCAACGAATTCTATAAAATCCTAAAACAACAAATAGTCCCCCATTTGAAGAACCTATTTAACCACTTTTTCTTGCAGAATATTCCAATCTCCCCTAATTTTTTGGCATCTCTTACGACATTGATCCTAAAAACAGGGAAAATCCAATTAAAAAGAATCATATAGACCAATAGCGCTTCTTAATACTGACTATAAACTATTAACTTCTACCTTAGCTTCCAGATTATAATCAGCACTATCATAATTAATAAAGATCAAGCAGGATTTCTTAATAATAGAAATTTGGCAGCCAAACTTAGGGAAATCTTTTTAACTATTGACTACTTTAACTTAATAGAGGACCATGGCCTATTAACGAAAACTGATTTTTTTGGATGCAGCGATCATCACACTTGACGCAGAAAAGGCCTTTGATTCAATTCATCACGATCATATATTAATAACATTAGATAAGTTTGGTTTCAAAGGTAATATAGTCCAATTTATCGAAATAATACACCAAAAGGGCTATACAAGATTGCTCGTTAATAATTTGCAATCCACAGAAATAGTTCTGGATCGAGGAACACTTCAAGGCTGCCCCCTTTCCCAACTTTTATTTGATATAGCGATTGCGCCTCTTACTATTATGATAAGACACCAAATTGAAGGGATTAGGATTAGACAAAGTGATTTGAAGATAGCCCTGTATGCAGATGATATTCTCCTCTTTGTGTCAAATTCTAATAATAACTTTCCTAAACTCCTTTCTATTATAGATCGATTTGGCTCATTCTCTGGTTATAAAGTCAATTCTTCCAAATCAGAGATCTTGTGGTTAAAGAAGGAGCCAAATTCTTTTTTAGATGTCCCGTTTCAACCTGTGACAAAAGCTTTTAAATACTTGGGGATCTAAATTTCTCTTCAACCATCACTTTGGTATGAACTTAACATTACCCCAATTCTGGAAAAGATTAAAGGAAGCATGAAAAATTGGCAGTGTTTCCCACTCTCATTGTCAGGGAGAATCGCCATGTTCAAGATTCTACCCAAATTATTATACGTATTACAGAATACTCCAGTTCTTCCTAAAACAAGGGACCTAAGAGATATCAACACAGCACTGCGTCGTTTTATTTGGCAGGGTAGAAGACCAAGAATTTCCCTGAACAAACTATCCCTGGCAAGAGAATGTGGGGGCCTGGCTGTTCCTGATCTAAGACTTTATAATCTTGTCTTCTTGTCGAGATTAATACCCGATTGGATATTAGTCGGATTATTTTACCAACAATACATTAGAGCATAACATAACATATCCTTACTCTCCTCCTTCTCTTGCCCACTCTAGATGTAAATCACTGCATAAATTTATTAAACAGCTTAAAACTATTTTTACACCAATTCAGGCATTTTGGAAACTACTAACAATGATAGGAGTAGATCCACATATTCCAAGATTTCAAACTTTTATAGGTAATCCGGAATTTCATCTAGGCGGTCAATCTCCGATATTTAAGAGATGGGGAAACCTGGCCTAAATAGGGTCGCGTCTTTGGTCGACTTGAACTTATTTTCTATCAAATCTTTTGATGCAGTTAAAATGGAGTATAACCTTCCGAACAGTGATTTTTTTGCATATCTACAAGCAAGACATTATGTTTTTTCTCTCGCCACAGAGCATGGATGGGTCTGGTCATGGGGAGCTTTTGAGAAATGGTTTCCATTAGTAAGAGGGGGAATTTATTCAATCTCCTTGTGGTATCAGTTATTACTTTCTAAAAGAGGGGATCTGAATCTGGGAGATCTATCCCAACAATGGAATAGCTTTAGCCCTCAATTAAATACCAATCAGGAGATAATCCAAAAATCAATTCAAAGGGTAGCCAATACAACATTGTCCTCATCCTGGAGAGAGTCTCACGTAAAGTAACTTTACAGGGTTTACTATACCCCAGTAAAAGGAATTAAATGGGGGAACTCGTATTTTCTAGTTTGTCCAAAATGTTCCCTCTACGCTGCAGACCTGAAACACATGCTTTGGGATTGTCCCAAAATTAGGCAACTATGGTATAAAGTCTAACATTGGATGGTTAGGGCACTGAAGTTGCCTCACATTGGTCTCTCTTAATCTCACATTATTTTTCTTTGCGAAGACTTGGACAGATACATTCACAAGAAGTTGATTAATATAATTATTCTTACAGTTAGAAATTTGATCTTTTGATACTGGAAAAACCCCAATATACCCTGTTTTACAGAAATAAAAGACTACCTACAAAAATAATGCATTATTGAACAATATGATACGGATATGAATAATGATCGTGATATCTGCTCCTTTTTTCAGAAGTGGTCCCTGTATATAAAAAGCTTACCCCCAGGAGAGATTGATTATTTAATATCCCCTTTTCAGAATTCAGAGTTGGTTTTGTTGGGAGTATGGTGACCCTGGAGGCTGGACATGCCTCATGTCCGTCCCTCCATTTTTTTTCTCTCCTGTCCTCCCTCCGTCCTCCTCCTCTATTTTCTATCTTGTACATAAATAATTATTAACAAATGAATCATAGAATGGAATGCCAGGGACATCTTTCTCTTTTTTTTCTCCTTTATGGGAGGAAGAGGAGGGAAAGAGAAGAAATAGAAAGGGACCATATGCCTGAAAAACTGCTCCTAGGTAAATAGAATTATGGAAGAAGAAATAGGTTCTGGTAATTATATATACCTTTTTTTATTCTTCTTTTAATTATTATAAATAAAATATATGAAGTATTACTACCTTTGGGATTTCAAAGCAAAATCATCTTTTATTGTTTGTTTCTTCTGTTGCTCTCAATGATAATGGAACAGTACTGAAGGACCTGTTACTTTTACAACTTTGTCTCTAATTGTTTATTCTGATATAACCTGGCTCATATCTATGATTCTAAGATGTTAAAAAATCATAATTATCATGTTTTTGTTGTACAATAATACTAAAAAGTTAATAAATAAAAAAAAATAGTACATGGCCTAAAATAGAAAAAAACTTACAAAGAAAGGATCAATGAACAATATATGTAGAGGAGAGAAGGGAGTGAGGTGATAGGATAGCAACTTTCAAGCATATAAAGAGGTTTAAAGGGGCACTATAAACCAATTTTCACATAACTGCATGTAATAGAAACTACTATAAAGAATAAGATGCACAGATACTGATCTAAATATCCAGTATAAAACCTTTTAAAAAACAAATTATGCTTACTTGATAATTTCGTTTCCATCTGTATGGGAAGAGTCCACAGCTGCATTCCTTACTTGTGGGAAATACTGAACCTGGCCACCAGGAGGAGGCAAAGACACCCCAGCCAAAGGCTTTAATACCTCCCCCACTTCCTCATAACCCCAGTCATTCTGCCGAGGGAACAAGGAATAGTAGGAGAAATAGGGTGAAAAAGGTGCCAGAAGAAAAATTCAAGTTTAGGGCCGCCCATCGGAGAACACGGGCGGGAGCTGTGGACTCTTCCCATACAGATGGAAATGAAATTATCAAGTAAGCATAATTTATGTTTTCCATCTTAATATGGGAAGAGTCCACAGCTGCATTCCTTACTTGTGGGAAACATATACCCAAGCTCTAGAGTACACGGAATGCTAACGAGAGGGAAATAAGAAAGGCGGACCTTAATCTGAGGGCACCACAGCCTGCAAAAACCCTTTCTCCCGAAGGCTGCTTCAGCAGAAGCAAAAACATCAAACTTGTGAAATTTTGGAAAAAGTATAAGAACCAGGTAGCTACCTTACAAATCTGATTCATAGAGGCCTCATCTTTGAAGGCCCAAGAGGTAATCACTGCTCTCGTAGAATGAGCCATAATCCTCAAAGGATGCTTATGTCCCACCGGGGACTTGCAGAAAAGCCCTTCTCCAGTTCATCATGGAGAACAGAATAAGTAGGTCCTCCACACCTTATGATAGATGCGACGAGCAACCAACCTACGAGCTTGAATGAGAGTAAAAACATAATTTATGTAAGAACTTACCTGATAAATTAATTTCTTTCATATTGGCAAGAATCCATGAGCTAGTGACATATGGGATATACATTCCTACCAGGAGGGGCAAAGTTTCCCAAACCTCAAAATGCCTATAAATACACCCCTCACCACACCCACAATTCAGTTTAACGAATAGCCAAGAAGTTGGGTGATAAGAAAGGAGCGAAAGCTTCAAACAAGGAATTGGAATAATTGTGCTTTATACAAAAAAATCATAACCACCACAAAAAGGGTGGGCCTCATGGACTCTTGCCAATATGAAAGAAATTAATTTATCAGGTAAGTTCTTACATAAATTATGTTTTCTTTCATGTAATTGGCAAGAGTCCATGAGCTAGTGACGTATGGGATAGCAGATACCCAAGATGTGGAACTTCCACGCAAGACTCACTAGAGAGGGAGGGATAAAATAAAGACAGCCAATTCCGCTGAAAAAATAATCCACAACCCAAATCAAAAAGTTTTAATCTTATAATGAAAAAAACTAAAATTATAAGCAGAAGAATCAAACTGAAACAGCTGCCTGAAGTACTTTTCTACCAAAAACTGCTTCAGAAGAAGAAAAAACATCAAAATGGTAGAATTTAGTAAAAGTATGCAAAGAAGACCAAGTTGCTGCTTTGCAAATCTGATCAACAGAAGCTTAATTCCTAAAAGCCCAGGAAGTAGAAACTGACCTAGTAGAATGAGCCGTAAATCCTTTGAGGCGGGGATTTACCCGACTCCACATAAGCATGATGAATCAAAGACTTTAACCAAGACGCCAAAGAAATGGCAGAAGCCTTCTGACCTTTCCTAGAACCAGAAAAGATGACAAACAGACTAGAAGTCTTTCTGAAATATTTAGTAGCTTCAACATAATATTTCAAAGCTCTTACTACATCCAAAGAATGTAAAGATCTCTCCAGAGAATTCTTAGGATTAGGACACAATGAAGGGACAACAATTTCTCTACTAATGTTGTTAGAATTCACAACTTTAGGTAAAAAATTAAATGAAGTCCGCAACACCGCCTTATCCTGATGAAAAATCAGAAAAGGAGATTCATAAGAAAGAGCAGATAACTCAGAAACTCTTCTAGCAGAAGAGATGGTCAAAATGAACAAAACTTTCCAAGAAAGTAATTTAATATCCAGAGAATGCATAGGTTCAAACGGAGGAGCCTGTAAAGCCCTCAGAACCAAATTAAGACTCCAAGGAGGAGAGATTGACTTAATGACATGCTTAATACAAACCAAAGCCTGTACAAAACAATGAATATCAGGATGATTAGCAATCTTTCTGTGAAAAAAACATAATTTATGTAAGAACTTACCTGATAAATTCATTTCTTTCATATTAGCAAGAGTCCATGAGCTAGTGACGTATGGGATATACATTCCTACCAGGAGGGGCAAAGTTTCCCAAACCTTAAAATGCCTATAAATACACCCCTCACCACACCCACAATTCAGTTTAACGAATAGCCAAGAAGTGGGGTGATAAGAAAAAAGTGCGAAAGCATAAAAAATAAGGAATTGGAATAATTGTGCTTTATACAAAAAAATCATAACCACCACAAAAAAAGGGCGGGCCTCATGGACTCTTGCTAATATGAAAGAAATGAATTTATCAGGTAAGTTCTTACATAAATTATGTTTTCTTTCATGTAATTAGCAAGAGTCCATGAGCTAGTGACGTATGGGATAAGGACTACCCAAGATGTGGATCTTTCCACGCAAGAGTCACTAGAGAGGGAGGGATAAAATAAAGACAGCCAATTCCTGCTGAAAATAATCCACACCCAAAATAAAGTTTAATGAAAAACATAAACAGAAGATTCAAACTGAAACCGCTGCCTGAAGTACTTTTCTACCAAAAACTGCTTCAGAAGAAGAAAATACATCAAAATGGTAGAATTTAGTAAAAGTATGCAAAGAGGACCAAGTTGCTGCTTTGCAAATCTGATCAACCGAAGCTTCATTCCTAAACGCCCAGGAAGTAGAAACTGACCTAGTAGAATGAGCTGTAATCCTTTGAGGCGGAGTTTTACCCGACTCGACATAGGCATGATGAATTAAAGATTTCAACCAAGATGCCAAAGAAATGGCAGAAGCTTTCTGGCCTTTTCTAGAACCGGAAAAGATAACAAATAGACTAGAAGTCTTTCGGAAAGACTTAGTAGCTTCAACATAATATTTCAAAGCTCTAACAACATCCAAAGAATGCAACGATTTCTCCTTAGAATTCTTAGGATTAGGACATAATGAAGAAACCACAATTTCTCTACTAATGTTGTTGGAATTCACAACTTTAGGTAAAAATTAAAAAGAAGTTCGCAACACCGCCTTATCCTGATGAAAAATCAGAAAAGGAGACTCACAAGAAAGAGCAGATAATTCAGAGACTCTTCTGGCAGAAGAGATCGCCAAAAGGAACAAAACTTTCCAAGAAAGTAATTTAATGTCCAATGAATGCATAGGTTCAAACGGAGGAGCTTGAAGAGCCCCCAGAACCAAATTCAAACTCCAAGGAGGAGAAATTGACTTAATGACAGGTTTTATACGAACCAAAGCTTGTACAAAACAATGAATATCAGGAAGATTAGCAATCTTTCTGTGAAAAAGAACAGAAAGAGCAGAGATTTGTCCTTTCAAAGAACTTGCGGATAAACCTTTATCTAAACCATCCTGAAGAAACTGTAAAATTCTCGGAATTCTAAAAGAATGCCAAGAAAAATGATGAGAAAGACACCAAGAAATATAAGTCTTCCAGACTCTATAATATATCTCTCTAGATACAGATTTACGAGCCTGTAACATAGTATTAATCACAGAGTCAGAGAAACCTCTTTGACCAAGAATCAAGCGTTCAATCACCATACCTTTAAATTTAAGGATTTGAGATCCTGATGGAAAAAAGGACCTTGCGATAGAAGGTCTGGTCTTAGCGGAAGAGTCCACGGATGGCAAGAGGCCATCCGGACAAGATCCGCATACCAAAACCTGTGAGGTCATGCCGGAGCTATCAGCAGAACAAACGAGCATTCCTTCAGAATCTTGGAGATTACTCTTGGAAGAAGAACTAGAGGCGGAAAGATATAGGCAGGATGATACTTCCAAGGAAGTGATAATGCATCCACTGCTTCCGCCTGAGGATCCCGGAATCTGGACAGATACCTGGGAAGTTTCTTGTTTAGATGAGACGCCATCAGATCTATTTCTGGAAGTCCCCACATTTGAAAAATCTGAAGAAATACCTCTGGGTGAAGAGACCATTCGCCCGGATGCAACGTTTGGCGACTGAGATAATCCGCTTCCCAATTGTCTATACCTGGGATATGAACCGCAGAGATTAGACAGGAGCTGGATTCCGCCCAAACCAGAATTCGAGATACTTCTTTCATAGCCAGAGGACTGTGAGTCCCTCCTTGATGATTGATGTATGCCACAGTTGTGACATTGTCTGTCTGAAAACAAATGAACGATTCTCTCTTCAGAAGAGGCCAAGACTGAAGAGCTCTGAAAATTGCACAGAGTTCCAAAATATTGATCGGTAATCTCACCTCCTGAGATTCCCAAACTCCTTGTGCCGTCAGAGATCCCCACACAGCTCCCCAACCTGAGAGACTTGCATCTGTTGAAATTACAGTCCAGGTCGGAAGCACAAAAGAAGCCCCCTGAATTAAACGATGGTGATCTGTCCACCACGTTAGAGAGTGTCGTACAATCGGTTTTAAAGATATTAATTGAGATATCTTTGTGTAATCCCTGCACCATTGATTCAGCATACAGAGCTGAAGAGGTCGCATGTGAAAACAAGCAAAGGGGATCGCGTCCGATGCAGCAGTCATAAGACCTAGAATTTCCATGCATAAGGCTACCGAAGGGAATGATTGTGACTGAAGGTTTCGACAAGCTGAAATCAATTTTAGACGTCTCTTGTCTGTCAAAGACAGAGTCATGGACACTGAATCTATCTGGAAACCCAGAAAAGTTACCCTTGTCTGAGGAATCAATGAACTTTTTAGTGAATTGATCCTCCAACCATGATCTTGAAGAAACAACACAAGTCGATTCGTATGAGATTCTGCTAAATGTAAAGACTGAGCAAGTACCAAGATATCGTCCAAATAAGGAAATACCACAATACCCTGTTCTCTGATTACAGACAGAAGGGCACCGAGAACCTTTGTAAAAATTCTTGGAGCTGTAGCTAGGCCAAACGGCAGAGCCACAAACTGGTAATGCTTGTCCAGAAAAGAGAATCTCAGGAACTGATAATGATCTGGATGAATCGGAATATGCAGATATGCATCCTGTAAATCTATTGTGGACATATAATGCCCTTGCTGAACAAAAGGCAAGATAGTCCTTACAGTTACCATTTTGAACGTTGGTATCTTTACATAACGATTCAATATTTTTAGATCCAGAACTGGTCTGAAGGAATTCTCCTTCTTTGGTACAATGAAGAGATTTGAATAAAACCCCATCCCCTGTTCCAGAACTGGAACTGGCATAATTACTCCAGCCAACTCTAGATCTGAAACACAATTCAGAAATGCTTGAGCTTTCACTGGATTTACTGGGACACAGGAAAGAAAAAATCTCTTTGCAGGAGGTCTCATCTTGAAACCAATTCTGTACCCTTCTGAAACAATGTTCTGAATCCAAAGATTGTGAACAGAATTGATCCAAATTTCTTTGAAAAAACGTAACCTGCCCCCTACCAGCTGAGCTGGAATGAGGGCCACACCTTCATGTGGACTTAGAAGCAGGCTTTGCTTTTCTAGAAGGCTTGGATTTATTCCAGACTGGAGATGGTTTCCAAACTGAAACTGCTCCTGAGGATGAAGGATCAGGCTTTTGTTCTTTGTTGAAACGAAAGGAACGAAAACGATTATTAGCCCTGTTTTTACCCTTAGATTTTTTATCCTGTGGTAAAAAAGTTCCTTTCCCACCAGTAACAGTTGAGATAATAGAATCCAACTGAGAACCAAATAATTTGTTACCCTGGAAAGAAATGGAAAGTAGAGTTGATTTAGAAGCCATATCAGCATTCCAAGTTTTAAGCCATAAAGCTCTTCTAGCTAAAATTGCTAGAGACATAAACCTGGCATCAACTCTGATAATATCAAAAATGGCATCACAGATAAAATTATTAGCATGTTGAAGAAGAATAATAATATTATGAGAATCATGATCTGTTACTTGTTGCGCTAAAGTTTCCAACCAAAAAGTTGAAGCTGCAGCAACATCAGCCAATGATATAGCAGGTCTAAGAAGATTACCTGAACACAGATAAGCTTTTCTCAGAAAGGATTCAATTTTCCTATCTAAAGGATCCTTAAACGAAGTACCATCTGACGTAGGAATAGTAGTACGTTTAGCAAGGGTAGAAATAGCCCCATCAACTCTAGGGATTTTGTCCCAAAATTCTAATCTGTCAGACGGCACAGGATATAATTGCTTAAAACGTTTAGAAGGAGTAAATGAATTACCCAATTTATCCCATTCTCTGGAAATTACTTCAGAAATAGCACTAGGAACAGGAAAAACTTCTGGAATAACCACAGGAGATTTAAAGACCTTATCTAAACGTTTAGAATTAGTATCAAGAGGACCAGAATCCTCAATTTCTAAAGCAATTAGTACTTCTTTAAGTAAAGAATGAATAAATTCCATTTTAAATAAATATGAAGATTTATCAGCATCAATCTCTGAAACAGAATCCTCTTAAACAGAAGAGTCATCAGAATCAGAATGATGATGTTCATTTGAAAATTCATCTGTATAAAGAGAAGTTTTAAAAGATTTTTTATGTTTACTAGAAGGAGGAATAACAGACATAGCCTTCTTGATGGATTCAGAAACAAAATCTCTTATGTTATCAGGAACATTCTGAACATTAGATGTTGATGGAACTGCAACAGGTAATGGTACATTACTAAAGGAAATATTATCTGCATTAACAAGTTTGTCATGACATTTAATACAAACAACAGCTGGAGGAATAGCTACCAAAAGTTTACAGCAGATACACTTAGCTTTGGTAGTTCCAGCACCAGACAGCGATTTTCCTGACGTATCTTCTGACTCAGATGCAACGTGAGACATCTTGCAATATGTAAGAGAAAAAACAACATATAAAGCAAAATTGATCAAATTCCTTAAATGACAGTTTCAGGAATGGGAAAAAAATACCAATGAACAAGCTTCTAGCAACCAGAAGCAATAAATAATGAGACTTAAATAATGTGGAGACAAAAGCGACGCCCATATTTTTTAGCGCCAAATAAGACGCCCACATTATTTGGCGCCTAAATGCTTTTTGGCGGCAAAAATGACGCCACATCTGGAACGCCGACATCTTTGGCGCAAAAGAACGTCAAAAATGACGCAACTTCCGGCGACACGTATGAAAGATAAAAAGATTTTTTGCGCCAAAAAAGTCTGCGCCAAGAATGACGCAATAAAATGAAGCATTTTCAGCCCCCGCGAGCCTAACAGCCCACAGGGAAAAAAAGTCAAATTTTTAAGGTAAGAAAAATAATTGATTCAAGTGCATTATCCCAAATATGAAACTGACTGTCTGAAAATAAGGAATGTTGAACATCCCGAGTCAAGGCAAATAAATGTTTGAATACATATATTTAGAACTTTATAAACAAAGTGCCCAACCATAGCTTAGAGTGTCTCAGAAAATAAGACTTACTTACCCCAGGACACTCATCTACATGTTTGTAGAAAGCCAAACCAGTACTGAAACGAGAATCAGCAGAGGTAATGGTATATAAATAAGAGTATATCATCGATCTGAAAAGGGAGGTAAGAGATGAATCTCTACGACCGATAACAGAGAACCTATGAAATAGACCCCGTAGAAGGAGATCACTGCATTCAAAATAGGCAATACTCTCCTCACATCCCTCTGACATTCACTGCACGCTGAGAGGAAAACCGGGCTCCAACCTGCTGCGGAGCGCACATCAACGTAGAATCTAGCACAAACTTACTTCACCACCTCCATAGGAGGCAAAGTTTGTAAAACTGAATTGTGGGTGTGGTGAGGGGTGTATTTATAGGCATTTTAAGGTTTGGGAAACTTTGCCCCTCCTGGTAGGAATGTATATCCCATACGTCACTAGCTCATGGACTCTTGCTAATTACATGAAAGAAAGAACAGAAAGAGCAGAGATTTGTCCTTTCAAGGAACTTGCAGACAAACCTTTTTCCAAACCATCCTGAAGAAACTGTAAAATTCTAGGAATTCTAAAAGAATGCCAAGAGAATTTATGAGAACACCAAACTCGGTAATAAATCTTTCTAGACACAGATTTACGAGCCTGTAACATAGTATTAATCCCTGAATACTAAGTATTAAGCGTTCAATCTCCATACCTTCAAATTTAATGATTTGAGATCCTGATGGAAACTGGCCATCCGAACGAGATCCGCATACCAAAACCTGTGTGGCCATGCTGGAGCCACCAGCAGTACAATCAAACGCTCCATTAGGATTTTGGAAATCACTTTTGGAAGAAGAACTAGAGGCGGAAAGATATAAGCCGGTTGATAATTCCAAGGAAGTGACAACGCGTCCACCGCTTCCGCCTGAGGATCCCTGGATCTGGACAGATACCTGGGAAGTTTCTTGTTTAGATGAGAAGCCATCAGATCTATTTCTGGAAGTCCCCAGATTTGAACAATCTGAAGAAATACCTCTGGGTGAAGAGACCATTCGCCCGGATGTAACGTCTGGCGACTGAGATAATCCGCTTCCCAATTGTCTATACCTGGGATGTGAACTGCAGAGATTAGACAGGAGCTGGATTCCGCCCATACAAGTATCCGAGATACTTCTTTCATAGCCTGAGGACTGTGAGTCCCACCTTGATGATTGACATACGCCACGGTTGTGACATTGTCTGTCTGAAAACAAATAAACGATTCTTTCTTCAGAAGAGGCCAGAACTGAAGAGCTCTGAAAATCGCACGGAGTTCCAAAATGTTGATTGGTAATCTCGCCTCCTGAGATTCCCAAACCCCCTGCGCTGTCAGAGATCCCCATACAGCTCCCCAACCTGAAATAATCGCATCTGTTGAGATCACAGTCAAGGTTGGACGAACAAAAGAGGCCCCTTGAATTAAACGATGGTGATCCAACCACCAAGTCAGAGAAGATCGAACATTGGGATTTAGTTGAAATAGTTTTTATTGAGTGCAAGACATCACAACAAAATAAATGTACATGTAACAAATCTAGGCCACCAATGACCCAACCCACACCGGGTTTAACAATGTATGATGACATAGAAAGGTTTGAACAAAAATAAGAGACCCAGTCCGCTGTCGGGTCCTCGGCAGTCCAGTTGCACTTTTCTTTTCCTCTTTTTTTGTGAAAATACAATACAAAAATAAGGCAAAAGTATACAAAAATAAAAGCATATGTAATTTTAACATTAATAACAATAAACCTGTCAGAATGCTATGTGCTTAATTTTCAACCTCCTGTCTCTGGTCATCTCAGTCATGTCTTTATTTGTGCTATACTTTATGTCTGTTGCTCCTTCTCAGCCTCACTCTATTGTGTAGATTATCAGGAATTCCTATCAGCTCCCCCCATTATCCAGTAGAACCAGATTTTCCCAAAAGTGTCCATCTTATTTTGTAAGTGGGCAGTTGTCTCATGCATAGTGTACACACCGGCCAATTTGTTGGTTACCTCCGACCATGTCGGTACTCCTGTCTTCCAGTGTTTGGCTATTGTGGTCCTAACTGTAGTGAAGATTATTCTGAGAAAAGTATTTATGTGGGAATTGTATCCCTGGGTTCTAGTATTTAATAAAGCCTGAGGGGCACTGATGATTATTCGGTCTCCAATTAGGTTAGACAAGAGGTCTGAGGTCTGATCCCATATGTTTTTAACCTTGGGACATTCCCACCACATATGTATATATGTACCTTTGGTCTTACACCCTCTATAACAGAGATTGGAGTTCCCCTTTACCGAGTGTGCTACTCTCTCCGGAGTTAAGTACCAACGAAACACTGATTTCAGGCTATTTTCTCTGAGATCTGCGCTCAACAAACCCTTACTTGCCTCAGATGTCAGGGTGTACCAATCCTCTGTTAGATCTATGTTCAAGTCTCTCTCCCACCTATTAATGATGGGTGGTCTATATTTTGTTTTGGCTGATTGTATCGCGTGGTACATATGTGAGATAGCTTGTTTGGGTCTGTGATGTGCACTACATTGCTTCCCAAGTGTTGTGGAGCGATTTTCCTTCCTATTGTGGGTGTAAGAATGGATAGCTGAGGAAATCTGCAAATACACAAACCACTGTAAGGAGCTTGGCTCCAACCTTCCCTGCAAATGTGTGAATGTGACCATAGAGCCTTGTTGTAGGAAATCCGCCACCCTGTATAGGCCTTTATTCTCCCATTTGTCTATATGTATATGGCAGTCTCCTGGGATTATATATTTTAATGGTTTTTTGAGAGTATATTGTGATATCAACTTGTGAGAGTATATTGATTTATGCCATTGTCGGCAAGAGATCAGTAAAGCGCGTGGTTTAAAACCTTTTGTGGTCGTCAGTGACTCTCTCCTCCACAGTATGTCTTCTGGTGAGCTAAGTCCCCCCCATGGCGGCTTCTAAAGCAGGCCATATAATATCACAGTTCCGTCTCCCTAATGTCGCTGTCTGGGCTAGTCTGGCAGCCTGGTAGTAGTCTCTCAAGTTAGGGAGGCCCACTCCGCCCAACTGTCTATGTCTCGTGAGTATGATTTCGGGTATTCTGGCATGTTTACCTCCTCTTAGATAAGAGATCAATTTGGATTGGATAGTATCTAAATCTTTGTTGGGGACCTCAATTGGCAATGTTCTAAAGAGGTAAAGGAGTCTGGGTAAAATATTCATTTTGATCGATGATAGTCGCCCATACCACGAAAAGCCGTGCTGTTGCCATCTCGTGATATCATGTTTTATAGTTTTGTTTAAAGGAAGGTAATTAGCTTGGTAGAGTTTATCAAATTCTGGTGTCAGCTTGACCCCCAAATACTTCACATGTTCGTGTACCCAGGAAAAATTAATCTCCAGTAGTTTGATAGTGGGCTTAGGGATCGCTATGGGGAGGGCCTCACATTTATCCACATTAATTTTATATCCCGAGATCTTGGAGAATTTATCTAGGATGTCGTAGACAATGGGCAGGGAACTAGCTGGCTTCGTCAGGGTAAGGAGGACATCGTCCGCAAATAGTGTCAGTTTATGGGATTTTCCCCCTATCTTAAGACCCTCTACCCCTGTTTCCCCCCGGATGAACTCTGCTAGTGGCTCTATGCATATTGCAAAAAGCAGGGGCGATAGTGGGCACCCCTGTCGGGTGCCATTTAGAATGCTGAAAGTACTAGATTGGTGGCCGATCGCCCTTACATATGCTGTGGGGTTGGAGTACAGTATGTTTATTGCAGAGATAAAGGATCCCTCGAAGCCCATTTTTTTTAGTACCGCCCCCATGTAACCCCAATCCACCCTGTCGAATGCCTTCTCTGCATCCAGGGATAGGAGCAGAGAAGGCACTCCATGACTAGTAAGATAGTCCATCACCGACACCATCCTTCTGATGTTGTCCGGGGCATCCCTCTCTTTAATGAAACCAACTTGATCTGGGTGTACTATAGTGGGAAGAATATGTTTTAATCTATTAGCTAAGATTTTTGTGATTATTTTGACATCTTGATTGATGAGGGATATTGGTCTATAACTGGCACAGAATTTTGGGTCTTTCCCTTGTTTGGGGATGACTATTATTTTAGCCTGTAGTAGGTCTTTAGGTAGCTCCTTGCCCTCTAGCACGTGGTTTGCTAATTGTGTAAGGTGTGGGATTAAGAGGCCAGCAAACATCTTATAGTATTCGCTCGGTAAGCCATCGGGTCCAGGAGCTTTGCCAGGCTTAAGTTCTTTGATGACCTGTGCTAATTCTATCGTGGTAATTTTGGAATTCAGGGAGTCCCTATCTGCCTCTGTAATTTTCTTCAGATTTGCTTTGGTGAGAAAATTATTAAGTAAGGTTTCAGTGGACCTGCATTGGGTGACTTTTTTGCCATTGTACAACTCTTGATAAAATGAGGCGAAGGCATCCACAATCTCCTGGGGATGCCCAGTCTCACCACCCTCTTCCTTACATGAGGGGTATAGATACCGCCGCATAGTTATCTCTGATCTTTTTGGCTAAGTATTTATCTGGCTTGTTGGCATAAAGGAAGTATTGTGTCTTCAGTCTATGGGCATATTTTATCGATTGATTATTGTTTTTGGTTTAATTGTTTTAGAGTGGACATGGATAGGGTTAGTTTGTGTTTCCTCTCTAGGTTCTCAATGTCCTTAGTCAGTCTCTCCATAGCTAAATTTGCTGCTTTTTTAATCTGTGCTTTTTCTTTAATTAACATCCCCCTGATTACAGTTTTATGGGCGGCCCAAACTGAAGTTGGATTGTGTGTAGAGTTCTGGTTAAGAGCCCAGTACTCTTCCATTGCTCGTGTCAATTTTCCTTTTGTCAGTGGGTTTTGAAGGCAGGATGGGTCAAATGTCCAGGTCTGTATCCTGTTGGGATTTTTTATACCTTGGAGTAATATCTGTGTGATGGAATGGTCTGACCAGGTGCACAGGTGGATTTTAGCTGACAACAGCAGTGGGCGTAGGATTTGGCTGATCATAATGTAGTCTATTTTGGAATAAGTGTTGTGTGCTGTCGAGTAGAATGTTGTGTCTGTTGTGACCCCATATAAAGAGTTCCAGGAATCCACTAGGGTGTGCGGGGACAACAAATTTAAAACTGTCGGCTACCTTTCTTAGGTGATTTGATTTTTTAGAAGAGTGTGAGGCCCCAACATATCTGAGCGCCTGAAGGTCAATATTGAAGTCCCCCGCTAGAATTATTCTAATTTGTGACCAACCCGTTAGTAGTCTTGTAATTTCCCTGAAAAAAGCATCCTGCTTCTCGTTTGGGGCATATATATTGCAAAACAGGACTTCTACTCCTTGAATCTGGCCTCTCACCAACAAATACCTTCCCTCTCTGTCAGTAGTCGAGTCTATGTGTACGAAGTGTAGTGAGGAATGTAGTAGTATCGACACCCCTCTTTTTTTCTCCCCTGCAGTAGAATGATAGTGTTGAAGAAAGCCACTGGACCAATACTTGGGGAGTTGTGGTTTAATGAGATGTGTCTCCTGTCAAAAGATCACATTTGCGCGAAGGCGTTTGTAGTGGTTAAATGCTGTGCGTCTTTTAGTGTTTGAGTTTAGTCCTCTCACATTGTGTGAGACTAGATTAATTGTTGGTAGGGTCATTAGAGATTTCTAGGGTGTGTGTGTGACCTAACATCTGGAGGCCGTAGGTGGCGTGAGTGTAAGGGGGGCACATGTGAGGGCTCTAGGTCTGGGTAAGAATTAGTCATTATAAGGTTTGCATTAGACAGACTAGGGATGACTCTTCTATCGCATCTGACAGTTACATAAAAACAGGTTAGCAGTAAATAAAACAAAAACTTAACTCTAAATTGAACAAAAATAACATTATAAACATTATAGCAACTAAGCATGTGTCTATTAATAACAATGGGTTTTGCAGTAGTTCTAATGTAAACATGTCTAGAACTTACAGATTATAGATATGGGTAATACAAGCATTTATTAGAAAGGTTATCTAAGGCGGGCTCGCAAACCCGCTCATGGATAAGTAATAGGCAAAGACTGTGACAATATTACCTAGCAGTCCAGTTCATGGTTTCACTTTTTTCTTCTTCGCCACTCTGGACCACCTGGGCTTGCTTGTCGGGGTCCGCGGCTCTTTACCTGTAGCGTGTTGTGATGAGACAGGTTCCTCAGGAAGTACTGGAGTCTCTACATTTAAATATTGACATATTTCTGGAATGTCCTGTGCTGATTTAATGGTGAGCATCCTTTGATTGTGGGAGATGTGCAGCGCAAAAGGATATCCCCATCTGTATGAAATATTTTGCTTCCGCAGCAAAGATGTCAGGGGACGAAGGGCATATATTCTTTGTAGGGTGCGGGCACAAAGGTCCTGAAAAAATTGAATAATCTGTCCTTGAAACTTGAAAGGTTGGTGCTTCCTGGCCGCCGACATGATGCTTTCTCTGTCAGGGAAATGCAGCATTCTGACTATGACATCTCTGGGTGGGAGTCCCTCTTTTGGTCTTGGTTTCAGGGCTCTGTGAGCTCTCTCCATCACAAAGTCTGTCTCACCCTCTCCGCCTGTGACAGCTTTGAAAAGGCGTAGTAGATATGAGGGTAGATCTGTGGCTTCTACCGTCTCTGGGACCCCTTTTAGCCTGATGTTATTCCTTCTATTTCTATTTTCTAGATCCTCCATTTTGTCTTGGAGGTCTAGAAGCTGTTGTTGGTGGGATGTGATAGTTTCAGAATTGGATGTTACATTTTCAGTCAGAGATTCATGTTCATTTTCTACCGCCTCCACTCTATCTCCCAGCTCAGATAAGTCCTGTTTTATCTCCGCCAAGCTGTTCGTGACTGAGGAGTGCAAACTATCAATTTTGTTCATTAGTTTCTCCAGACCCACAGCCATGTCTTCTTTGGATACCAGGGTGTGGAGATCAGCTTTTGTCATGCTCCCACCTTCCCTTGGAGGTTCCATTATGTTTAATGTGTGTGCCTGGTGCCCCTCTTCTGATTCATCATCAATCTCCCCTGTAACCAGACTTTTAGTAGATCTTAGATAATTGTCCAGTGCAGTGGATTTTAGGTTTTTATCAGATTTGTTAAGCTTTTTAGCTGTCATGGTGGCACAGTTCTGATTGACAATATGAGGTCTTTATTGACACACTAGCAGACAGGGTTATTATATAGGAGGCCCTCACAAATCCCAAAAAAGGTGGCAGACTGATTTTCGATTCAAAGGCTCCACTGTTCACTTGGCATTAAGGAGCATGACAGCCTGAGATCAAATCTGTGGCGGTACTAATGTGGGGCCTTTTTGATTCTTTAAGTTAATGTGCACTGTCCCCTTGGGTGTTATATGCGGCCTGGACGTTAATGCCCAGTATTTACATACCCCTCCTGTCAGGCGTTGCGGTTACTGTTACTGATGGAGCTGTGGGGGAGGTAATGTCCTCCTATTCACTTCCACTTTTACCCACGGACCAGCTGGAGCTTAATGGCGGCAGCGATATGGCTTCTTGCCAGGCCCTGCTGTGTGCTGCTTTATTCTCTGCCTTCCGGCCTCCTCTAAGTGTCGCGGCGGGAGATCTCGGCTACCGCTCACCCGCTGGTCCACATAAAGCAGGTAATGGGTTCTGGTCCAGGTCACGGTTAGTCTCCCCGCTCATCTGTCCATGATGGCGTGTGTGCTGTGGCGCGGCAGTGGAGAATTGTGTGCCGCGGCTCTCAGTCTAATTTGTTGTCTTCTCTGTCAGTATTTTTGACGGCACTCTGCCAAAAGTGTCCGCTTGTTTTAGTGATCACCCATGGGTACTTTTAGACATTATACGAAGTCCCCAGACATGCTTTTCTTCCTCGTGGCTTTTGTTACTGCAGGGAGCTGCCAAGTTATGCTGCCATCTTAGAGCTTGGCTAAACTCCACCCCCCGAACATTGGGATTTAAAGGGACACTGAATCCAAATTTTTCTTTTGTGATTCAGATAGAGCATGCAATTTTAAGCAACTTTCTAATTTACTCCTATTATCAATTTTTCTTTGTTCACTTGCTATCTTTATTTGAAAAAGAAGGCATCTAAGCTTCTTTTTGTTTCAGTACTCTGGACAGCGCTTTTTTATTGGTGGATGTATTTATCCACCAATCAACAAGAATAACCCAGGTTATTCACCAAAAATGGGCCGGCATCTAAACTTACATTCTTGCATTTCAAATAAAGATACCAAGAGAAGGAAGAAAATTTGATAATAGGAGTAAATTAGAAAGTTGCTTAAAATTGCATGCTCTATCTAAAACACGAAAGAAAAAATTTGGGCTCAGTGTCCTTTTAAGGATATTAATTGTGATATCTTTGTATAATCCCTGCACCATTGGTTCAGCATACAAAGCTGGAGAGGTCTCATGTGAAAACGAGCAAAAGGGATCGCGTCCGATGCAGCAGTCATGATACCTAGAATTTCCATGCACAAAGCTACCGAAGGGAATGATTGAGACTGAAGGTTTCGACAAGCTGAAACTAATTTCAGACGTCTCTTTTCTGTTAGAGACAAAGTCATGGACACTGAATCTATTTGGAAACCCAAAAAGGTTACCCTTGTCTGAGGAATCAAGGAACTCTTTGGTAAATTGATCCTCCAACCATGTCTTTGAAGAAACAATCTAAAATCAAATTAGACGCATGGATCCATGTCTAACTTATCTAAAAGCTGAAGTATACAGTGTTGTCAAGACAAGCCAATCCAAAGATAAGTTGCCTAGTGTTGGTACGGCAAAAGACAAAATAAATAAACAACCTTTGTGATAACAGCGTAAAACTAGGGTACAATATACTTTAGACAAAACTAAAATCCCATTAGTAGATAAGTGCACATATAAAACTTAGGAAAAAATCAAGAAAAAATCCAAGATAAGTTCAAATGCTAGCTGATAAAGTTCATGTGAATCCGTTGGTGTATCCTCCAAAGTGACGTGCAGAAATGTGACGTGAAGTTGATCAATAAAAAATAGAAAAGATAAAAAAAGTGGTGTAATCCAAACTCCAGTTAAAGATCCGTGAAAAATGAAAAATGATTGTAAACACACTACAAAAATTATATTGAATGTAAACACCATGTGAAAAAAATATCGTTATGCAATCAAAAAGTCAATGTTAATGGTGAAAAACCTCAAAAACAAAAAACAAAAACGCTGATAGAAAATGTGAGTAATCAGGACAGAGGCAAAGGTTGTTTATTTATTTCGTCCTTTTGCCTTACCAACACTAGGCAACTTATCTTTGAATTGGCTTGTCTTGACAACACTGTATACTTCAGCTTTTAGATAAGTTAGACATGGATCTGATTACAGAGAGAAGGGCACAGAGAACCTTTGAAAAGATCCTTGGAGCTGTTGCTAGGCCAAAAGGAAGAGCAACAAACTGGTAATGCTTGTCTAGAAAAGAGAATCTCAGGAACTGATAGTGGTCTGGATGAATTGGAATATGAAGATATGCATTCCTGTAAGTCTATTGTAGACATATAATGCCCTTGCTGAACAAAAGGCAAAACAGTCCTTATAGTCACCATTTTGAATGTTGGTATCCTTACATAACAATTCAATATTTTTAGATCCAGAACTGGTCTGAAAGAATTCTCCTTCTTTGGTACAATGAACAGATTTGAGTAAAACCCCAGACCCCGTTCCAGATCTGGAACTGGCACAATTACCCCAGCCAACTCCAGGTCTGAAACACATTTCAGAAACGCCCGAGCCTTTACTGGGTTTACTGGAATGCGTGAGAGGAAAAATCTTCTCACAGGCGGTCTTACCTTGAAACCTATTCTGTACCCTTGAGAAACAATGTTCTGAATCCAAAGACTTTGAATCGAATTGGTCCAAACATCTTTGAAAAATCGTAACCTGCCCCCTACCAGCTGTGCTGGAATGAGGGCCGCACCTTCATGCGGATTTGGGAGCTGGTTTTGACTTTCTAAAAGGCTTGGATTTATTCCAGACTGGAGAAGGTTTCCAAACGGAAACTGTTCCTTTAGGGGAAGGGTCAGGCTTCTGTTCCTTATTCTGACGAAAGGAACGAAAACGATTAGCAGCCCTGTATTTACCTTTAGATTTTTTGTCCTGAGGCAAAAAAGGCTCCCTTCCCCCCAGTAACAGTTGAAATTATTGAATCCAACTGAGAACCAAATAATTTATTACCTTGGAAAGAAAGAGAAAGCAACGTTAACTTAGAAGTCATATCTGCATTCCAAGACTTAAGCCATAAAGCTCTTCTAGCTAAAATAGCTAAAGACATATACCTGACATCAATCCTAATGATATCAAAAATGGCATCACAAACAAAGTTATTAGCATGTTGAAGAAGTTTAACAATGCTATAAGCATTATGGTCTGACACTTGTTGCGCTAAAGCCTTCAACCAGAAGGTGGAAGCTGCAGCAACATCAGCCAAAGAAATAGCAGGTCTAAGAAGATTACCTGAACATAAATAAGCCTTCCTTAGAAAGGATTCAAGCTTCCTATCTAAATGATCCTTAAAAGAAGTACTATCTGCCATAGGAATAGTAGTATGTTTAGCAAGAGTAGAGATAGCCCCATCAACTTTTGGGATTTTTTCCCAAAATTATAATCTATCAGATGGCAAAGGGTACAATTTCTTAAACCTTGGAGAAGGAGTAAATGAAGTACCCAGACTATTCCATTCCCTAGAAATTACTTCTGAAATAGCATCAGGAACTGGAAAAACATCTGGAATAACTACATGAGGTTTAAAAACTGAATTTAAATGCTTATTAGTTTAAATATCAAGAGGACGGGGCGGAGCCAACTAACAGAGTGAATGGACGTGCATCTCTAGAGCTCCTCATCTATAATCTTACAAAGCGAAGATATTCCTGTATAAGGGGCATCCTTTCACTTATTATTTTGGATATTTATTACACTTTCATTCCCATCTATGTATTGAGACAGTTAATCCTGAGCTTCGCAGAGGAACAGCTCCTAGTGTCAAGTGCCGGTGTCAAGGGCCTTAATATAGGGGCGCGAATCGCCATCTTAGATCAGTATGGATTCTCTAGACAGATGGGAGGATAAGATGGAGCTTTTATTTCAGGCTTTTTACTGGGAGCTAAAGCGTGATCTGATCGCTATGAGACACACACTAGTACTGCAACTCCCTCACAGGATACTAGTCCGGGCTGCATGTGAGCCCACAGCCCACTCTCTTGCACTAAGCCCCATCAACGCTACATTGGATACTGCAGATGAATCTAATTTCAGACCCGACATAGCGGCACTACCTGACAGCTCCCAGAGCGACATGCGAGTCCTCAGAACGAGAAGGAAACCATCAGTAGACTCAATCTGCCCGACCGATGAGGCGCTTGCATACACTCACACAGAACGGCCTGTGCAGCCCAATCATATCACACAGCCCCAGACTCATCAGCTATCTGCTGTGCACCCCTATGGTCCCCACTATACAAACAAAGACAGCTCCTATGTATTCTTCACTTACGAGTGGTTGGGTGTCACACGGATTAAAGCCTGCTTTGTGGGGGACTGCTCTGACGGTGCGCTTTGTTGGAGCGCTTTCTATGCTCACAGTGCTCTTGCAAAAGATCCATGTCAGTCCTTGAGGTGGCTGTGGGATACAGGACAGGCAGTTTATATTAGGTATGACGCACAGATCTCTCTCCTTCCTACAGAGATTAAGCTGAGATCTACAAGCCCTACAATGCGCTGGCCCTTGAGAGGGCCTCTCTCTGACTTTGTTGGCGAGTGTCTGCTGAAAACCGCTATCGGTCAAACATTCAAAGTGCAGTCAGGAGGGTGAGAGACTGCTTTAACAAGCCTTACAACACTCCCTTTTGTCTACTACACCTGTTCCTGTAAATTCAGAGACAAGTCTTACCAAGTTCCCTATGCCTTAAGATTTCAACTAACATTGTTATGTATGGATATGTTGCCTCTTATCTGGTCTTATACTCCTTATCCCTGTAAAGTTAAGTTGAATGTACGCGCATGACCATCTATTCAGCTATAGCCCACAGCCACATACATATTCTTATTATTTAAGCTGGGGTTCTTACAAACTCGCAATACTTAGGCCTGCAGCACTTCATTTAAGAAATCTGACTGGTTGTGTATTCTGAACACCGCAGCTGTAATGTTTGTGTACAATGTATTTTGTTTGTTCTACAAACTGTGGTCCTCATATATTATGCATTAGATGATATGTCAATACTAAGAAATTGCTTCGCTTTATGGTCAAATGTGCCTCTATCCTCTATCTGTTCTTGCGTTTGTTTCATGTATTCATTCAGTTTAAATAATATAATCGCCTTACTCCGCATGTTCCTAGAATTTGAGTGTGACTGTATTAGTGTAACATAACCCTATGGGAAATGAGCTCTACTCCAGACTTGATACCATAACTGACTTACTAACCAGTTACAGCTACAAATACTGAAAATCTGCTCCTCACACTAAGTGTATTATTAGCAGACCGTATTTTCTAAACCCAATTCGTCCACTCTATCTAGTCTCATGAGCCAACATTATACCACACCTATATTTTGTAACAGTGGCTCCACAACCAGAAGTCTATAACTCCCTTGAAGTCTTTTAATTGCTTACACACTTTTTCTAATGTAACGCGAGACTCTACTATATGTCTAGGGGATTACCAATGTGCTATTTAGCAGACCCTGGGGCTGACTCTCCCTTTGATTTATCACAAAGTTATCTATAGAGCTCAGGTCCATTTATTATTATGGAAATATAGTTTGACAATAGCTATGTTAACACTAGATATCATTTGAAATCTCTGAATGGGTAGTTTTTTTTAACACTCTTATTTAGCACCTGAACATAGCCCTATTCACGACCAAGACTAGAAAACCCACTTAGTATAAATAGGATTAATGATATGCCATGCCCTTTTCATACTCTCAGTCATTACACCACCCTAACTACTGTTCTCCGGACAGGTTATATTATTGTCTGTAACACCTCTGTAACATTTCTCATACACTCCTTCCCCCTATTCCTTGCAGCTCATTTATCTTTACTCTATGTAATAGACTAACCTACTACATAATGTTATTATATAGTATATATATTGAAATAGAGCAAAATACCTCAGCTTTCCTCCCTTAAATATAAATGTAACATCAAAAGACGATATTCCTACCGGTTTTATACCCAACACTTAGTGACTCATTGATTTCACTTGTCTGACATCCTATCTGGCTCCGCCCCCCCCTCCTTCCCCCCTTATCAAATCTAGAGCGGCTTTTGCCCGCTGCATCTCCCTTCCCCCAAAAATCATAATGCCAACTCCCCGCTATTGCCCCATTCATACTTGAATAAACTATTTCATGTTATCTATCGCAATAGGGGGACCATCAACGTTCTTTTTCACTTCATATTATAAAATCAAGGTCTTGTTATGCATTCTACAGAATTCCTATGGACATACTGGTTTGATTTACTCTAGACTATCACTTCCACTTACTGGGTCCTTTTTGTGTAATGATATACCCTTTTACAGTTGAGTGGAGTCATAGTTTTAAGCCATCCACTACATAGGCACAGTGTTATTACTGTTTCAATTCTTTTTATGTTATATTATTATGGCACTGCCTCTCTACTATAATTATATGCTAAAATTGTATGTCTAACTATAATGTTATTGTTATCTACCGAGGATTCTGATTGTAACATTTTCTAAAACCTCAATAAAAAATGTTTTGCAAAAAAAAAAAAAAAAAAATATATCAAGAGGACTAGACTCCTCCATATCTAATGCAATCAACACTTCTTTAAGTAAAGAACGAATAAACTCCATCTTAAACAAATATGAAGATTTATCAGTGTCAATATCTGAGGCAGAATCTTCTGAACCAGATAGATCCTCATCAGAGATAGATAAGTCATTTAAAAATTCATCTGAAATATGAGAAGTTTTAAAAGACCTTTTACGTTTACTAGAAGGAGGAATAACAGACAGAGCCTTCCGAATAGAATTAGAAACAAATTCTCTTACATTAACAGGAACATCCTGAACATTAGATGTTGAAGTAACAACAACAGGTAATGGATTATTACTAATGGAAATATTATCCGCGTTAGATAGTTTATCATGACAACTAACACAAACTACAGCCGGAGGAACAGTTACCAAAAGTTTACAACAAATGCACTTAGCTTTGGTAGAACCAACATCAGGCAGCGTTTTTCCAGAAGTAGATTCTGATCCAGGGTCAGGTAGTGACATCTTACAATATGTAATAGAAAAAACAACATATAAAGCAAAATTATCAAATTCCTTAAATGACAGTTTCAGGAATGGGAAAAAATGCAAAACAAAATAAGCCTCTAGCAACCAGAAGCAACTAAAAAATGAGACTGAAATAATGTGAAAAAAACTGGCGCCAAGTATGACGCCCACATTTTTTGGCGCCAAAAAACGTCTGCAACAAACATGCATCAAAAATGACGCAACCACGTGAAAACTTCCGGCATCAACTATGACGCCGGAAATTACGATATTCTCGCGCCAAAAAAGTCTCGTGCCAAAAATGACGCAATAAATTGTAGCATTTTCTGCACCCGCGAGCCTAATAGCCTGCAATTTAGAAGAAAAAAGTCAATTGAAAATTTTAAGGTAAGAAAAATATTTTATTCATATGCATTTTCCCAGGACAAGTGATCCGAACAAAACCACCAAGAGAGCGATTCTCCAGATTGGTTGTCCAGAGAAATCTGTTGAGACCGATCCAAATGATCGCCGTTCCACTAGTTCAGCATGCGCAGTTGCAACAGTCTGAGGTGAAACCTGGCAAAGGAAATGATGTCCAAGCTGGACACTATGAGACCAATCACCTCCATACACCGAGCCACAGATGGCCTTAAGGAGATCTGGAGGGCAGACATGTTGAAGCTAGCTTGCAACATCTCTGGTCTGTTAGAAATATTCTCATGTCTATGGAGACTATTATAATACCCGAGAATTCTACCCTGGTACTTGATACAAGAGAACTCTCTCTAGATTATCTGCCATCCATGGGATCGAAGAAGACAGAGGAGATATTCCGAATGGTCCAATCTTCCAAAAATGTCTTTAGCTAGACCAAACGGAAGTGCAATAAACTTGAAGTGCTTGTCCAGCAATGCAAACCTTAGGAACTGGAAGTGGTCCTTGAGGATCGGTACGAGAAGGGAGCATCCTTCAGATCTATCGTGGTCATGAACTACCCCTCTCAAACAAAGGGAAGAATGGACCTTATTGTCTCCATCTTAAACAAATGGACATTTAAAAATCTGCTTAAGCACTTTAGGTCCAGAATCGGACGGAAAGTTCCCTCATTCTTAGGGACCACTAAAAGGTTTGAATAGTATCCCAAACCTCTCACTGCAATAGGCACCGGGACACTAACTCCTAGAGGACAGATCCTGTACACACCCCAGAAAGGCTTCCCTCCTTTCTGGTCAGGAAGACAGAAGGAATCTGCCCTTGGGTGGCTGAGACTTAGAACCTATCTTGTAACCCTGAGCTATGACCTCCAGGACCCATGGATCCGGCACGTCCCTAAACCAAGCGACTGAAAACAGCGGACATACTACCCCTACACGATCCAGAAGAGGACCGGGGACCGCCCAATTCATGCCGATGTAGACTCGGCGGGCTTCTTGCTCTGCTTGGATTTATTCCAGGACTGAGCCGGCTTCCAAGAGCTCTTGGTTTGCTCTGGCTTAGCGGAGGACTGTTGACATGGGCTTTATCAGAACAGAAATCGTCCCTTAGATTAGTTCATATACTCTTGCGGTAGAAGGGCACCCTTGCCCCCTGTGACCGTGGAGATAATTGAGTCCAGACCATGACTTCAGCCAGAGCCCGACAGGCCTGAACAGAGAAAGCTGAAGCCATAGCATTCAAGTGAATAAACTGCCAAATAGCAGCACAGATAAAAGATTCAACAACCCTCAAGGCCGTAAATCTTTTCTGAGTAACGTCGAGGGGATCCTCCACCCCAATCAAATACTATAAGGAGTCACACCAGAAGGTAGTGTCTCCAGTAACCACGGTAACAGCGGCCACAGGTTGAAACAAATATCCCGTATGTTGAAACATCTTTCTTAACAGAGTTTCCATCTTTTATCCATGGACTCTTCAAACGAAGAACTATCCTCAAGCGGGATAGTAGTACGTTTAGCAAAGGTTGAAGATAACGCCATTCCATTTAGGGACGGAACCTCACAACTCCATTGAGAGTCCAGGACCAGGGACAATTTGTTAAAAGGGAGAAGAGGGGGGAAAAGGAATCCAATCCTGTCCCATTCATTCTTAATAATGTTCGCCATCTAACAGGAGCAGGGAAGGATAAGGTACCACCCTGTCCTTAAACTCTATCCAATTTAGGAATGAAAGGTTCATAAGGCAATTTGGCCTCTGGAACCTCTGAATTCGCCAAAAACTTCCTTTCGAAGAAAGCGCAAATTCCTAAACTAAAGTCTGGTTCCTCCGCAGTTCGAGGTTTAGAGGCAGCAGACTCCGACCCAGAATGTTCCTACTCTGAAGTCTCAGAAAGAACTTCATCCTCCGATAACCCTTAGTTAAATCCAATAAATTGTCTGAAGTACTCTGGGAAGGAGTGCAATATGTAACCTTTCGCTTGCGCTTAGCAGGGCGAGGTAAAGCATTAAAGGCCGCAGACACCGTTTTCTGAACTGCACAGTAACATCTGGTGAAAGAAGGCCCCCTCCAGATGGAGGATCAGCAATGCTACTGGAAAACTGCATATGTAGAGATATAAGAAAGTAGGGTATGCACCTCACTGGACGTCAACTCCTCAGAGGTGGACGGCTCCGTGGTATCAAACATGTTTGATATCACATTATCAAGGCATATGGAACATAATTGAGAGGGCGGAACCAAGGCCTCCTCACCATATAAACAGGAATTACTCATTAGGAAGAGAGAGAGTGCCCTCTAAAGAGAAATAAAACATCTTATTTTATTAAAAAAAACGGCACCTTCCATAACAGCCTATAAGCCCATAACATCTCACACATAAAAGCAGCATAAACTCAAACAAACATATAAGATTATTCCCCCCTGTCCAATAATCCCCCCAAGGAGATATTAACCCTTGATTCTATATAAATAAAAGGAGTCACACTGTGACCCTGTCTTCTTGCGTTATCATACATGTATAAAATATGAAACAATCTTACCAAAATCTACACCATGGAACAGGAACACGGCCCTTCAAGTGTGACAGATAGTAGCATCGCTTCTGACATGGACTTGAGTGAAGCAAGCAGCGAAACTCAACACTGATTGCCTATGGAGCTGTTAATGAGTCAGGATGGTTTCGCAGAAAGACTCTCGCTGCATCTCCGGACTAACTTTCATCCATGCTCTCACTGAGAGGCTAACAGGACTACTTAAAACTCCAGTCCTATCTCGAAGAGTACTACCCTCCATAAGACTACTCCGAAATCTTCTAACACTTCTCTGCCAACCTCCTGTGATGAAAGGCAAAGAATGACTGGGGTTATGAGGAAGTGGGGAAGGTATTTAAGTCTTTGGCTGGGGTGTCTTTGCCTCCTCCTGGTGGCCAGGTTCAGTATTTCCCACAAGTAAGGAATGCAGCTGTGGACTCTTCCCATATTAAGATGGAAACTTACTTAACTCCCAGTTTAGCACTGTTGAAAAGCTTAAGCCGGGACATCCGCTAAAAAAGGCCTGGAAAGCTAGGAAAAGACTCTTTACACAAACAGGAACAAGCTGAAATAGGTTAACAGTCTACTTCTGAAACTTTTGGGCTTGGTTAGGAGTCTGAAAATCAGCACAATGTTATTTAAAAATAAGCAAAACTACACATTTAAAAAAAACAAACACAACAACAAAAACCTGTATGTGTGATATAAATTGATAATCTACCAAACATTTATGCAAAGAAAAACCTAATTGTAGAATGTCCCTTTAATAAAGTGGAGGTTGTCATAAAAAGAGCAATGCTAGTTGGTTCAAATATAAACTTACAGAAGCATATAACAAAAAACGGTAGTTTATTTATTGAATAAACTTCCATTACAGGTGATGAAGACAAACACGTGGGGGACTTAAAAAACGACTAAGATAAGCCTATCCTACAAACTTAATACGCTTACTCCTGCTGGGCCTATGGTTCTTATCCGTTGTCAAAATCTATGTTTCTTTAGCCTATAAACTCCATTCTGGAATGGCAAACGATTTAGAACTTTTTAAGAATTTCATTTTATTTCAGATAATGCTGCTTGGCATTCCCAATAAGACACAATGTACATTGTAAAGAAAATGTTGGAACAAGGTTCCACAAAAGGAATACTATATTAGCACTCTATGCCCAGACTATTTTACACGTGGGAAGTCAATAGATAAAATATAACTTATTAAACCTTTAAAAAAAGATGGGCAACAACGAACATATTAAAATCCTTATCTGAAATTCAGTTATTAATCCCTTGATGTCTCCTGGTATCAACTGTACCGCCTTTTAATTCTGTGTGTAATATCACAGACACTACAGTTAAATTATCAAAATTGCCGCTGGTTCACCTTAATGCTTATGTAGATTGGGCTATCACTTTGATTTAGGGGTTAGGATACCACTGGTTCAGTTTGAGTCAGTGTTTGATTATATTTGATACTTGTCACTTACACCATGACACTTTGTTATTAATAAGTAATAATAATAAGTCCAGTGTTATTGATGGTTGATAACCGCAATATATTCAACACATTTTAGACTATCACTTTCAGCATGGCAGACATGGTTGTGAATCGCCATTCATTCAACACACTTTGGATTTCATATTTTTTGCGTGGCTACTAATTATCAGTAGTTTATGTTGACAACTTTTACACTATCAGCGTGGCTGCTAAACAACAACAATTAATTTAACAAATGGCAACCTTCTACATAATCTTATGTGCTTTATTGTGTGTTTGTGGTATAGTTTCAGTTTATTCCTTTATTTCAGTTTATTTAGTTAATACCACAATGTTACACCACTTATATTGCTAGCTGAATATGCAAGATGGTTGTTTGTTTAATCACTATCACAATATTATGTCACTTATATAGCTAGTTGATTTATGTATGTTGGTTTTAAACATCTCACTATCGGCGTGCTATTGTATTGGCCATTGTACCCACTAGTCAATGACATAGGCAGGGCCGGACTGGGAATAAAAAGCAGCCCGGGAAAATGTGGAGACCAGCCCTATTTTCCGTTGACTCAGTATAATGTGCACACCCCATTACTGGGATACTCCTTCCCCCCCAATATTTTGTTTCAGAATTATATTAGTTTGTAATATAAATAGTGCCAGATTGTTGTTATATGCACTCTAAAGCCCAATTGCATACATTAATCACCTCTTTAAATTGTAGCTTTCCAGCCCCAGCTGCTGCAGCCCACCAGGAAATTTCCTGGTAGGCCAATCCGGCCTTGGACATAGGAATTGACAGAAGGGTCATTGATGGTAGCCAGGTCTGCTTTTTCAAAGATTGTAGTAGTAGTGTCTATAATCTATTGATATTGGTTCCAGGTGCAGAAATAAATTTCATTTTTTTGAGTCAAGTTCAGAGGTAGAAGTAAATAATTTTGGAAATATAAGACACTAACCTCTCAAACTGTGTATTTTGTTTTAGTTCCAGATGTGTCCAGACGTATTGAATGACAGGTAGACAAACTTTAGCCATGTTATTCCCCTTAAAATGTAATCTTCGGGGGGCGGAGCCTGGTGCAGCACAGGAATGGAAGCATAGTGGGAGAGCTCCGTGCAGAAAACCAGATAAAGTGGCTAAGAAAGTGATGTAAGTGGCAGGAGAGCGGGCAAAAGACAGAGCAAAGGCAAGAGACGCTATCAACAGTCATTTTGGGAGAACCGCAGCTCCTAGGATGTCAAAAAACTCATAACGGAGGTCAGAGCAGAAGCGTCTCAGACGCCATTGTTATAACCCACGTGGCACTGACTTTACTACAGCTAGCGGAGAGCGCATCTAGCTTGAATGGGGTGAGCTGCAAAGGAGCCGGAGGGGACAATACAAGGTATCGCTTCTCTGTGAAAGGTGGAGGTGGCAAAGAGAAAGCGGAGGAGAAGGAAGGACAAGCAACGGCAGCACCTAAGCAACGGAAGCAACAGGTACACATGGAGGCCCGATTATGATCGGTAACTGAGCTGGGGGTTGCGGTGGCACAAGATGCAGAGAATCTAAGGGGAAGAGACTATTGAGAGAGGTCTGAACATAAAATTCAAACGGTCCGGTAATATAGAATGACACAGCCCATAAAGGCCTATAACATGACAAGAGATCCCCAGACTGCACAGAGCTTATTGACACAGAGGGAGAGACTTTTTGTTTTGCCTAGACACCAAGCTAGGTCCCTTTGATTCTTTTATACCCCCTCTGGACCTTGAAAGTTTATTATGAATTGAAAGGGTCGCTGAGGCAATAAAATGTTAAAGAAGAATCTATAAAGAGAATATGGCTATAAATGTATAATAGAGACTTTATGGGGGCTCATACTGCCTGCAATACACAGCTGGTCTTTTGAGGCCTTCTCATGCTCCCTTGTTGATAAAAAAAAACACTGGATATAGCTAAGAAGATATTTTAGTGACACTTTGGTCTTTTTAAAAAATACGTTACTGTGAAGGAGGCAGGTGAAAACCACACTCAATCGCTGGTTAAATAAAACGCAACCCAGACACCCTATCTATTTACAGACATACTGTTACCCTGATCACTATTACACTGCACTCCCTACTTTACAGGGTGACAAAAGCATATCAAGATGGCTGCGAGGAAGGGCTCTAAGGCACCTCTACAAAATAAACAGTCTGCAGCTACTCTTTTTTTCAAGCCTGCGAAGGGAGAAAAGTTATCTGATACTCAAATGCAAGAATCAGATGAAGAGAGGGAGGAGACGGAGGGAAACAGGGATGGAGGGGAAGACTCCAGGCCCTTAACTAAAGCTGATCTGGATCATCTAGTCTCCAAGCAGGATATTAACAGTAACTTTGAGAGACTGCTAGAAAAAATGGAATCCTTGCAAAACTCTGTAACTAACAGTATATCAGGATTAAAGCAAGAGATAGCTGATCTGGGGTCAAGAGTAAATTCCTTAGAGGAAAGCGGTGATACTATGGTAAAGGATCTAAATGCAATAACAGATAAAGTCACTTCTCAACAATCTGAAATAGAAGAAATATACGATAAACTAGAGGATCTAGAGAATCGTAGCCGAAGATCTAATCTCAGACTAAAGGGAATACCGGAAACAATAGGCCCTAAAGAGTTAAATGCTTATTTGTCAAACCTCTTTCGGAGCATTACTGGCTCAGGAGGAGACGAGAGTTTCCAAATGGAAAGGGCACATAGGGCACTTCGGCCCAAACCTAAGGGGGATGAGCCACCCAGAGATGTTATTATCAAGATGTTACGCTTCCAAGAACGGGAGGAGATACTTGCAGCAGCCAGAAAGAATCCCACTTTTAAATATCAGGGGAACATCATCCAGTTTTTCCAGGATTTATGCCTAAGGACTTTACAAAGAAGAAGCTCCCTTAGACCGCTTACATCCCTGTTGAGGAAAAATCAAGTGCCATACAGATGGGGCTTCCCTTTTGCTCTACACATAACCTGGGAAAACAGGACATTTTCTATTAGGGATCCTCAGGAGATCCTAGAAACATGTCGTAGATTGAAGCTAGATCCCCCGGCCGACCTTCAGCAGGAAACAACCTCTGACCATTCAACTCAGGGGGGAAAGCCTCGTCAGAAACAATAGTCCAAGATTCTGGAAAAGAAGCGAAAGACCTAAACACACTGGACCCTGCAGAAGGTTCAATTGTCTGAAGAGACAGCTCTTTATTTTTGTATTTTTGACCCTGGTACCCCCTCCTCTGGGATCACAGCTCAGCTGATACAGAGGAACTTGCCTGGACTTAGTGGGACCTGTAAGATCATATACCAAGGGTCAGATAAGTATGATCACAATGAGCAAATGTTTTGTTTTCTAGGTATTGCTTGTGACTGGATTTTGGGAATTGGAAGGGGGTGGAGGGTTATCAGTCATTATGTGCCTTATACAGAAGACCACCTATGCAATCGGGACAATTATGTTTGGTAATATGGACATTTCTTAATGTTGTGTGCAACTTTTCCCCCTGACAGGTTTCAAGCTGAGACAAGTCACCACAAGCTTTGTTATTTGTCACTCTTTGAAATATGTTTTCTAACCAGAAATGCCATTGCAATTGCCATGTTTTGTTCTCTTTCTCTTTTAATTCTTGCCTATTCTCAAGATATTTACTGAGCCATAATGTTGAAGTGATGTTGTAATCTGCACTCAGGTATAATATGTGTTGGTTCCCGGATGGGAATGACATAGTTTATGTTGTTATGTTTGAATTTTTATGTTATTTAATTTTTATTCTTTTTTGGTTAAACCAGGTGATTCCTAAAAGGTTTGAAGGAAGGAATTTGAGGAAGTATTGTAACATGAGGGTAACTCAGGTATTAAAGAATAATGGTAGAAAAGGGGTCCTTTGGGACTCAGACAGATTTGATGAGAAATTACATAGGGAGGATGGGGAGGGAGGCGAAAAAGATTACTGATGGCACATAATATAAAACTAATCTCTCATAATGTCAGAGGACTAAACACAGATACTAAAAGACGCACAGCCATGACACAATATCTGAAGTCTAATGCAAACATTATATTTCTTCAGGAAACGCACTTTCTGTCCCAGACGATCCCAAAATATTGGACTCAAAGGTTTTCACAACATTTCCACTCAACGACAGACTCAAAAAAAAGGGGGGTGACGATTCTACTACATAACTCTTTGGACTTTATACTGGATAGTGAAATTAGAGATACTGAAGGTAGGTTTGTGATAGTGAGAGGCACTATTCAGAACACTAAAGTCACTCTTTGCAATGTGTATGCACCCAATGAGACACAGAATGCCTTCTTTGAAACAATTTCGCAACATCTCACCCAGTGGTCACAGGATAGAATAATCTTGGGAGGAGATTTCAATGTCACTATGACCTCTTTCTCGGAGGGGGACACTAAGGGGCTATCGAGTAAACAACACCGTCATAATGCAATAGTTAAGTCAATTAGGGAGTCGATGGGAGCACATAATCTTATAGACTCATGGGAGGCGGTGGGCAATTCCAAACATGAATACACATACTACTCACCGGCACACAATTCTTACTCCACCTTAGATTATATTTTCGTGAGTCAAATACTGACCCCTAATCTGATTACATCAAGTACGCAGTCATGCGTGTGGTCTGACCATTCACTAGTAATTTTAGAGTTAACAGGGATTTTAAATTTCTTAAGACCAAGATCATGGACGTATAACCCAACGCTCCTTAAAAACCCAGCAATTTTGGAGAGAATAAAGATAGCACTAGGAGAATATTGGCAAGTAAATACGGGGACTACAAGTAACCCAATAATGATTTGGGCCGCTCACAAACCGGTGTTGAGAGGATTACTTATTAAAGAGAAATCGATGGTGGTGAGACACTCAACACATTTAGTGAACACACTTCAGAGAGAGGTAGAGACACTGGAACGGGAACATAGACGAACCCTTTCCTCGGGAGTATATAGATCTCTTCAGACTAAACGTAAAGAATTGGCCACAATCTTAAACGAGAATTCTGTCCGTGCTGCGCTGCGGCTGAAGGCACACTACTATGTGTATGCAAACAAGCCAGATAAATATCTGGCATATAAATTAAGGGAGAGAACCAAACTCTTTGCAATACCTTCTTTACACACACGGGGGGGGGGACTCCCACTTCCAATCCCCAAGAGATAGCCGAAACCTTTGCTCAATATTATGAGAATCTCTACGATGGGAAGAAGGTGGCTGGGGGGGATCTAGATCGGCAGACAAACAACCTCCTGGGACAGGCTAGATTACCACAGATTCAAGACTCGGATCTGGCCATTTAAATGCAGAGATTACGGCTATGGAAAACATAATTTATGCTTACCTGATAAATTCCTTTCTCCTGTAGTGTAGTCAGTCCACGGGTCATCATTACTTATGGGATATTAACTCCTCCCCAACAGGAAGTGCAAGAGGATCACCCAAGCAGAGCTGCTATATAGCTCCTCCCCTCTACGTCACACCCAGTCATTCGACCAGGAACCAAACGAGAAAGGAGAAACTATAGGGTGCAGTGGTGACTGGAGTATGATTAAAAAATTTAGACCTGCCTTAAAAAAAACAGGGCGGGCCGTGGACTGACTACACTACAGGAGAAAGGAATTTATCAGGTAAGCATAAATTATGTTTTCTCCTGTTAAGTGTAGTCAGTCCACGGGTCATCATTACTTATGGGATACCAATACCAAAGCTAAGTACACGGATGACGGGAGGGACAGGCAGGATCTCTATACGGAAGGAACCACTGCCTGAAGAACCTTTCTCCCAAAAACAGCCTCCGAAGAAGCAAAAGTGTCAAATTTGTAAAATTTGGAAAAAGTATGAAGAGAAGACCAAGTTGCAGCCTTGCAAATCTGTTCAACAGAGGCCTCGTTCTTAAAGGCCCAAGTGGAAGCCACAGCTCTAGTAGAATGAGCTGTAATCCTTTCAGGAGGTTGCTGTCCAGCAGTCTCATAGGCTAAACGTATTATGCTACGAAGCCAAAAGGATAGAGAGGTAGCAGATGCTTTTTGACCTCTCCTCTGTCCAGAATAAACGACAAACAGGGAAGAAGTTTGTCGAAAATCTTTAGTTGCCTGTAAATAAAATTTCAGGGCATGGACTACATCTAGATTGTGCAGAAGTCGTTCCTTCTTTGAGGAAGGGTTAGGACACAATGATGGAACAACAATCTCTTGATTGATATTCTTGTTAGTGACTACCTTAGGTAAGAACCCAGGTTTAGTATGCAGAACTACCTTATCTGAATGAAAAATCAGATACGGAGAATCACAATGTAAGGCTGATAATTCAGAGACTCTACGAGCCAAGGAAATAGCCATTAAAAACAGAACTTTCCAAGATAACAGCTTGATATCAATGGAGTGAAGGGGTTCAAACGGAACACCCTGTAAAACGTTAAGAACTAGGTTTAAGCTCCACGGCGGAGCAACAGATTTAAACACAGGCTTAATCCTGGCCAAAGACTGACAAAAAGCCTGAACGTCTGGAACTTCTGACAGACGCTTGTGTAAAAGGATGGACAGAGCTGAGATCTGTCCCTTTAACGAACTAGCAGATAAACCCTTTTCTAAACCTTCTTGTAGAAAAGACAATATCCTAGGAATCCTAACCTTACTCCATGAGTAACCCTTGGATTCGCACCAGTGTAAATATTTACGCCATATCTTATGGTAAATTTTCCTGGTAACAGGTTTCCTAGCCTGTATTAAGGTATCAATTACTGGCTCTGAAAATCCACGCTTTGATAAAATTAAGCGTTCAATTTCCATGCAGTCAGCTTCAGAGAAATTAGGTTTTGATGTTTGAAAGGACCCTGAATTAGAAGGTCCTGTCTTAGAGGCAGAGACCAAGGTGGACAGGATGACATGTCCACTAGATCTGCATACCAGGTCCTGTGTGGCCACGCAGGCGCTATTAGGATCACTGATGCTTTCTCCTGTTTGATCCTTGCAATCAAACGAGGAAGCATCGGGAATGGTGGAAACACATAAGCCATCCTGAAGGTCCAAGGTGCTGTCAAGGCATCTATCAGGACCGCTCCCGGGTCCCTGGACCTGTAACGAGGAAGCTTGGCGTTCTGACGAGACGCCATGAGATCCATATCTGGTTTGCCCCAACGTCGAAGTATTTGGGCAAAGACCTCCGGATGAAGTTCCCACTCCCCCGGATGAAAAGTCTGGCGACTTAGGAAATCCGCCTCCCAGTTGTCCACTCCTGGGATGTGGATCGCTGACAGGTGGCAAGAGTGAGACTCTGCCCAGCGAATTATCTTTGATACTTCCATCATCGCTAGGGAACTTCTTGTCCCTCCCTGATGGTTGATGTAAGCCACAGTCGTGATGTTGTCCGACTGAAACCTGATAAACCTCAGAGTTGCTAACTGAGGCCAAGCCAGTAGGGCATTGAGAACTGCTCTCAATTCCAGAATGTTTATTGGAAGGAGACTCTCCTCTTGAGTCCATGATCCCTGAAACTTCAGGGAATTCCAGACAGCGCCCCAACCTAGAAGGCTGGCGTCTGTAGTTACAATTGTCCAGTCTGGTCTGCTGAAGGGCATCCCACTGGACAGATGCGGCCGAGAAAGCCACCATAGAAGAGAATCTCTGGTCTCCTGATCCAGATTCAGCGTAGGGGACAAATCTGAGTAATCCCCATTCCACTGACTTAGCATGCACAATTGCAGCGGACTGAGGTGCAGGCGTGCAAAAGGAACTATGTCCATTGCCGCTACCATTAGGCCGATTACCTCCATGCATTGAGCCACTGACGGGTGTTGAATGGAATGAAGGACACGGCAAGCATTTAGAAGCTTTGTTAACCTGTCCTCTGTCAGGTAAATTTTCATTTCTACAGAATCTAAAATAGTCCCCAAGAAGGGAACTCTTGTGAGTGGTAAGAGAGAACTCTTCTCCTCGTTCACTTTCCACCCATGCGACCTTAGAAAAGCCAGTACTAACTCTGTATGAGACTTGGCAGTTTGAAAGCTTGACGCTTGTATCAGAATGTCGTCTAGGTACGGAGCTACCGAAATTCCTCGCGGTCTTAGTACCGCCAGAAGAGAGTCCAGAACCTTTGTAAAGATTCTTGGAGCCGTAGCCAACCCGAAGGGAAGAGCTACAAACTGGTAATGCCTGTCTAGGAAGGCAAACCTTAGATACCGGTAATGTTCTCTGTGAATCGGTATGTGAAGGTAAGCATCCTTTAAATCCACTGTGGTCATGTACTGACCTCTTTGGATCATGGGTAAGATTGTCCGAATAGTTTCCATCTTGAACGATGGAACTCTTAGGAATTTGTTTAGGATCTTTAAATCCAATATTGGTCTGAAGGTTCCCTCTTTTTTGGGAACCACAAACAGATTTGAGTAAAACCCTTGTCCGTGTTCCGACCGCGGAACTGGGTGGATCACTCCCATTAGTAAAAGGTCTTGTACACAGCGTAGAAACGCCTCTTTCTTTATCTGGTTTGTTGACAGCCTTGAAAGGTGAAATCTCCCTTGTGGAGGAGAAGCTTTGAAGTCCAGAAGATATCCCTGAGATATGATCTCCAACGCCCAGGGATCCTGGACATCTCTTGCCCAAGCCTGGGCGAAGAGAGAGAGTCTGCCCCCCACTAGATCCGCTTCCGGATCGGGGGCCCTCACTTCATGCTGTCTTAGGGGCAGCAGCAGGTTTTCTGGCCTGCTTGGCCTTGTTCCAGGTCTGGTTAGGTTTCCAGCCTTGTCTGTAGCGAGCAACAGCTCTTTCCTGTTTTGGAGCAGAGGAAGTTGATGCTGTTCCTGCCTTGAAGTTACGAAAGGCACGAAAATTAGACTGTCTAGCCCTAGGTTTGGCTCTGTCTTGAGGCAGGGCATGGCCTTTACCTCCCGTAATGTCAGCGATAATTTCTTTCAAACCGGGCCCGAATAAGGTCTGCCCCTTGAAAGGTATGTTAAGTAATTTCGATTTAGAAGTTACATCAGCTGACCAGGATTTTAGCCACAGCGCTCTGCGTGCCTGAATGGCGAATCCGGAATTCTTAGCCGTAAGTTTAGTTAATTGTACTACGGCATCAGAAATAAATGAATTAGCTAGCTTAAGGGTCTTAAGCTTAAGTGAAATCTCATCTAATGTCGCTGAGTCAAGGGTGTCTTCCAGAGACTCAAACCAAAATGCAGCCGCAGCCGTGACAGGCGCAATGCATGCAAGGGGTTGTAATATAAAACCTTGTTGAACAAACATTTTCTTAAGGTAACCCTCTAACTTTTTATCCATTGGATCTGAAAAAGCACAGCTATCCTCCACCGGGATAGTGGTACGCTTAGCTAAAGTAGAAACTGCTCCCTCCACCTTAGGGACCGTTTGCCATAAGTCCCGTGTGGTGGCGTCTATTGGAAACATTTTTCTGAATATAGGAGGGGGTGAGAAAGGCACACCGGGTCTGTCCCACTCCTTAGTAATAATTTCAGTAAGTCTCTTAGGTATAGGATGATTAACCCTTAATATCAGAAAAAAACGTATAACAATTGACAATATAAACGTTTTTATCACAGTCAAGCACGGTCTCACAGGTCTGCTGTGAGTGATTACCTCCCTCAAAACTAGTTTTGAAGACCCCTGAGCTCTGTGGAGACGTCCTGGATCATGCAGGGAGAAAAAGACAGACTGTGACTGAATTTCTGATGCGTAGTAAAAGCGCCAAAATAGGCCCCTCCCACTCACACTACAACAGTGAGGGGAGCTCAGTAAACTGTTTTAATTCAAAACAACGACAGCCATGTGGAAAATAAAGCCCAAAACAATTTTCACCAAGTACCTCAGATAATTAAACGATTTAACATGCCAGCAAACGTTTAAAATCAAATATATGAAATGTCTTTAAAAAGCCTGCTGCTAGTCGCTCCCACTGCAAGTTAGGCTAAAAGATATATGCATACAGTATTTTCCCAGTGAAGTGCCATTCCCCAGAAATACTTAAGTGTTAACATGTATACATGTCAGCCTGATACCAGTTGCTACTACTGCATTTAAGGCTGTACTTACATTATATCGGTATTAGCAGTATTTTCAAAGTCAATTCCATTCCTTAGAAAATAATATACTGCAACATACCTCTTTGCAGGTGAGCCTGCCCGCTGTCCCCTGATCTGAAGTTACCTTACTCCTCAGAATGGCCGAGAACAGCAAACGGATCTTAGTTACGTCCGCTAAGATCATATACAAAAAACTCAGGTAGATTCTTCTTCAAATTCTGCCTGAGAAGGAAACAACACACTCCGGTGTCGTTTAAAATAACAAACTTTTGATTGAAGATATAAAAAACTAAGTTTAATCACCACAGTCCTCTCACACATCCTATCTATTAGTTGGGTGCAAGAGAATGACTGGGTGTGACGTAGAGGGGAGGAGCTATATAGCAGCTCTGCTTGGGTGATCCTCTTGCACTTCCTGTTGGGGAGGAGTTAATATCCCATAAGTAATGATGACCCGTGGACTGACTACACTTAACAGGAGAAATACTGACAGTAATGGGGGCGGAGCTTGGCCGCTTAGAGAGATGGCCGCACATTAAACAAGCTCCTAGGCCCAACGCATCAGCCCGGATCATTACGACCTATTAACAAAGATTAAGGACCTTCTGCCGGGGGTCAATATACAACCCGAAGAGCACACCTGATATCGGGAGGAAAAAATACCGCCTACGCATACTTTGGGAGTCGCCATCTAAATAGACCTCAGCTTGGCCTATAATTCGAAGCAGGCGCCACGGCGCGCAAAGATAAACCGTGCCTAGCACCGAGTCCAACTACGCATCTCCAAGCTCCAGCCAGCCTGCAGGACAGGCAATTGACAATCCGCTACAGCCCAGAGGTATGCACTGACAACGGGAGGCTACACAGACGTGTAACCCCTTACTGACAGAACACCCAGCTATTAACTGTTGCAAAAAGGGGATAAGAGACAGACCATATTAGCATTATACAATTAAAACACGCTACCTAAAACGGATTGCTAAAATATAACTAACCCGAACTGCAAAGGGGAGAAATAAAACAAGCAAATAAATAAACAAAAAACAAACCGGAGCAAACATACCTAGGCCAACATATCATGCCAGGACGCAGGCCTAGCAAGCCAGAGGGCCATACAAGCATAAAAACGATGCAACAATATTTGAAGCCAGCAGAAGCAACACCAGCAATCCCTACACTGGACTTAAATAATAGCCCCAATGAAGGAGAGATTTCTCATTCACCACCCTGCACTTTATCAGACTCGACAAACCTCACCAAAGGGGACTTAAAATTACTTTGCACTAAAGAAGATATAAAAGAAATGATGACAGAGGTCAAAGGATGGTATGCAGACATGAAAAAAGATATACTAAAAGTGACAAAAAGAGTATCAGTACTAGAAGAGAGCCACAATACAACTTATAATGATGTCCAACACCTCTCTCGCCTGGTATACGACCAGGGGGACACAATTGATCACTTATTGGAAAAAGTAGAGGACTTGGATAATAGAGGGAGAAGGAATAACCTTCGCATCCGGGGAATTCCGGAAACCATATTACCAGCGGCATTGGAAGGATGTTTGCAGAACCTTTTTAAAACAGTAAAGGGGGATAATAACGCTCCAGAGGTACCAATAGAGAGAGCCCACAGGGCACTAAGGGCCAAACCACCCCCCAAGGCACCACCCAGAGACATTGTGCTTAAACTGCTGCATCATAAGGACAGAGAAGAAATCTTAAAATGCTCTAGACAAAAACAAAACATAACACATGCAGGCTTTAAAATACAAATTTTTGCAGACCTCAGCCCAGCGACTTTGCAAAAACGGAGGGAACTCCATTTCATAACCTCTGTGCTCCGAGATCAAAATATTATATACCGCTGGGGATTCCCAGTGAGTATCATAGCTTCAAGAGGAGACACCACAGCAATATATAAGACACCAGAAGATCTACAGCGATTTTGCAAGGCTCTCCAGATATCCATTACACCACCCGGCTTAAGAACAACACTCCAAGCATCCATGGCAGCAATCCCAGATGAGGGAGCTTCCACATCAGCTAACACCCCAGAAAAAGAAGCAAATCCAAAAGGGGGGGATCTGGATCTCAGAAGAAACTCAAGGGACACTACTTAAAAGAACGATCTCCCCCGGCAGCTGGGACTTTTAATAACCTGACAAAGATACAGGTCGTATAATGTATATATTTCAGAATGTTTTTTTTTTTGTATTGGGCTTGATGGTTGGGATACTTACCTCATTGTTTAGGAGAACACTTGTTATATTGCACTGTTACCAATATACTGTATTGATAAGTGGAAAATATTAACTAGGTTTAACTGTTTATCTGTAATAAGAAAGGTACTGTTGGTGCTTACTTCTCTGTTTTTTTGCACAAGGTTTCTGAACGTCTATACCACACCTCTTGGGAATCCTAGAGAAACAAACCACATAACTCCAGACCCTATAGCCTGACATCACCAAGCACATAAAAGCACATACACCCTCTCAGTCACCTCTGACAGACTCGGGAAAACACTGACACTCTCATATATCACTTGAAGTGAGCGGAGACATTACAATGCAGGCTAGACATCTCACATTGATTACCATAAATGCCAAAGGCCTAAATAGTCCCATGAAAAGATCAATAGCTTTTAGCCAATTGCATAGAGACGCAGGAGACATTATCTTTGTCCAGGAAACACACTTTAAGAAAGGCCGAGAACCTAAACTAATTAACAACAGATACAAAACATTCTTTCTAGCCTCAGGAGAATCAAAGAAAGGCGGAGTGGGTATATTTATCAGAAATTCAGTCACATTTCAGCCTTCCCACGTAGAAAAAGACAAGGGGGGTAGATACATCATAGTAATGGGACTCTTATATGGCCAGCCAGCCACCCTGGTTTGCGTGTACCTCCCGAACCAGGAGCAACACCTACTGCTCAAACAGTTGGTATACAAACTACTAGAACTTTCCAGGGGCACATTGCTCATGGGGGGCGACCTAAATCTACCCCTAGATCCCTCCAGAGACACTTCCAGCGGCAAATCCAGCACTTCAACCAAAGTTATTAAAGCTGCCAACACACAGCTTAAAATGTTAAGGTTACATGACATTTGGAGGACAGCGAACCCAGACACAAGGGATTACACATTTTATTCGCACCCGCACCAGATATACACTAGGATTGATTACCTCATGACTGACCAAATTGGACTGGCAAAGATCATTGACTCTAAAATACTCTCACAAACGTGGTCGGATCATGCACCGGTACAATGCACACTTGACTGGCCTGACAAACTGGACCTACAGTACACATGGAGACTAGACGAACAGATGCTTGAACACCCATTAATCAAGACGGAAATAGACAAAACACTAGGACACTACTTCAGGGAGAACAATGCAACAGACACAACAAACACTACAACCTGGGAGGCACATAAATGTGTTATTCGGGGGGAGTTTATAAAATACAAAGCTAGGGAAAAAAAGTCAGACAGGCAATTTCTGAACTCCACCTTGGCCCAAATTAGGTATTGGGAAAAAGAACATAAAAGAGAGCCGTCCTCAAGCAAGACACAGGAATCACTCACCCAGGCGAGAAATGACTTACACAATCACCTCCTTCAAAAGTATCAACAGCAATCTATATTTCTGAAACAAAAATATTTTGATATAAATGATAAGGTGGGAACATCTTTGGCAAGAGCTCTCAGGCGTAAACAACTAGGGTCACACATATATCACATCAGAGACGCCAATGGACACGTTCACAAAGATAGCAAACACATTGCAGAGACATTGAGGAGATATTATGAGAATCTATATAACATTGAAAACCCAAGCACACAATCAGACATAGAAAAGTTCCTATCTGGAATACATCTCCCCACTCTTGAACTAGAGGAATCTGAATCACTAGAATTGCCAATCACTACGGAGGAGGTAAAACAAGCGATTAAAAGCATGCCAAATGGGAAAAGCCCAGGTCCAGATGGCTTGGGGATAAAATACTATAAAACATACTTACATCATGTTCTTTCCCCACTCACCACACTTTTCAACTCATTATTAACAGAAGGAGGTTTCTCAGGACATATGCTCACGGCGCACATCACAGTACTCCCTAAGCCAGGCAAAACACCAGACAGACCCGAAAATTTCCGCCCTATTTCACTTCTCAATTCGGACATAAAAATCTATGCAAAGATCCTGGCCACGAGAATTAACAAATTCCTACCTAAACTAGTACACCCTGACCAGGTGGGATTCGTGCCGGGAAGAGAGGCTAAGGACAATACTCTAAAAATCTTGCAGTTGACCACACATGCCCAACAACAAAAGCTGCCAGTGGTCCTTGTGTCCACAGACGCTGAAAAAGCCTTTGACAGGGTCCACTGGCAGTTCCTCAGAGCAACACTTAGACACATGGGATTCAGCGACACCTTCATACACCAAATCTTTGTGCTATATGAAGCGCCCACAGCTCAGGTCAGGGTAAACAATCTCATGTCAGATAAATTCATAATTCGCAATGGAACCCGTCAGGGTTGCCCCTTATCCCCAGTCTTATTTGCTCTTTCAGTAGAAGTGCTCGCCCAAAAATTGCGGGAATGCAAGCAAGTTACAGGTCTTACAGTGGGGGACACAGACTATAAGGTAGCCCTATACGCTGATGACATCATGCTCATCCTCACCAACATAGACACTGCATTGCCTGAAGCCCTAAATATATTTGAAGAATACGGGAAGATATCTAACTTCCACTTGAACATTAACAAATCTGAAATACTCAACATTACTTACGACCCAGAAATACTAAATAAGCTGCTATGTAACTGCCCCCTTAGAAGACAACGGGAAAAAATGAAATACCTAGGGATCTACATATCCTCAGACCCTCAGATAATATTTCAAAGTAATTATAAATCACTTGAGAGCGCCATAGTGGCAGATCTCTCTAGCTGGAAAAATAAAAAAATATCCTGGCTAGGCCGGATTAATGTCATAAAAATGAACATCCTACCAAGAATCCTATACATTCTGCAGACCACCCCTATACCACTCCCACTAGGCTTTCTAGACAAACTTCAGACACATATCGAAAGATACATCTGGGGAGAGATCAGACCCAGAATAGCAAAACACACAATGTACTACCCAAGGGATAGGGGAGGACTTGGAGTACCCAATCTGACTGTATACAAGCAGGCTATCAACCTGCAACGGCTCCTTGAATGGTGCCAAAATGACACACAGAAATGTTGGGTGCAGCTGGACTGTGACATCATGGAAACTGATAATGCAGGCATGTCAGCTTGGCTGAACGCGAACTATAGACACAGAGCAGCGACAGAATACCCACTATTGTCTGCATTCTACAACACGTGGGATAAATTAATTAACACCTCAGTGAACATATCTTCTATACATTCCCCCCTAACCCCCATATGTAGCAATCCGGAACTACCATGGAACCTAAGACAACCACGTAGGGAGAAAGGGACGCCAATAAAAGAAAGGTCACTTTTGACCATCCTCTCGGGCAAAAAGATCAAACCACTGACAGAAATTTGGGAAACACTTGAAGATAGAGGTATGAATTGGTACTCACATGCTCAACTATCTCATTTTCTTAACACACACCAGCATAGGGAACAATTCACCAGACAACTGACAACATTTGAGACATTGTGCTCACGGGACACCCCCACTAGACATGCCATATCCCTTCTCTATAGAACACTCCTCACTCCAGACAAACACACGCTCCCCTCATACACTAAGTCGTGGGAAAGGGAGCTAAATATTGATATTACACCCCAAGAGTGGTGGAGGGCATTTGAAGCCACGAAAAAGGCCTCAATTTCAGCTAGGATACAGGAGTCTAGTTATAAGTTTCTTTCGAGGTGGTATCTTACACCCAGCAGGTTACAACATCTATATAAAACAGCGAACGGGAAGTGCTGGAGAGGCTGCGGGGAGGAGGGCACACCGACACATATTTGGTGGAGTTGCCCTAACCTGGACTCCTATTGGATAGAGATCCTCACACACATCTCCAGAGCGGTGGGGAAAACAATCCCAAATGACCCTAAAATACTCCTTTATCTCTCCCTCCCTAGAATCGAGAACAAGGCGGTAAGAGCCTTACTGTTGGTCATGCTTAACAGCGCAAAACTACTCATACCACAAAAATGGAAAACAAAGACTGTTCCAAACATAACAGAGTGGAAAAAACAAGTAGACACACTGATACAGCTAGAGAGGTATCACCACATGCAGAAGGGGACAATAGATATCCATGAATACATGTTGCTGGAATGGACACAGTATAGGGAACAAATTAAATAGAGCAGAAACCTTACCTAGATGAGAAATCGTCTGCCAAAACACAGCACCACCTGAGCATTTAATAAACCTTCATATAATCTTAATTTTGAAGGACACAAGTGTTAGATACAGGCATACTCTCAAGCCAACTAGAACATCATTGTTGCATATTAACTGTACAAGTATGATATGGCTTTTGCATTTGTTCTTAACGAAACTGATTAATGTTGACAATATCAGTTAGTTATAACATTTATTTCTACAACTACCCTGTGAACATTACTACTGAGTTTCAGATATGTTTTATAGATTATATCGAAGCATAAAAAGAAAAAGAGGACTGAATATGCAATCTTTATTATACTGCATTTTACGATTGTAACAACTATTTACCTTTTCATTTTGTTTTGATATGCTGTGAATTGTATGTTTAATACTTTGTCTTCAATAAAAATTATTATTTAAAATACTGACAGTAATTAGGGACCTCAAAACGGGAAAAGCGCCAGGACCAGACGGACTAACAGGGGAATATTATAAATTATTTAGAAGAGAGCTGCTACCCCATATGTTGACCTTCTGTAATGGTATACTAGCGGGGAGGGAATTACCTCGGGATATGTTAAGAGCCAAGATAGTGGTGATACCTAAAATAGGGAAAAACCCAAAATACTGCCAAAATTACAGGCCCATTTCCCTGATTAACACAGATCTCAAAATCTTCACAAAAATTATAGCTAACAGACTTAAAGCAATTTTACCAGCATTAATCCACAAAGACCAAGTGGGGTTCATTAAAGATAGGGAAGCCCCGGACAATGTGAGGAGAATTCTAACCCTAGTAGATTACCTAAAGCAGACTAAGACTCCATCACTACTTTTATCACTTGACGCGGAAAAGGCGTTTGATAGGGTAGACTGGGCCTTTATGTTTAAAGTATTAGAAAACATGGGTTTTAAGGGAGCATTTATAAAGGCACTTACAACCATTTACTCAAGACCGACGGCAGTGGTGGGAGCAGCAGGGTATATTTCAAGACCCATTGATATTTTAAACGGAACCCGCCAAGGGTGCCCACTCTCGCCACTCCTGTTTGCCATCAGTATAGAACCACTTGCAGCGCTTATTAGGCATTCGATGGACATATCAGGGGTGAGGGTGTCCAATGACGAATATAAATTGACACTATTTGCAGATGACGTTTTACTGACATTGACCAAGCCTCTGATCTCTCTACCTAATCTATATGACATTTTGGGAAAATTTTCAGACATTTCGGGCTATAAGATTAACCTAGATAAATGCGAAGCCTTACCCATTTGTCTTCCATCACATACCCAAAAGTCGATTGAGCTAAACTTTAATCTCACATGGGCAAAAACCCACATTACCTATTTGGGAGTCAAGATTAATAGTGCATTCTCTGAATTGTATAGAATGAATTATGTCCCTATTTATAAAGCCATTAGGAGAGACCTAAACAATTGGAAAAAGGGGAGATTTTCGTGGTATGGGAGACTTTCGGCTATTAAAATGAATGTCCTACCTAGGATTTTGTACCTTTTCAGAGCTCTGCCGGTTGGGGTCCGCCTGGCCGATTTAAATGCCCTACAACAGACCAGTTGTGAGGTGAAAGTAATACTTGATATATGTGCAGAGAAAACACAAGGTGGTAGGCGGGACATACGTGTATACAACGAGTCATCTTCACCCGGTACTAATGCTTTGTATTATGTATTTTGTGTTTCAAAATTCAATAAAAAACATTTCAACTAAAATGTAATCTTCGCTTTTAAAAAGGCATGACCGTTTAGCTTTGGAAATTGTAGCAGACTGAGCTATAATTAAATCCTGCATCCAAATATAACATTTTCCCATAGAAGCCTCAGTCATATTTTAGATTTTTCTGTGAGGTTATAAAATTATTTGGTGTAATTAAGAATTCCCTCTGAGTTTAGATAATTTACCAAATAACCGCTCCCTTAGAGGCAACTCTTCCTTGTTATTTAGTTTTAGATGCAGCCAAATTAAAATTGAAAGAGTCCATTGAATTGTTTTCAATAGCTGACTTTAAAAAAGTAGGAGCCAGACACTTGGATTTGTATATAAAATATGTAGAGAATAACCCAAAAAGTTTGAATTTTACGCCTGGCTTCTAACAGCCAGTGCCTCCCTGGTTCCTAGGTTTGATTAGCCCAGAAGTGATTATAGACCTTATGTTTGACTGACTGGCAGGTTATTGTGTACAACAAGAATATCAGAGCCAGAAGAAAGCTTTTATAAAAGGGGTCCAGAGGACTTTTTCTCAATTTTGCATAATGTGAACTACCCTTTGGCACCTAAACCCAAGGCAAATATGCTGTTTGTGGAAAAGTTTTTTTGTTTATTTTATGAGCATACAGGATTTCTTTAGTGCCTGCATTTAAGATAGTTTATCCTCATCTGTTTAGTCACATATCATTGCACTTGTGTTATTGTTGTCAATTTGTTCATTGTATATCATTGGTAGTTGACAAAAACAAAACAAAAAAATTAAATAAGTTAATTAAATTGATGAATATACAATACAATTAAATAGGTACTAAACGTTTACTTCAGGGAAATAAATGAATCAGCACCATAAGTTGAAAACTTACTGGGAATAGATACAAGAATGTAAAACATCTATTTAGATACCACTAGAGGGACCCCAAAGACAATAAATGAAAATGGTGAAAATACAAATAAACAAATGAAGCACTGTTGGTCCATACTGTGAAAATAGTGAAAGGCAGGAAGACTTGAAAAACACCCACAAAATGGTAACAGAAGTGACAAGCCCTATGAACAGCTAGAGAAGAGTCTGGCAGATCGAGAAGGTACAACAACAAAAAGTCTACAGGAACAAAGAAAGGATGTTCATATAACAAAAATGTGATAAATACAAATAAAGAACAAAAGGCTGTAGACAAAGGGAAGGTGCAAGAACGCAAACACAACAAGTCCATCATGCAGTTATTAATCAGCATGGCTTCAATGATTGTTCAATTTTTCTACACTACCCTTCTCCAGTCTGTTCATTGACCGGTCAGTTTTATGACTTGATTAATAAGTTAAAGTTACTGCAGTAGCATTTGCTCCTACAAGTCCCAGAAATAATTATATAATAACTACCTTAGAAGCCTGTGGGGAGAAATTCTCTTACAATATCTAGGTTATGGAAAAGCTATTCCTTAGAATAAAAGAAGTCTGACAAGGAAGGAAACTAGGTTTACTTGGTATAAAATTATTTAAGAAACAACATTAGGTAGGAAATCATATTTTTGTTTTATGAAGAACAACTTTGTCCAAATAGTCTGCTAGTCTAAGAAAATTATTTAAAAAACAGAATATTAAATTCTATATTTGGTATGATCCAAGGAGAGGACCCTGCATAGCGGAGATAAAATGTATACTCCATGGAGAGCAGTACATTTGGGGAGGGACCCGGCCAAGAGTAGCTAAGAACACACTTTACCTACCAAGAGACAGGGGAGGCCTTGGGGTACCAAACATCCAAACCTATAAACAGGCAATCACACTACACAGACTGCTGGACTGGTGCTTTAATGATCCAAATAAAAAGTGGGTCCAACTGGACTGTGACATAATGGAAACAAAAAATGCAGACCTAGGGGCCTGGACTGCGGAAAAAGACAGACACCTAACGACGACAGTATACCCCCTACTGGCTGACTTCTACACGACTTGGGACAAAATAATCCGTACTAATTCCAACATATCTACAACATACTCCCCATTAACACCCATATATCAAAACCCCGCGGTACCATGGAACCGCCCGGAGAGGAGAACAACACGCCAGACACCTATTGGAGAGTGTACTTTAGTTGCACTCACGGATGGGGGTAAACTCAAATCTCACCTAGATATAACAGAGGAGCAGCCCGATCTGCTCATGAGCTGGTACTCTCACACCCAACTAACCCACTACCTGATGATACACAAACATAAACAATGCCTCACGAGGCCACTCACCACATTTGAAAAACTATGTGTAAAAAGCACACCAACAGCTCACGCAATCTCTTTAATATACAAAATCATTCTCACAAACGACACACAAACCATGCCTACATATACAACAGCTTGGGAGAAAGAGCTAAACACAAAAATAGAAACCGAGGAGTGGCAGGAAGCCTTCCGAACAACCAAAACCGCCTCCATATCCACTAGAGTGCAGGAATCCAGTTACAAATTTATGTCAAGATGGTACCTCACCCCCAGCAGATTGCAGCGTATATATAAACAAGCCTCAGGCAAATGTTGGAGGGACTGCGGGGAACCGGGCACACCAACACATATCTGGTGGGACTGTGCTAGACTAGACGATTTTTGGGTAGGAGTCCTCCATCATATGGATCTGGTCTTGGGAACCCCCATACCAAACAGCCCAAAAACGTTGTTGTACTTATCACTACCAAAAATTGCTAACAAGGCGGGGAGAGCCCTGATGCTGGTAATGCTAAACGGGGCCAAGCTGTTGATACCAAAACATTGGAAATCGTGAGTAGTCCCCACAGTAGAGGAATGGAATGCTAGCACAGTGGACGCAACACAGACAACAAGTAACATAAGACAGGGAACACAGTGCCACCACATCTTAACCCGGCCCCGGGAAATCTAAGCAAATTTGAGTTAATACATACAGGTCCTAAGGGAATTTTCTCATTCGCTTTTTCTTAAGTAGAGGCTAGGTATTCATATGTAACCCTCTAGTGAGGATACACTGCACTTGTGTTAACATGCGCCAAATTTTGCCATAGATGCCACGCACCTAAATGAGAAGGACATTACTCATTAAATTGCGCTCAGAATTGACTTTGTACTCACAGACTTTCTCAAATACGAACTACAATGTATAGAAAACCCAAGCAATGTAAAGCCACAAGGAAGAGGGTGCAGGCTTGAACACTATTTGAGAATGTGATTAGGATATGTTAATGGGATGTAAAATTGGAAAAATTGAAAAAGTTTGTAACATTTGTTTGCACTTCAATAAAGACTTGTTAAAAAAAAAAAAAAAAAATGTATACTCCATGGAAGGTGAAAAGAACTAGACGAACAAATTAATTTGCGCAAAGAATATCCTCCATATCCTGTGGAAAATAGTCCATGTGTTTCCCAAGACATCAATCATCTGCTCTTGAATCCATGAGACTGGAATAATCTTCTTAAAGCTGGACTAAGAGTTTCAAGAATCGCCCGGAGCCCTAAGATGTTTATAGGCAATCTCACGTCCAGAGGAGACCTGACTCCTTGCCCTCTTTGAACTTCCCAGACAGCCTCCCATCCTGAAAGACTGGCATCTGTGATCACTAAGCCCAAGAACCACGAAGAGAAGCTACCTCAAGGATCAAAAAAGGATCGTCTATCCACTAGGATAATGATTGTTTAACCGATGAATCTAGAACAATTTGTAGATCTAATTGCATATAATTCCTCAACCATTGACGCCGCATAGAAAGCCGAAGAGAAGAAAAATGAAAATGAGCAAAAAGATTGATACGTGATTTGTAAACATTGCCAACAAGGATCCTAAAACCCTTGGAAAATGCATGGAGCTGAGGCTACTGATAATGATTGTTGTGAAAACCAATCTTAGGAAGAGATAATAATGATTCAGATTTAGAATAGTAAGGTATGCATCCTTCAGATCTATTTTGGAACTCAACTGACCCTGTTGGATCAAGGATAAAATAGTGTGAATTGTTTCCATTTTGAGTAGGCACTCTTAAGAACTTGTCTAGAGTGTTCAATCCAATATGAGTATGACACTTCCAATCCTTCTTTGAAACAAAAAAGATGGACTAAAAACCCTGCCCCTGTTCTGTAATAGGGACAAGATGAAAAAAATGCCCATGTTCTCCAGATCTAGAGCGCAATGAAAGGAATTGTCCTTGAGAAAGTGCCTGTAATTCTGGGATATGAGGTTTAAAAAACAAAAAAACAGGGGTCCTATATTTTGTATATGGAAACTGCAAACAGAAAGTGTGTATCCACTCTGATTAGCAATGTCTCCTAATCAACAGAAAAACCCAGTCAAATTCCCAAAACAGACAGAATACTGTCAAATCCCAATAGAGATAGTATGGTAAACAAAAGTTATTAACAAAATATCTGATAAGGAATTTTCCAAAAGTGCATATATGCAAAAAATGGCAGAAAATAAGTTCTTAGAAAAGAAACCACAAGGTCAACCTAGGGATATAGTGAACTGTTACAGTCTACTAAGGTATTGAACCAAGGACTGCTGGATTGTATTGTAGTGTGCTACCACTGAGCCACAAGGAGAGAGACAGAATTGCCTTTTACACAGAATACCTTTAGGCAATAGCATAGCTGTATATACAGCTTTTAATCTTAGCCAGGGATAATACAGTGATACAGAACTGTACCAGGACAGTGCTATGCCTGTGCTGTGGAGCCTACCTTGTCAATTTGGTTGTAATAAACCTAAGTCAAACCATGTCTGGAAGAAAAAAAAAAAAATCAAACCAGACAGCTCCTATACAGGAAATTGACACATTATATATGATGACTATCTGCATATAAACACAGCTATGCATTATCTCACTTTGTGTAGAGCTGCACCTGAGAGTTGCTGTCTAATCACACATTATCTGCATATAGATAGCTGTGTACCTGATGTACAAGTAAATGAACAGCTTATAGTAAACTGCGTGTTTACACATACATTTGTACCAGAAATATACAAATAGTGCACTAATACACATATAAATAGCCAGATTGATTGATAATAGAATATCGACATAGTGCGTGCATTGTAGGGTATGTTATAATCCCTGGACTGTATATACAGTGTCTGTAAATATGTTCACTTGTGCATATATAATACACAATTTAAGCTGAAGTCTTTGTGTTATTTGCATCTATGTGCATGTATGCGTATTCACCTATGCAAATAGTAACGCATATATACGAACAATCCTACTAAAGAAAACAGCATCTGTATATACTTAAACTTGTTCATATTAAAATCAATATGCACAATGTTGTACATGAATTAGACAATGTTTGTCTATACAGTATCTAGAGGCTCATATGTATATCAATATGAAGTGCATGTTGCTGTCTTGTCTATGCAGCTAATACAAAAAACATACTGTGCATATGGCACATGTAAGTATTAAGCACTTCATGCAGCAAAAAACAAATAGGTAGAACTTTAGATCTCCTGATCAGCATGTTATAACCTTCTGCATGGTGGAACGAAAAAAAAAAAAAAAAAATGTATGCTTACCTGATAAATGTATTTCTTTCCGGATATGGTGAGTCCACGGCATCATCATTTACTGTTGGGAATATCACTCCTGGCCAGCAGGAGGCGGCAAAGAGCACCACAGCCAAGCTGTTCAGTATCACTCCCCTTCCCACAAACCTCAGTCATTCGACCGAAGGGCAATGGAAAAAAAAAAGGAGTAACACAAAAGGTGTAGAGATGCCTGAAGTTAGCCAAAAATTAACTGTCTTAAAATAAAAGGACGGGGTCACGGACTTACCATATCCGGAAAGAAAGAAATTTATCAGGTAAGCATAAATTTTGTTTTCTTTCCTATGATATGGTCATCATTTACTGTTGGGAACCAATACCCAAGCTAGAGGACACAGATGACTAGGGAGGGACAAGACAGGCATACCTAAATGGAAGGCACCACCGCTTGAAGAACCTTACTCCCAAAAAGAAGCCTCAGCCGAGGCAAAAGTATCAAATTTTGAAAAAGTATGCAAAGAGGACCAAGTTGCAGCCTTGCAAATCTGTTACACAGAAGCTTCATTCTTGAATGCCCAAGAAGAGGAAACAACCCTTGTGGAATGAGCCGTAATTCTCTCAGGCGGCTGCCCACCAGCAGTCTCATAAGCTAAACAAATTATACTTCGCAACCAGAGAGAAAGAAGTAGCAGTAGCTTTCTGACCTTTACGTTTTCCAGAGAAACAAACAGGGCAGAGGCCTGGCGAATATCCTTAGTCGCCTGTAGATAGAATTTTAGAGCACGCACAACATCCAAATTGTGCAAAAACACGTTTCTAATGAGAAGAAGGATTAGGACATAGAGAAGGAACAACAATTTCCTGATTAATATTTCTATCCGAAACCACTTTAGGAAGAAAACCTAACTTAGTACGAAGAACCGCCTTATCAGCATGAAAGATAAGATGAGGATAATCACACTGCAAAGCTGAGAGAGTTCCGAGACTCTCCGAGCAGAAGAGATAGCAATAAGAAACAAAACCTTCCAAAATAACTTAATATATATGGAATGCAATGGCTGAAATGGAGCCTGCTGCAAAACTTTAAGAACAAGGTTAAGGCTCCAAGGAGGAGGAACAGGTTTAAACACAGGCCTGATTCTGACCAAGAACTGATAAAAAGATGGCACATCTGCCAGACGCTTGTGTAACAAAATAGATAATGCAGAAATCTGACCCTTCAGAGTACTGACTGACAAACCCTTCTCTATATCTTACAAACTAAAATTTGAGGACAGGTAAAGGGAACCTAATCCTCAAAAAAAAGAACTACAAAGGCAGCACTCAACAGGTTAAGTGTTTAAATGCAAAAATTGTATATATGCATGGAAAATTAGTGTGTTTGGGAACTTGTCAGAAAAATAGCCACTATGCGGATGGGGTGTGTGCAATTAAAACATAACTTTAATTATATACAAAATGAAAAGATAAAACTGGAAACACTATTAAAAACACTCTTAGGATTTCTCTTGTAATGTATACAGATTAGTAGCAATTGATAATATTGTGCATATTGTGCTTGGTCCCACCTGATGGACCTGAATTATTGCATATGAATATTATTATAATATAATATTATTAAGGTATTCGTGTCAACAACCTGTTTCCATACAGCAGATTTACCTGCTGTACAAAACTTTTTATCTAAAGTGGCCGAGTTCTAATGCAACAGCTTTTCAGGTACTTCCTGGATATGATCTCACAAGAGGTTAATTAGTAAGCCTTGTATTGATAAATAGTAAGCTTTACATTAGCCAAAATAATTCAACTTTACAAATTCAAAGTGGCTTGTATATATAAATGAGATTGAGTGACTTAGATAAAATATGCGAATAGTTGGTAGAGTCCATAAAGCTATTGTGAATTGGGAATAATGCTAGAGTTTGCGGAATATGCTCAAATATGAAGAGAAACTGTCAGCCTCTTAATACAATTCAAATAGGTTACATCCAAGTCTTGCGTAATGTAATATCCTAATATCTCACACATACGGTCATTCTTAAGTACATGTGTTAGTAATTAAGGAGTTCGTTCAATACATTGCTTATTTACACTTGAGTATATCTCTACTTGATATAAGTTTCTTTCGTAAGTGCTCTGTATAGATGCAGTCTAATGTGTGATTCACAAGAGAACAGTGTACATTAATTGTTGCTAAATAGGCGCAATAAAGATGAAGATTTTCAAGATCTTATTCTAAATTGTAGCATATAAGGATTAATGGTTTGATGCCAACATGATGTATAAATAGCTTAGAGTAGATAGCAAGACTGAAATATGCTGCTATATCTTCGCAGCATTGCTTAAGTTAGCTTTTAAATATACTCCCTGAGCGAAAGATATGAGGCTTACTAAAAAGTACTAGTTATAAACGGGTTACAGTATATCCTTTGTTACAGTGGCGACTCTAGCAACAATATATAGAAGGGCACATAAGATACCACAGTCAAAACTGGGGGGGGCACTAATAATTTTCGCGACTATATCATACCACTGAAAAAAATCATTCACAAATGCGTGTTTATGAGTGCATGAGTGTGACAGCAGTGTGTGTTATTTACAAATACGTGTACTGCAAGAACACCTTGCGGCCGCCTTATTTGTTTAATTCAGCACCCTTAGCATTTGCGGGGCCCTAGGCAAGACAAATTTGCGGGGACGCCCAGACCCCTAATTCCTCACCCCCATTAAAGGTGAAAACACGGATTACAATGCAATTAAAAGGTTGTATACTGAGAAAGTAAAATGCACCACAGAAATGTCAAAAATATGTATCTGTAAAAGTCTAGTCAGACTCTCCATTTATGCCAGTCACCTATTGAAAAGACTTGTGACTAGACTTTTTGAAATTTCTCTTAAAACAAGAATTAGGTGAGAATTTAAACTTAAAAAATATACAACTATCATTATCAGATAATAACTTGTCAGTTCATTAGCTGTCCATCAGTTTAAAGAAAATTCTCCCCTTCACTGGCCATTTCGGCTATGCGCAGTTGATTGTCAGAGGCTAATTATCCCCCCTACCTCCAGCCTGCCCTTCTACTCACACAGCGTGCAGATCTTAAACCCCAGTAGTGGCAGCTGGTGAAGTTTTGAGTTGGTGGGGCAGCTAAGATCCTCCAAAACTTTGCTTTTAATCAAACATCACTTGGCCTTGTCCCATACATTAAGTCCAGAACATGAAATCTCAGAGCATGTGCATAAGCCCAACAACCCCTTTAAAGGGAAATAAACCCCATTTTTTTTCTTATTTAATTCAGATAGAGCAGCATTAAAAAAAACAACTTTCTAATTTACTTCTATTATTATTTTTTATTTGTTCTCTTGGTATCTTTTGTTAAAAAGCAGAAAAGTAAGCTCAGGAGCCAGCCCATTTCTGGACCACTATATGGCAGCAGTTTTGCAAAAAAATGTATCCATTTGCAAGAGCACTAGATAGCAGCACTATTTCCTGCCATGAAGTGCTCCAGCAACCAACCTAGGTATCTCTTCAACACAATATCTTGGGAACAAAGCAAATTTGATAATAAAAGTACATTGGAAACTTTTAAATGGTATGTTCTGTCTCAATCACAAACCATTTTTTCATATCCCTGTAAGCAGAAACAAGCCCAAACCTCTAACCAGGTGAAACATACAATACTCCTTCATAAAAAGTAGGCTGGTCTGGGTTTGATATGTTGGAAATGTTGATTCTTAAAAGGACATTAAAGACATTTTTTAATGTGTGCATCAGAAATCATTCACTTTATTGCAAAGGATCTGCATGAAAAAAAATGTATTATTATTTTATTAGAAAATATATTAATGAACTCCTGCACATATTAACCAAGCACTTTGCAGCATGTAGGAGTGTAGGAGTGTCAAGGTCCTGCATTCCACAAGATGCAATCCAGTCTCTCTGGGGGAACATTATAATTTTCTGCATTAACTTACAGGAAAAGCAGGCAAAATAAGTAATGGAAGCACATTGCAAATTTGTTTCATTATGCATAATTCAAAATGTTATTATAAATGTGCCATTAAACCTTTTGTTACCAAACACTAATGGCAAGCCACCACTTTATATTGCCTAGAATGTGAAATCTCGCATTAGTACAAGGCCAAAACTGTTTACTCTGGTATATATATATATATACATACACACTGTACATACTGTATATATAGGCCAGAGTGAGCAGTTTTAAATTTTTTACTCTATTAATATGTTCCATTTACAAATGTTAATTCATATATATATATATATATATATATATATATATATATATATATATATATAATGAGTGCAGTGCATTCTATATACATTGATAAGGTCACGCAGTGATGTATAAGAAAGATGAGGTTCTATACTGATGTTAAAAACGCTGTACCATATATGGGCTTGACACATGTTGCACTGTATGATGTGGGTAAAATATTTTTATATATATACAGATACTCGTCGACTTACGACCGCGTTACGTTCTGACCTTCCGGTCGTAAGACGATTTGGACGTAAGTCGGACAAAATACAGATGGCATGTAAATAATATGGTCTATTGTGTGATGTGTTGGGCTGACATTTCATGATTAATAATAACAATAACACCAGAGTTGTTTTAAATTAAATTCCTTTACTAATACAGTATCATCACAGTATGAATAATAAAATAACCTTTACTGTACTGTACCTGTACTGTGCAAATAATAACATAATATTTACTGTGCAAATACTATTACTGTACAGTACTGTACCTATACTGTACTGTAATAAAATAACATTTTTTTTTGTACTCTACCTGTAGTACTATGCAAATAATAACATAACATTTTAACATTTAACATAACATTTTAACATTTACTGTACCTGTACAGTAGTTTGCAGGAACTTTAACACTTATTTTACTTTAAATTTTTTAGAAAAGTAACTGAACTTAAATTTTTCTTTTACTGTACTTTTACAGTTATGTCATCAGAGTTACAGTATTATCATCTTGGTGAGTTGAGGCTGGAGGGGTTTCAGATGCAGTGTTCTTTTCAAAAAACATGCTGAGCTTTGTTTGACGCGTTTGTTTCTTTTTCTCCTCATAGATTTCACGATAGCCACGCACAGCTTCCTGAATTTGACGGTCAACCTTGTTAAATCTTTCAACATTCTGGTCCATGTTTTCAAAACAGGAGACAGCTTTATTTAGCAATGTAAAGCCTTCAGCCAACCCCTTTGCAGTGAATTTCTTCTCTGGCTCTTCTTCTTCTTTGTCTTCTTCCTCTCTCCTATTTTCCTCTGCAACTCTCTCTGCTTCCAGTTCTATTAGATCTTCATTTGAAAGTTCTTTTGACTCATAATCTAACAGCTCTTCTACATCTTCCACTTCACATTCCAATTCAAGATTGTTTGCAAGTCTTACAATGTTTTCTCGAATTTCATCAAGCTCTTCCTCTGTTTCAAATCTCTCAAATCTGGTCACATATCGTTTTAGGCACTTCTTCCAAATTCCATTCATGCACTTTTCTGTTACATCCTCCCACGCTGCTGCAATATTTTTTATGCACTGAAGAATGTTATAACTTTTCCAAAAATCACGCAATGTTATGTCATCATCAGCATCTGTAGCAGCTATGGCTTGGGCGAATGTAGATCTGAGGTAGTATGCTTTAAACGTGGCAATTGCCCCTTGGTCCATAGGTTGAATGAGTGGTGTTGTGTTAGGTGGCATATAAACCACTTTTACATCAGGATTAAGGTCACCCAGGTGTGGTGGATGTCCAGGTGCGTTGTCTAAAATCATTAAAATTTTGAACGGGATTACTTTCCCTAAGCAATATTCACGAACTTGGGGAATGAAACAGTTAACAAACCAGTCTGTGAACAATGCCTGAGTCATCCACGATTTAGCATTTGACCGGTAATACACAGGCAGCGTGTGCTTATTAATGTTTTTAAATGCACGTGGGTTTTCTGAGCGATAGATAAGAAATGGCTTAAGCTTAAAACCAACAACGTTTCCTCCAAGTAACAAGCTTACACGATCTTTGAATGCTTTAAATCCTGGCATGGTTTTTGATTCTTGGTGAATGTATGTGCGCTCAGGCATCCGTTTCCAGAACAGACCCGTTTCATCAACGTTGAATATTTGTTCAGGTAAATACCCTCCCTCTTGGATTAATTCATCCAAAGTGTCAATGAACTTTGCAGCGGCTTCTGAATCTGCACTTGCTGCTTCTCCTGAAACCCGCACATTATGCAGACTGAATCTTCTTCTAAAACGTTTAAACCATCCAGTGCTTGCCTGGAAATTCTCTTTGTAATCCTCACCAGCTTTCTCCTTTAAAGTCTCAAACAAACTTTTAGCCTTCATCTGAATTGTTAGAAGGCTTATGGGTGTACGTTTTTGTATTTGATCTTCTATCCACAACATTAATAATTTCTCCATTTCATGAATGGGCCCTTGACGTTGTTTTGTTATTATTGTTGATTTCATTGGTGCGGAACCTTTTACAGCTTCACGTATGCGTTCCTTGTCCTTAATGATTGTGGAAACTGTGGAATGCGACAGTTTCATATCACGGGCAATCGCATTCACTTTTTTACCTTCATCATACTGCTTTATTACTTTCATTTTTAACTCCAAATCAAGAGCTTTCCTCTTCTTTGTAGCCTCTTTGCCACTACACGGTACCGGCCTTTTGGACTGCGACATGGTCAGACCCATACAAAGGCTGCTGCTTACAGTCACTTCTCATCACACACAAGCACCGCCTTTGCGCACACAAGCAGTCTTGCTGATGGTCGTAAGTACCGCCTTTGCGACCGATGGTCGTAAGTACCGCCTTTGCGCACACAAGCACTGCCTTGCCCCTTTACGCACATACGCAAATAAGCATCACCCTCAGTGCGACCGATGGACGTAAGTACCGCCTTTGCGCACACAAGCACTTCCTTGCCCCTTTACGCACATACGCAAATAAGCATCACCCTCAGCGCGACCGATGGACGTAAGTACCGCCTTTGCGACCGATGGTCGTAAGTACCGCCTTTGTGACCGGTACCGCCTTTGCGCACGTATCGCCTCTTCAGTGCGACCGATAGTCGTAAGTACGGATGGCCGTAAGTCGCATAGGTCGTAAGTCGACGAGTATCTGTATATATATATATATATATATATATATATACATACATATATATATATATATATACATACATATATATACATATATATATATATATATACATATATATATATATATATATATATACATATATATATATATATATATATATATACATATATATATATATATATATACACATATATATATATATATACATACATATATATACATATATATATATATATATACATATATATATATATATATATATATATATACATATATATATATATATATACACATATATATACATATATATATACACATATATATACATACACATACATACATATATATATTTGTGCATATATTTATATATAATCATGTATATTTTCTTCAACACAAGTGTGTGTGTGTGTGTGTGTATATATATGTGTATATATGTGTGTGTGTGTATATATATATATATATATATATATATATATAATATATATATTTACACACACACATATATATATATATACATACACACACACACACATATACATACATTATGTGTCTGGGTGTTTAAAAAAATCAATATTTTATTCTGCATTATAAAACAAATTATATATATATATATATATATATATATACATACACATATATACATACATATATACATACATACACACACACTTGTGTTGAAGAAAATCTACATATATATATATATATATATATATATATATATATATATATATATATATATATATATATATATATATATATATATATATATATATATATATATATATATATATATTCAAAAGAACTGAGAACAATGCCATACTGTAATTATATTTGAATTACTCACTGGACAGTAGGCAAGTATCTTCTGGCAGTCAAGGAGTTAATATAACTTCTTTAGGACAGAGGTCTAACTGAAGCAGCAACGGGGTGAAGGAATGTTGCACTGCTGTTTATCCACTATTCATATATCATGCAGGACAGGAGGAAGGAACTTACTTGATAGAAAACGGCAGGGAGAATGAGAGTGATAGTACCCAGTGCCCACTACCAACTGTGCATACCGGACCAAGGAGGGGAGGGGAAATAAGCAAAAGCAGGAGCTTTATTTCCCGGTCAGCAGCATTGAGACAGTAGGAAACCAGGAACAGTCATTTTCAATACAAATTTGCCGCACATAAGGAAGTAAGATGTTGCACACGCCCCCCTAGCAACGAGTGGTATCTGCAGCAGTATTATTTATTGGTTCACCTGACCTGCCAGTCGCACTGCTCATAACTTAGGAGCGAGGGTTATGTAGGCTGCCAGTGCCTTGTTAAATTATGTGACAGTTTCTAAACAGTTTAACTCCGACTGACATCACAACAAGCCTGATACCAATACCCTGCTTTATTGCTCCCAATCCCAATAGCTGTACACCAAAGGGTGGGCATGGTGGTGGGGGGCATACAGTGGGGCAATTCATTAACTAGGGGGGGCATTTGCCCCCCGTCGCCCCCCTGTAGCGATGCCAATGCTTTGTTAATATGCCTTTATTCCCTTTCCCTGTCCTCAAATTTTAGTTTGTAATTGACGTTTACTACATAGAACCATACCTAATCCTCTATATTATTAGTGGATATTATTTGTGTTACAAGGGTTTAAGGTAATTTAAAGCTATTTGTAGTGCCATTGGTCACATTTTTTCCCTTCTCCATATCTTCCTGGAGAAAGGACAAAATCCTAGGAATCCTGACCCTACTCCAAGAGTAGTCCTTGGATTCACACCAATAAAGATATTTACGCCATATCTTATGGTAAATCGTTTTAGTAACAGGCTTGAGAGCCTGAATCATGGTCTCAATGACCGACTCAGAAAAACCATGCTTAGACAGAACTAAGCGTTCAATCTCCAAGCAGTCAGCTTCAGAGAAACAAGATTTGGGTGAAGGAATGGACCCTGAATTAGAAGGTCCTTCCTCAGAGGCAATCTCCAAGGTGGGAGAGACGACATCTCAACTAGGTCTGCATACCAAATCCTGCGAGGCCACGCAGGGGCTATAAGAATCACTGATGCTCTCTTGTTTGATACGAGCAATGACTCGTGGAAGGAGAGCAAATGGAAGAAACAGGTATGCCAGCCTGAAATCTCAAAGAACCGCCAAAACATCTATCAGAGTGGCCTGTGAATCTCTTGACCTGGAACCGTACCATGTAACCTTGACGTTCTGCAGAGACTCAATCAGATCCAGCAACACCCACTTGAGGGTTAACCTGAAGAGCACCTCCGGATGGAGTGCCCACTCCCCGGGATGAAACTTCTGTCTGCTCAGGAAATCCGCTTCCCAGTTGTCCACTCCTGGAATGTGGATGGCAGATAGACAGCAATTGTGATCTTCTGCCCACTGAATAATCCGAGCCACCTCCTTCATGGCTAAGGAACTCAGAGTTCCTCCCTGGTGGTTGATGTAAGCCACAGAGGTTATGTTGTCTGCCTGGAACCTAATAAACCGGGCTAAGGACAACGCAGACCAAGCCATCAGAGCATTGAAAATCGCTCTCAACTCCAAGAGGTTTATGGGGAGAGCAAACTCCTCCCGAGTCCATACTCCCTGCGCCTTTGAGTCCCAGACTGCTATCCAGCCCAGCAGGCAGGCATTTGTGGTCACAATCACCCAGGAAGGTCTCCGAAAGCATGCACCTTGAGACAGATGTTTCTGAGAAAGCCACCACGGGAGAGTCTTGTCGACTGATCTAGATCTATCCTCAGACAGATCCACATGGTCCCCATTCCATTGTCTGAGCATGCATAACTGCAGAGCTCTCAAATGAAAAAGAGCAAAGGGAATGATGTCCATGAAAGCAACCATCAGACCAATTACGTCTATACATTGGGCCACTGATGGCCGAACAGTAGACTGTAGAGAGAGGCAAGAGGAAAGAATTTTGGACTTTTGACCTCTGTCAGAAATATTTTCATTGATAGGTAATCTATTATGGTCCCTAAGAAAACCACCCTTGTAGATGGAAAAAGGGAACTCTTTTCCAGATTCACTTTCCATCCGTAGGAACGTAGAAAAGACAAGGTCTCAGTGTGAGAGTTTGCTTGTTGAAAAGATGGCGCCTGAACCAATATGTTGTCCAAGTAAGGCGCCACTGCAATTCCCTGAGACCGGATCACTGCCAAGAGAGCGACTAGAACCTTTGAGAAAATTCTGGGAGCTGTGGCAAGGCCAAAACGGAAGAGCCACAAACGGAAAGTGTTTGTTCAGAAAGGCAAATCTAAGAAATTTGTGATGCTCCTTGTGAATGGGAACATGAAGGTTTGCATACTGGTCATCATGAACTGACCCACCTGCACTAAAGAAAGAATTGAACGGATAGTTTCTATCTTGAAGGACGGAACTCTGAGAAACTTGTTTAGACATTTCAGGTCCAGAATGGGTCGGAAAGTTCCCTCTTTTTTGGAAACCACAGATTGGAATAGAAACCTAGACCCTGTTCCTGTACTGGGACTGGAACTATCGCTCCCAGGGAGGAAAGATCCTGTACACATTTCAAGAACGCCTCTCTTTTTATCCGGTCTCTGCCCCTGGGAGGAAAGGTCTTGAATTCTAATTTGTAACCCTGAGATACTACGTCTACAGCCCAGGGATCTGGGACATCCCGTATCCATGCTTGAGAAAACTGAGAAAATCTGCCCCCTACTTGATCCGATCCCGGATCAGGGCAAACACTTCATGCTGATTTAGACTCCGCTGTGGGTTTCTTTGATTTCTTTCCCCTTGTTCCAAGACTGTTTCCAAGAAGACTTGGACTGTTCCTGCTTGGAAGAAGAAGGGGGAAGACTTTCCTCTAAAGTTATAAAAGGAACGAAAAACATAATTTATGTAAAAACTTACCTGATAAATTCATTTCTTTCATATTAGCAAGAGTCCATGAGCTAGTGACGTATGGGATATACATTCCTACCAGGAGGGGCAAAGTTTCCCAAACCTCAAAATGCCTATAAATACACCCCTCACCACACCCACAATTCAGTTTAACGAATAGCCAAGAAGTGGGGTGATAAAAAAGTGCGAAAGCATAAAAAATAAGGAATTGGAATAATTGTGCTTTATACAAAAATCATAACCACCCCAAAAAAAGGGCGGGCCTCATGGACTCTTGCTAATATGAAAGAAATGAATTTATCAGGTAAGTTCTTACATAAATTATGTTTTCTTTCATGTAATTAGCAAGAGTCCATGAGCTAGTGACGTATGGGATAATGATTACCCAAGATGTGGATCTTTCCACGCAAGAGTCACTAGAGAGGGAGGGATAAAATAAAGACAGCCAATTCCTGCTGAAAATAATCCACACCCAAAATAAAGTTTAATGAAAAACATAAGCAGAAGATTCAAACTGAAACCGCTGCCTGAAGTACTTTTCTACCAAAAACTGCTTCAGAAGAAGAAAATACATCAAAATGGTAGAATTTAGTAAAAGTATGCAAAGAGGACCAAGTTGCTGCTTTGCAAATCTGATCAATCGAAGCTTCATTCCTAAACGCCCAGGAAGTAGAAACTGACCTAGTAGAATGAGCTGTAATCCTTTGAGGCGGAGTTTTACCTGACTCAACATAGGTAAGATGAATTAAAGATTTCAACCAAGATGCCAAAGAAATGGCAGAAGCTTTCTGGCCTTTTCTAGAACCGGAAAAGATAAACTAGAAGTCTTTCGGAAAGACTTAGTAGCTTCATAATATTTCAAAGCTCTAACATCCAAAGAATGCAATGATTTCTCCTTAGAATTCTTAGGATTAGGACATAATGAAGGAACCACAATTTCTCTACTAATGTTGTTAGAATTCACAACTTTAGGTAAAAATTCAAAAGAAGTTCGCAACACTGCCTTATCCTGATGAAAAATCAGAAAAGGAGACTCCCAAGAAAGAGCAGATAATTCAGAAACTCTTCTGGCAGAAGAGATTGCCAAAAGGAACAAAACTTTCCAAGAAAGTAATTTAGTGTCCAATGAATGCATAGGTTCAAACGGAGGAGCTTGAAGAGCCCCCAGAACCAAATTCAAACTCCAAGGAGGAGAAATTGACTTAATGACGGGTTTTATACGAACCAAAACTTGCACAAAACAATGAATATCAGGAAGATTAGCAATCTTTCTGTGAAAAAGAACAGAAAGAGCAGAGATTTGTCCTTTCAAAGAACTTGCGGATAAACCTTTATCTAAACCATCCTGAAGAAACTGTAAAATTCTCGGAATTCTAAAAGAATGCCAAGAAAAATGATGAGAAAGACACCAAGAAATATAAGTCTTCCAGACTCTATAATATATCTCTCTGGATACAGATTTACGAGCCTGTAACATAGTATTAATCACAGAGTCAGAGAAACCTCTTTGACCAAGAATCAAGCGTTCAATCTCCATACCTTTAAATTTAAGGATTTGAGATCCTGATGGAAAAAAGGACCTTGCGACAGAAGGTCTGGTCGTAGCGGAAGAGTCCACGGATGGCAAGAGGCCATCCGGACAAGATCCGCATACCAAAACCTGTGAGGCCATGCCGGAGCTACCAGCAGAACAAACGAGCATTCCTTCAGAATCTTGGAGATTACTCTTGGAAGAAGAACTAGAGGCGGAAAGATATAAGCAGGATGATGCTTCCAAGGAAGTGATAATGCATCCACTGCTTCCGCCTGAGGATCCCGGGATCTGGACAGATACCTGGGAAGTTTCTTGTTTAGATGAGACGCCATCAGATCTATTTCTGGAAGCTCCCACATTTGAACAATCTGAAGAAATACCTCTGGGTGAAGAGACCATTCGCCCGGATGCAACGTTTGGCGACTGAGATAATCCGCTTCCCAATTGTCTATACCTGGGATATGATCCGCAGAGATTAGACAGGAGCTGGATTCCGCCCAAACCAGAATTCGAGATACTTCTTTCATAGCCAGAGGACTGTGAGTCCCTCCTTGATGATTGATGTATGCCACAGTAGTGACATTGTCTGTCTGAAAACAAATGAACGATTCTCTCTTCAGAAGAGGCCAAGACTGAAGAGCTCTGAAAATTGCACGGAGTTCCAAAATATTGATCGGTAATCTCACCTCCTGAGATTCCCAAACTCCTTGTGCCGTCAGAGATCCCCACACAGCTCCCCAACCTGTGAGACTTGCATCTGTTGAAATTACAGTCCAGGTCGGAAGCACAAAAGAAGCCCCCTGAATTAAACGATGGTGATCTGTCCACCACGTTAGAGAGTGTTGTACAATCGGTTTTAAAGATATTAATTGAGATATCTTCGTGTAATCCTTGCACCATTGATTCAGCATACAGAGCTGAAGAGGTCGCATGTGAAAACGAGCAAAGGGGATCGCGTCCGATGCAGCAGTCATAAGACCTAGAATTTCCATGCATAAGGCTACCGAAGGGAATGATTGTGACTGAAGGTTTCGACAAGCTGAAATCAATTTTAGACGTCTCTTGTCTGTTAAAGACAGAGTCATGGATACTGAATCTATCTGGAAACCCAGAAAGGTTACCCTTGTCTTAGGAATCAATGAACTTTTTAGTGAATTGATCCTCCAACCATGATCTTGAAGAAACAACACAAGTCGATTCGTATGAGATTCTGCTAAATGTAAAGACTGAGCAAGTACCAAGATATCGTCCAAATAAGGAAATACCACAATACCCTGTTCTCTGATTACAGACAGAAGGGCACGAGAACCTTTGTAAAAATTCTTGGAGCTGTAGCTAGGCCAAACGGCAGAGCCACAAACTGGTAATGCTTGTCCAGAAAAGAGAATCTCAGGAACTGATAATGATCTGGATGAATCGGAATATGCAGATATGCATCCTGTAAATCTATTGTGGACATATAATGCCCTTGCTGAACAAAAGGCAAGATAGTCCTTACAGTTACCATCTTGAACGTTGGTATCCTTACATAACGATTCAATATTTTTAGATCCAGAACTGGTCTGAAGGAATTCTCCTTCTTTGGTACAATGAAGAGATTTGAATAAAACCCCATCCCCTGTTCCAGAACTGGAACTGGCATAATTACTCCAGCCAACTCTAGATCTGAAACACAATTCAGAAATGCTTGAGCTTTCACTGGATTTACTGGGACACGGGAAAGAAAAAATCTCTTTGCAGGAGGTCTTATCTTGAAACCAATTCTGTACCCTTCTGAAACAATGTTCTGAATCCAAAGATTGTGAACAGAATTGATCCAAATTTCTTTGAAAAAACGTAACCTGCCCCCTACCAGCTGAGCTGGAATGAGGGCCGCACCTTCATGTGGACTTAGAAGCAGGCTTTGCCTTTCTAGAAGGCTTGGATTTATTCCAGACTGGAGATGGTTTCCAAACTGAAACTGCTCCTGAGGATGAAGGATCAGGCTTTTGTTCTTTGTTGAAACGAAAGGAACGAAAACGATTATTAGCCCTGTTTTTACCCTTAGATTTTTTATCCTGTGGTAAAAAAGTTCCTTTCCCACCAGTAACAGTTGAGATAATAGAATCCAACTGAGAACCAAATAATTTGTTACCCTGGAAAGAAATGGAAAGTAGAGTTGATTTAGAAGCCATATCAGCATTCCAAGTTTTAAGCCATAAAGCTCTTCTAGCTAAAATAGCTAGAGACATAAACCTGACATCAACTCTGATATCAAAAATGGCATCACAGATAAAATTATTAGCATGCTGAAGAAGAAGAAGAATATTATGAGAATCATGATCTGTTACTTGTTGCGCTAAAGTCTCCAACCAAAAAGTTGAAGCTGCAGCAACATCAGCCAATGATATAGCAGGTCTAAGAAGATTACCTGAACACAGATAAGCTTTTCTTAGAAAGGATTCAATTTTCCTATCTAAAGGATCTTTAAACGAAGTACCATCTGACGTAGGAATAGTAGTACGTTTAGCAAGGGTAGAAATAGCCCCATCGACTTTAGGGATTTTGTCCCAAAATTCTAATCTGTCAGACGGCACAGGATATAATTGCTTAAAACGTTTAGAAGGAGTAAATGAATTACCCAATTTATCCCATTCTCTGGAAATTACTTCAGAAATAGCATTAGGAACAGGAAAAACTTCTGGAATAACCACAGGAGATTTAAATACCTTATCTAAACGTTTAGAATTAGTATCAAGAGGACCAGAATCCTCTATTTCTAAAGCAATTAGTACTTTAAGTAAAGAACGAATAAATTCCATTTTAAATAAATATGAAGATTTATCAGCATCAATCTCTGAGACAGAATCCTCTGAACCAGAAGAGTCATCAGAATCAGAATGATGATGTTCATTTAAAAATTCATCTGTAGAGAGAGAAGTTTTAAAAGATTTTTTATGTTTCCTAGAAGGAGAAATAACAGACATAGCCTTCTTGATGGATTCAGAAACAAAATCTCTTATGTTATCAGGAACATTCTGCACCTTAGATGTTGAAGGAACTGCAACAGGCAATGGTACATTACTAAAGGAAATATTATCTGCTTTAACAAGTTTGTCATGACAATTAATACAAACAACAGCCGGAGGAATAGCTACCAAAAGTTTACAGCAGATACACTTAGCTTTGGTAGTTCCAGCACTAGACAGCGATTTTCCTGAAGTATCTTCTGACTAAGATGCAACGTGAGACATCTTGCAATATGAAAGAGAAAAAACAACATATAAAGCAAAATTGATCAAATTCCGTAAATGACAGTTTCAGGAATGGGAAAAAATGCCAATAAACAAGCTTCTAGTAACCAGAAGCAAAGAAAAAATGACTGAAATAATGTGGAGACAAAAGCGACGCCCATATTTTTTTGCGCCAAATAAGACGCCCACATTATTTGGCGCCTAAATGCTTTTTGGCGCCAAAAATTACGCCACATCCGGAACGCCAACATTTTTGGCGCAAAAGGACGTCAAAAAATGACGCAACTTCCGGCGACACGTATGACGCCGGAAACAGAAAAGATTTTTTGCGCCAAAAAAGTCAGCGCCAAGAATGACGCAATAAAATGAAGCATTTTCAGCCCCCGCGAGCCTAACAGCCCACAGGGAAAAAAGAGTCAAATTTTAAGGTAAGAAAAAAATTGATTCAAATGCATTATCCCAAATATGAAACTGACTGTCTGAAAATAAGGAATGTTGAACATTCTGAGTCAAGGCAAATAAATGTTTGAATACATATATTTAGAACTTTATAAACAAAGTGCCCAACCATAGCTTAGAGTGTCACAGAAAATAAGATTTACTTACCCCAGGACACTCATCTACATGTTTGTAGAAAGCTAAACCAGTACTGAAACGAAAATCAGCAGAGGTAATGGTATATAAATAAGAGTATATCGTCGATCTGAAAAGGGAGGTAAGAGATGAATCTCTACGACCGATAACAGAGAACCTATGAAATAGACCCCGTAGAAGGAGATCACTGCATTCAAATAGGCAATACTCTCCTCACATCCCTCTGACATTCACTGCACGCTGAGAGGAAAACCGGGCTCCAACTTGCTGCGGAGCGCATATCAACGTAGAATCTAGCACAAACTTACTTCACCACCTCCATAGGAGGCAAAGTTTGTAAAACTGAATTGTGGGTGTGGTGAGGGGTGTATTTATAGGCATTTTGAGGTTTGGGAAACTTTGCCCCTCCTGGTAGGAATGTATATCCCATACGTCACTAGCTCATGGACTCTTGCTAATTACATGAAAGAAATTACTCTGACATCCTTTCAGTCTATTCTTCTTGTCTTGTGGAAGAAAAGACCCGTTTCCACCCATTATATCAGAAATCATTTCTGCCAGACCGGGTCCAAACAAGGCCTTACCCTTGAAAAGAATTGCCAAAAGCTTGGATTTAGGTGAAACATCGGCTGACCAAGATTTCAGCCACAATGCTCTGCATGCTAGCACAGCGAAGCCAGATATTTTGGCTCCCAATTTAATAACCTGCATGGAAGCATCAGTAATAAAGGAATTGGCCAACTTAAGAGCCTTAATCCTGTCTTGGATCTCCTCTAAGGAAGTATCTACCTGAAGAGACTCAGACAAGGCGTCTAACCAATAGATTGCCGCTCTTGCCACATTGGCAATACACACTGCAGGTTGCCATTGGAGACATTGATGAACATACATTTTCTTCAAAAAGTCTCCAGCTTTTTGCCCACTGGATTCTTAAAGGAGCAGCTATCCTCAATAGGAATAGTAGTTCTCTTAGCCAGAGTAGAAATGGCCCCTTCTACTTTAGGCACCGTTTGCCACAACTCTTTAATGGAGTCAGCCACAGGAAACATCTTTTTAAAGACAGGAGACGGGGAAAAAGGAATCCCAGGCTTCTCCCATTCCTGTGCAATATTCTCCGTAGCACGGTCTAGCACAGGAAACACCTCTACAGAGGAAGGAACATCAAAGTATTTATTAAATTTACTGGACTATGGCAAATAAACTCCTCCAGGATATTGAAAGGAACTGCAGGGCACTGCATGTGACGCCATTAAGGCTTGGGACATTTGAGGAGAAGGCTGTGGCAATGCCTGAAAAGCATCATCCTTAGAGACATTTGGCTCAGAGACAAAACTTTATTTTTATTTTTCAACGTCCTCTCTACGCATGAGGAACAAAATTGCAAGGGTGGCACAACTTGACTATCCAAACAAAGGATACACCTGTCCATAGGAGCAGGATCCTGATCCATTATGCAGGGTTTTTGTTTTTTTATCAACATAAATTAAATTATATTATAAGGTATTGTCTCTTTAAATAAGGATAGCGATCAAAACTAGCTTTGACAAACCGTGTTTAACAGTATGTAGAGTTAAGGCTTTATTTGAATCTTAAAACGGTCACTCTAAAATTTTTGCCTCCAGCTATCGAAAGGCAAGGACTCCGTTAGAGAAGCAGTTGTGACTGTTCCGAATGTCTTCCAAGGAGCGCAACTCAGATCATGTGACCGGCCTGTGAAGCTGCGCCACTGCTCTCAGCGCGCGCTTCAAACCGGAAAAGGAGTAACAGCAAAATGAAGCCGTTTCCAGTAGCATCTAGCTACGATGGCTAAGGATCACATATACGATAAGTCTAGTGCCCCCAAAAACCCTCATGCCATATGACAGAATTAAGTGTATTGTACAAATAAATAAAACTCTGAGCCAATAAACATGAGATTCCTTCTATTCCATAAAGGAAATTAATTTGTCTCCGATTCACATTATAGTGTGCCTGCTCACTGCCATCAATAACCCTTACACAGTATTCAAGTCCCAAGTAGATGCAGATTTAAGGTTAACCCCTTTAGTGCCAGCCTCCTAGCCGCAGAAGACAAAAAGGCACTTACCTGCACATCTAGCTGTCTGGCAGGATGACAGCTCACCCAGTATGAAAGGATGCCACTCCTTACAGAGACCTGGGGAAAAAAGAAAGAACAGAGTAAACCTACTCTGGCTTTCTATACAATGGCAGCCCACCTCACAAATTCCTAACTGCTTAAAAGCCACCACTACCCTAATGAAGAGATTAGCATGGAGTACGGCTAGACCCAATCTTAAAAAAGGAAGATCAGAGTAAACCTACTCTGGCTTTCAAAAACTTGCTAGAAGTAAAAGAAAAAAAACTTTAGGAAAGAACTTAAGCAAGCCTCCAGACATAAAAGTCCATATACTTTATTTAAATGACAAGAGCATAAAAAAAAATGATATAAAACTCTCTCTCAGATGGTAAACATCTTAATAGTACAATTCTCTGTGCTTAAGCAATACTCTGTGCAAACAAACTAATTAGATTTAAACAATGTGGTTAATACCTACATATATTATCAAATGCAAACAGAGAAATAATGTGTGTGTGTGTAGATATATATATATATATATATATATATATTTATATTCCCTATCACAAATATCCATAAGACTATCTAATGTTAAATCAGTATTTCATTGAAAATTGCAGACACTTTGTAAACACAATATGGTGATGAAATTAGAGGAAAAAATACTCCTTATGCACTAATTATTGTTCTTAGTAGTAGGAGAATGAGTATCAAATTAACTGATATTTTATGATTATACTCCTGGCATTGATATGGGGACTAAACATTGTACACATAAAAAATGATGAAAAATAGTAGAAAATACTATTCAGTTAACTATTATATACATATTGTCCTGGTATAACAATCTAGAGATCACACAAAGGCTAACTTTATTGTCTATGGCAGAAATTAATGATGTCACCATCAATATTAAGACCCCAAGGCCTCCTTGTTTTTAGCTGGAAAATCCAGAAAGCCTCTCTGTATAAAAGCATACTGGCCCTGTCTCCTCCTCCCAATGAGGGTCTAATCCACTCAATGACTTGCCATATGAGACTATTTACATTTTGGTTGTGTACCTGAATGAAGTGACGTGCCAGATCAGAGCAATCATTGTTATTCTCAATACTATTTAGATGCTCTCACACGTGATCTGGCTTCTCTTGTAGAACACCCAACATATTGTTTCTCACACAGGATGCATTCAATCAGGTACACAACATGTGTTCTGCAATTCGTAAGATCTAGGAGGTTGTAGACCCTCGGTGTGGTCTTTGATTGGAATGTATGAGTAGTTTTACTATGCCTACATGCAATGCATTTGCTATAGTGACATTTGGCATTTAGCCAACTGTTATTTCTCGACTCTGTTTTCAACATGCTTGGGGACAGGATATTACCCAAAGTACATCCTCTTTTAGCCACAAATTTGCAACCATTGGAGACAGTTTTTTAGGCTATCCTCCGCAGTTAGGGTGGGTAAGTGTTTAGCTACAATGTTATATATTGCTCTGTATTGGGAAGTGTATGCTGTTACAAAAACTGGTTTTATGGAATCTAGCCCACCATGTTTCTCCCTTTTGTCTTGCAACATGCCCTCTCTGGTCATCCTGCTGACTTCAAGGTATGCTCTATTTATAACTTTATTTTTGTAACCCCTCTCATTAAGCTGGGTTTTCAATTGTTTGCTCGAATAATTCTGATTTTGAGAAAGCGATTTTGTTTAGTACGAATAAATTACCCTTTTGCAATCCCAAAACCTGTATGTGGTGGATGATTGCTATGGGCATGTAAAACTGCACTGGACGAAATTGGTTTTCTGTAAAGTACAGTGTTAATCTTCCTATTGATGTTTTCTCCCATTAGAGTAACATCTAAATAGGGTATTTTAGTTGGATAAGAAAATGTGAATTTAAGATTTGTCATTTAGCAGGTTAACAAAATCCTGCGCTTCTATCTCTGTTCCAGTCCAAATCAAAAGAGATAGTTGATGCATCTTTTATACAGTTTGATACACCGATGAAAGCGGTTGCTGCCGGCATAGACGTGGGACCGCTCCCACCAAGCCATGAATAGGTTGGCATAGGCGGGGGCAAAGTTAGCCCCCATAGCGGTCACACGTCTCTACAGGAAAAACTCCCCTCCAAACTAAAAAAAATTGTGTTAGCAGGGTATCCAGTACCCTCAGAAGATCGTTTTTTAGACCACCCTCATAGTTACTGTCTGTCTCCCAATCTACCTGGTCCAATGTGTTCAATAAATGCTTAGGGCTAGATTTATCAAGCCCTTGCGGCAGCAAGTTCTCACAAGAACTTGCTCGCCGCGATTTATCAAGCAGCGGTCACCAGACCGCTGCTTCCCTAACTTCTTCGCCACATCTATTCTGGCGAAATTCAATCTATTGACAGCTCCTGCCCGCGCGTGATTGGCTGTGCGCGGGCAGGGGGCGGGATTGCATGCGTGTGCAATGTTAATTACCTGCGGGTAATTGCGCCCGCCTCAGGGTTGATAAATCTAGCCCTTAGTATCTTTAATATATGATGGTAAAAAAGGTAGACAAGGGGGCTGCAAGAGTGTTTCAGCCCAATCTGAGGTCTTTTCAAAGAGAGACCCAATACAATAGGTCTTCCACGCACCACTACCTAATGCATACTTAAATACACTTATTAGAAGCATTCTTGCAAATACATGTATATTACAAAAAATGTTATTAACAACTGAAATACATCCATGTGGATTCCAATTTTGGAAGGAATGTCCCTTTAATGAAGGTAAAATCATATTTGTCACAAAATGTATGCCTTATAAAAGGGATTACTAAAATACCGTCAATTGTAGGACCCAGACTTTGATAGCATATAAACCTCAGCACCCAGAAACAGAAGCTCATTAAAAGGAAAAAATGTACTCTAAATGTGTTCCCAATTATCCATTTTACCTGCTGGAGTGTATTAAATTGTTTACTAATAGCTTATTTACCTTATTTAGGCATTTGAAATAGCTGATTTTGTCTGTCATCGCTACCTATACTAAAAGTTTCTGTACTTAGGTATAGCTTAAAGAAAAGCTGTTTAAACATAGCCAGCAGAAGAAATTGAGAAAAATAAAAAAAATATAACACTAAACCCAAATTTTCTCTTTCATGATTCAGATAGAGCATGCAATTTTAAGCAACTAATAATTTTCTCCTGCTATCAAATTTTTCTTCGTTCTCTTGCTATATTTATTTAAAAAGGAATGTGATGCATAGGAGCCGGCCCATTTTTGGTTGAGAACCTGGGTTATGTTTGCTTATTGGTGGGTAAATGTAAGCCTCCAATATGGGCTGGCTGCTAAGATTTACATTCCTGCTTTTAAAATAGATACGTGAATAAAGTATCTTTGGGATATAAGTGAATGTGATATTTGTACTGGGGGTCACATGAAGAGAAAAAAAAAAAGAATATAATAGCAATATTTCGTAGATTATACTGCAATTTGCAGGATATGTATGGTAGCTGCACAGACAAAAATGCTTGCTACAAAAGGAAGTGACTGCGTGTCAGTGTAGTGAAACCGTTAACTACGTATCAAAAGTAGTGGAAAAACAAAATTATGCTTACCTGATAATTTTCTTTTCTTTTGATGGAAAGAGTCCACAACTGCATTCATAACTTTTGGGAAATAAGAACCTGGCCACCAGGAGGTGGCAAAGACAACCCAGCCAAAGGCTTAAATACTCCTCCCACTCCCCTCATCCCCCAGTCATTCTGCCGAGGAACAAGGAACAGTTGAAGAAATATCAGGGTAAAGGTGACAGAAGAATATTAGGACGTCCCACATAAAATTACGGGTGGGGAGCTGTGGACTCTTTCCATCAGAAGAAAAGGAAATTATCAGGTAAGCATAATTTATGTTTTTCTTCTTAAATGGAAAGCGTCCACAGCTGCATTAATTACTTTTGGGAAAACAATACCCAAGCTATATAGAGGACACTGAATGCCAAGACGGGAGGGTACATAGGCGGCCCATACTGAGGGCACCAAGCCTGAACCTCTACCCAAGAAAAAACACTGCTTTGTCCGAAGTCGAGAAATTTTGAAACGGAAAAAACCCCAATGACACCAACTCGCAGTTAGTCCAGAAGCCAAACCGGAGACTGCAAACTGACTCGACCGAGCCAACAGTCCTCCAGGAGACACCGTCGCCCAACCAACAGTCCTCCACCGCTTATCTCCACAAACGGAGACACCACCCGAAACCCCCAAGGGAACAAGGCAAGGGAGAACCAAGGAAACCGAAAGGTCCCCTAATACAAAAAAAGAACACCTCCACGAGTGAGTTCAGCTCACAGAGGCCCAAACAAGGAAAGGAAGCCACGCCTATACCAAGCGAAACCTGGGATAAGACCGAGCACAGAGACAGAACAGACATCTCAACATCCTGCAAGTACGGATTGCAACTGAAAAGTCCTCCCAGTGTCAAGAATAGCAAGGCATTCAACCATGAAAAAGTGTGTAATGCACCCAGGAGGGAACCCCAAGTTTGAAAACACAGAGTCCATAACAGGACGACACAGAGGATACTTGCGAGGAAGAAGAAGCAGTCAAGTAAGAAACAGACTGCAAAAGCAACCCCCAGACAGAGGGCACGCTCCAGGCAACCAAAGTTGCCAGACCTGCACACAGGACCCTAAAAAGGGAACACAAACCTCAATCGAGGCCCCCCCCCCCGAGAAAAAAAGAGTATACCCTCAGAACCCGAAGGAAGAGTAAACTCTCTTCTGAAATTAATAGAGCCATAGACAGCTCCATAGACCGCTCAGCCATCCTGATCTGCAGACCCACAGCCAGCTGGACCAACTCAGCCTCAGGGATCCAAAACAGGGGAACAAAGAATCCTGAAACAGGTACAGGAACGAACATAAGGATAGCACAGCCATCCCCACAGGGTACAAGTACAACCCGACTCTGAAAACAGACAACAAGGCCATATCAAAATAAAGGCCCAGCAAGTCTGCTTGGAGTCAACAAGACCCCCGGGGGAACCAATCCCACCTTTCTGCCTCCCATCCAGGAGAAGCCCCAAGCAAGGACTCCATCTCCATAGGGAGGAGAATATCGAGGACAAAAAAAAAAATAATCATACTAACAGGACTAGTCTCCCTAACACCTCTGCACAAGCAGAGGACACAAGGAAGAGAAGGCACAAAGCCTACACAGCTCCAGAGAACCCCGAGCTACACAAAAATCCCTGTAGGGAACAACCATCACTCGTAAACACAGATCCCTAAAAGGAGATCCAATCACATGGAGGCAATGGAAGAAGACCAAAAAGGCCTCTTATAACTCAGTCACGAGTAAGAGCTGCATCTAGATACACTAGAAACGGCTTACACGTACAACTGCAAGGTTTTAAGAGCTGCAACAGGTTTCAAACTGCAAACCTTCCGCATGCTAGACAGCTATCCCATACAAGCTGTTGGATCAAGCCCAAAAGGACAAATCCAGAGGCCTAGAAATGAAGGCTAAACCGCTCAATAGCGGTAAGTTCTGATGAAATCGGATGTCAGAGTGACGCAGCGGAAAAACTCCCTTGCCCGGTCAATTTTGACTGAAGGCTATAAGGACTGAAACAATCCTTCCCACCACACGGACCCACAGGTCCTCTTGAATGCTTAGCTTAACATGAAAACAATGATAACCTGAGCACTGTACCGAACCAGCCGAGCAGAACAGCGCCACGTGTCTGAACAGCCGCAAGACCAAACCCGTCAGGACCAGCCTGCACCTAGGGTCCCAACCGGCAAGCTGCGTAAATTCTCCCTCATAGGGGAAAAAACAGACATTTGTAACAACAACTGTCCAACAACTTCCGAAGAAGTAATAAAGAGTATTAATCCCAGAAGATTCCCGAAGGAAACAAAAACAAATCAAAGACATCCCATCGGATATAAATAATATATAAGGCAACCCGGAGGTTAACGCCCAAAAAGATACAGGGCTTCCCGCAGGACCAGCCAAACGGAGCCCTATCTCACAAAACTGGGAAAGATCTCAAACAAATAACAATCAGGAGCTTACTTCATCCCCACATGTCTAATGAGGTGCACCATTCGAATTATCAGACTGAAAATCCAAGTATCTGGTAACGATAGGGTCATTCAATAACTGAAAAACATGTCTGAGCAACACGCGAAGGCGCGCAATCCTGTAACGGAAGGCACAACACTCAGGGACAGATACCCCCGCAGGGAACTGTAGAGGCCCTCCCCAAGGCGGAAGGCCCGGGTCAATAGGGCACAAGCACATTCTCAAATAAACGTCTGGACTCTGCAGACAAACAATCGCCAACATTATGTGGAAGTGAAAACGTGCTGCAACCTCCGGGGGTAACATACCACCCCGCATGGAGGAACCATAAACTGGGTTACCCGCATGTGCAGAAGTATGATTTGGTAGGGAACTCGCCTCTCTGAGGACAGGACCCCCAGAGGAGGATGGCTCAGCAGTCCCTTGATTCCCCGAGCAACCAGGCGCTCCAAAATGGCATATGGAACAAAACTGGTTGACAGGCGTCAATGAGGTCACTCTGGATTCATCACCTGACACAGAATCTGAAATCAAAATAGTCTCAGCATCAGAATCCTCCATAACTGGATAGAGGATATTTAAATATGGACTAAAGTAGTAAAAACTAATATGGCACCTGACACCCCCAATGGCTGGGGCACTCACCACCTCCTATGACTAGACTCCTGCGGAGTAGAAATGTTTCCTTCGCCACGCGGTCGGGAATGCGGAAATGGAAAAACGGAATGTAGCCACGCCCGAACACAAGGTGAACCATACAGTCAGTCCAAAACCAGCGCACCCAACCAAAAGGCCGCATCACTTCCAAAAAGCCTCAAGTTCCAACCACGAGCCCAGTAAACATCGCACATAGGCAGGTTGAATCACAAACATGATTATAAATCCCCCTGTTGAATATCCCCCCTCAGGAGATATTAACCCTCGATTCCAAGATACAAAGAGAGACTCACTGAGACCCTTATGTATAAGTTAGACCCGCAAGGTAGTAGCCTCTCGGGAAACATTCACTTTACAATACATTTCAAATAAAGTAAAATGAAACGATCTTACCGGAATCAACACAGTGGAAGAGAAACACGGCCTTTCAAGTGTGACGGATAGTAGCATCGCCTCCGCCATGGACTTGAGAGAAGAAAGCAGGCAGCGGCACAAAGTTAGACAACGCTGATTGCTTGAGGAACTTTTCATATGAGTCGGGATGGTTTCGCAGAAAGAAACTCCCTGCATCTCCGGACTAACTTTCATCCAAGCCCTCACTGAGAAAATGACAGGACTACTTAAAACTCCTGTCCCATGCCGAAGAGTACTACCCTCCATAAGAGACAAAAACAAAAATTCTGACACTTCTTTGCCATCCTCCTGGGACGAAAGGTAAAGAATGACTGGGGGATGAGGGGAGTGGGAGGAGTATTTAAGCCTTTGGCTGGGTTGTCTTTGCCTCCTCCTGGTGGCCAGGTTCTTATTTCCCAAAAGTAATGAATGCAGCTGTGGACTTTAAAGGGACATAATACTCATATGCTAAATCACAAGAAACTGATGAAGTATAACTGTAAAAAGCTGACAGGAAAATATCACCTGAGCATCTCTATGTAAAAAAGGAAGATATTTTACCTCACAATCTCCTCAGCTCAGCAGAGTAAGTTCTGTGTAAAAAGTTATAATCAGCTGCTCCCAGCTGCAGGTAAAAAAAAATATAAAAAAATGAAGAAATGAACTGCAGCCAATCAGCAGTGCTGAGGTCATGAACTCTCTTACTGTGATCTCATGAGATTTGACTTAACTCTCATGAGATTTCATAGTAAGCTTCCTTTAACCTGAATAGGGAAATAATATGAGAGTGCACAAGGCTCATCCCCTAAGGTGTCCCAGGACAGACATACTAATATGCTGCTTAGAGATCCTTTACAATGGGATGTGGCTACTGAGGAACTTTTGAGGTAAAATATCTTTCTTTTTTACAGAGATGTTCAGGTGATATTTTCTAGTCAGCTTTTTACAGCTATACTGCATCACTTTCAAGTGTTTAAACATTTGGGTATTATGGCCCTTTAAGAAGAAAACTTGATAGCGAAAGTTAAAGTGTTGTGACAAAGTATAAGGTTGAAGCACTAAGAAGCGCTACAAATTGATATTACATAGCACTAAAAAAACTACAAAATATACTATAGAGTTACAAAGTGTTGTTACAGAGTGCTAAGAAAAACTGCTATGTGAAAAAGTGCTACCAAGATGCTTGTTCAAATATCTAATGCCGAATACAGGTAATATATAAAATTAGTGGGAACAAGAAATCAAAAAACAAAAAAGTTCTTGATGGAGGTGCGCCTACGGTGACGGAAGCGAAAGTCAGTTGAAACAATCCGATGTGAGGCCGCTCTTCTGTAACGTATGTCGACGGTTAGGAAATCTGTAGTGGGGAAACAGGAAGGCGCCAATAGGGTGATAACGTAAAGGACCCTGACATGTAAGTAAGAGGAAAAAGGGTACTCACAAGCAGGGCGGCACTTGAATGTGCCTAACCAAGCGGGCCGGGACCTCAGCGTCGCCCGGAAGACTCACAACGGCAACAACCAATCCTCAAGCCGGACCAAGTTCCGTGTGGCCAATCAGGAACGCTGGATGCTAACACACCTCCCTCTTCGTATGCCGATTCCGAACACTGGCAGAAGGGTAGGAGATAGGGATATACTGTGTATGGCTCTCCCGAATACCGAGAGTTTGGTTAACACAAGCCAACAAACTGGATAACAAACTGGATAGAGGAAGGAGCAAACTCCAGCAAAGTTACTTAAACCAATTTATTTAAAAAGTTTAAAAACAATGCATAAAAGCAACGCGTTTCTCGGCTACACAGAGCCGTTTCATCAGGCTGTTATTCATATTCTAAAATGCCTACTGCTTTAAACACTTCCTCTAACCAATCAAAACACTTAAAATTTCCACACCCCCTCCCCACCTCAGCGTGCGTGTCAACCACAGCTGATATGGAGAGTGCAAGGATACATATGCGTGCCACTTAAAATTGACAATTTGATATCACCTTATATTTAGTGTCTATTCTAATTTAACATTATATTATTGGTCACATCACAACTAAGATCAAATACAATTATTGCGATTTTTCCTGTGTGTTTCATGTGAATAGACATAATATATATTTACAGATGAGCATTCATTTCACGGTTAAATACACCATAGATCTTGCACATTAGCTACTAATCGGAGCTGAACTTACATGATATTCTTAGTTGGTCAAGTAACATATAAATAAATATTGCTCCTCATTAAAAACTCACAGATTAAACAGTTTATACAGTTCACCAATATAACACACAATTATTACTCAATCACAGTGAATAAATTAATCTAAACCAAACCGATAGAACATTATTTAATCTCTAAACTGATGAGAAATAAACCCTAGAAACCCTACAGATCTACAGTTACACAATAAAAAACATAATTTATGTAAGAACTTACCTGATAAATTCATTTCTTTCATATTAACAAGAGTCCATGAGCTAGTGACGTATGGGATATAAATTCCTACCAGGAGGGGCAAAGTTTCCCAAACCTTAAAATGCCTATAAATACACCCCTCACCACACCCACAAATCAGTTTAACGAATAGCCAAGAAGTGGGGTGATAAGAAAAAAAGTGCGAAGCATATAAAATAAGGAATTGGAATAATTGTGCTTTATACAAAAAAATCATAACCACCACAAAAAAAGGGTGGGCCTCATGGACTCTTGTTAATATGAAAGAAATGAATTTATCAGGTAAGTTCTTACATAAATTATGTTTTCTTTCATGTAATTAACAAGAGTCCATGAGCTAGTGACGTATGGGATAATGACTACCCAAGATGTGGATCTTTCCACACAAGAGTCACTAGAGAGGGAGGGATAAAATAAAGACAGCCAATTCCTGCTGAAAATAATCCACACCCAAAATAAAGTTTAACAAAAAACATAAGCAGAAGATTCAAACTGAAACCGCTGCCTGAAGAACTTTTCTACCAAAAACTGCTTCAGAAGAAGAAAACACATCAAAATGGTAGAATTTAGTAAAAGTATGCAAAGAGGACCAAGTTGCTGCTTTGCAGATCTGGTCAACCGAAGCTTCATTCCTAAACGCCCAGGAAGTAGATACTGACCTAGTAGAATGAGCTGTAATTCTTTGAGGCGGAATTTTACCCGACTCAACATAGGCAAGATGAATTAAAGATTTCAACCAAGATGCCAAAGAAATGGCAGAAGCTTTCTGGCCTTTCCTAGAACCGGAAAAGATAACAAATAGACTAGAAGTCTTACGGAAAGATTTCGTAGCTTCAACATAATATTTCAAAGCTCTAACAACATCCAAAGAATGCAATGATTTCTCCTTAGAATTCTTAGGATTAGGGCATAATGAAGGAACCACAATTTCTCTACTAATGTTGTTGGAATTCACAACTTTAGGTAAAAATTCAAAAGAAGTTCGCAACACCGCCTTATCCTGATGAAAAATCAGAAAAGGAGACTCACACGAAAGAGCAGATAATTCAGAAACTCTTCTAGCAGAAGAGATGGCCAAAAGGAACAAAACTTTCCAAGAAAGTAATTTAATGTCCAATGAATGCATAGGTTCAAACGGAGGAGCTTGAAGAGCTCCCAGAACCAAATTCAAACTCCAAGGAGGAGAAATTGACTTAATGACAGGTTTTATACGAACCAAAGCTTGTACAAAACAATGAATATCAGGAAGAATAGCAATCTTTCTGTGAAAAAGAACAGAAAGAGCGGAGATTTGTCCTTTCAAAGAACTTGCGGACAAACCCTTATCTAAACCATCCTGAAGAAACTGTAAAATTCTCGGTATTCTAAAAGAATGCCAAGAAAAATGATGAGAAAGACACCAAGAAATATAAGTCTTCCAGACTCTATAATATATCTCTCGAGATACAGATTTACGAGCCTGTAACATAGTATTAATCACGGAGTCAGAGAAACCTCTATGACCAAGAATCAAGCGTTCAATCTCCATACCTTTAAATTTAAGGATTTCAGATCCGGATGGAAAAAAGGACCTTGTGACAGAAGGTCTGGTCTTAACGGAAGAGTCCATGGTTGGCAAGATGCCATCCGGACAAGATCCGCATACCAAAACCTGTGAGGCCATGCAGGAGCTATTAGCAGAACAAACGAGCATACCCTCAGAATCTTGGAGATTACTCTTGGAAGAAGAACTAGAGGCGGAAAGATATAAGCAGGATGATACTTCCAAGGAAGTGATAATGCATCCACTGCCTCCGCCTGAGGATCCCGGGATCTGGACAGATACCTGGGAAGTTTCTTGTTTAGATGAGAGGCCATCAGATCTATCTCTGGGAGCCCCCACATTTGAACAATCTGAAGAAATACCTCTGGGTGAAGAGAACATTCGCCCGGATGCAACGTTTGGCGACTGAGATAATCCGCTTCCCAATTGTCTACACCTGGGATATGAACCGCAGAGATTAGACAGGAGCTGGATTCTGCCCAAACCAAAATTCGAGATACTTCTTTCATAGCCAGAGGACTGTGAGTCCCTCCTTGATGATTGATGTATGCCACAGTTGTGACATTGTCTGTCTGAAAACAAATGAACGATTCTCTCTTCAGAAGAGGCCAAAACTGAAGAGCTCTGAAAATTGCACGGAGTTCCAAGATATTGATCGGTAATCTCACCTCCTGAGATTCCCAAACTCCTTGTGCCGTCAGAGATCCCCACACAGCTCCCCAACCTGTGAGACTTGCATCTGTTGAAATTACAGTCCAGGTCGGAAGAACAAAAGAAGCCCCCTGAATTAAACGAAGGCGATCTGTCCACCACGTTAGAGAGTGCCGAACAATCGGTTTTAAAGATATTAATTGATATATCTTCGTGTAATCCCTGCACCATTGGTTCAGCATACAGAGCTGAAGAGGTCGCATGTGAAAACGAGCAAAGGGGATCGCGTCCGATGCAGCAGTCATAAGACCTAGAATTTCCATGCATAAGGCTACCGAAGGGAATGATTGAGACTGAAGGTTTCGACAGGCTGTAATCAATTTTAGACGTCTCTTGTCTGTTAAAGACAGAGTCATGGACACTGAATCTATCTGGAAACCCAGAAAGGTTACCCTTGTTTGAGGAATCAAAGAACTTTTTGGTAAATTGATCCTCCAACCATGATCTTGAAGAAACAACACAAGTCGATTCGTATGAGACTCTGCTAAATGTAAAGACTGAGCAAGTACCAAGATATCGTCCAAATAAGGAAATACCACAATACCCTGTTCTCTGATTACAGACAGAAGGGCACCGAGAATCTTTGTGAAAATTCTTGGAGCTGTAGCAAGGCCAAACGGTAGAGCCACAAATTGGTAATGCTTGTCTAGAAAAGAGAATCTCAGGAACTGATAATGATCTGGATGAATCGGAATATGCAGATATGCATCCTGTAAATCTATTGTGGACATATAATTCCCTTGCTGAACAAAAGGCAATATAGTCCTTACAGTTACCATCTTGAACGTTGGTATCCTTACATAACGATTCAATAATTTTAGATCCAGAACTGGTCTGAAGGAATTCTCCTTCTTTGGTACAATGAAGAGATTTGAATAAAACCCCATCCCCTGTTCCGGAACTGGAACTGGCATAATTACTCCAGCCAACTCTAGATCTGAAACACAATTCAGAAATGCTTGAGCTTTCACTGGATTTACTGGGACATGGGAAAGAAAAAATCTCTTTGCAGGAGGTCTCATCTTGAAACCAATTCTGTACCCTTCTGAAACAATGTTCTGAATCCAAAGATTGTGAACAGAATTGATCCAAATTTCTTTGAAAAAACGTAACCTGCCCCCTACCAGCTGAACTGGAATGAGGGCCGTACCTTCATGTGAACTTAGAAGCAGGCTTTGCCTTTCTAGTAGGCTTGGATTTATTCCAGACTGGAGATGGTTTCCAAACTGAAACTGCTCCTGAGGACGAAGGATCAGGCTTTTGTTCTTTGTTGAAACGAAAGGAACGAAAACGATTGTTAGCCCTGTTTTTACCTTTAGACTTTTTATCCTGTGGTAAAAAAGTTCCTTTCCCACCAGTAACAGTTGAAATAATAGAATCCAACTGAGAACCAAATAATTTGTTTCCCTGGAAAGAAATGGAAAGTAGAGTTGATTTAGAAGCCATATCAGCATTCCAGGTCTTAAGCCATAAAGCTCTTCTGGCTAAGATAGCCAGAGACATAAACCTAACATCAACTCTAATAATATCAAAAATGGCATCACAGATGAAATTATTAGCATGCTGGAGAAGAATAATAATATCATGAGAATCACGATTTGTTACTTGTTGCGCTAGAGTTTCCAACCAAAAAGTTGAAGCTGCAGCAACATCAGCCAATGATATAGCAGGTCTAAGAAGATTACCTGAACATAGATAAGCTTTTCTTAGAAAAGATTCAATTTTTCTATCTAAAGGATCCTTAAACGAGGTACCATCTGATGTAGGAATGGTAGTACGTTTAGCAAGGGTAGAAATAGCCCCATCAACTTTAGGGATTTTGTCCCAAAATTCTAACCTGTCAGGCGGAACAGGATATAATTGCTTAAAACGTTTAGAAGGAGTAAATGAATTACCCAATTTATCCCATTCCTTAGAAATTACTGCAGAAATAGCATTAGGAACAGGAAAGACTTCTGGAATAACCGCAGGAGCTTTAAAAACCTTATCCAAACGTATAGAATTAGTATCAAGAGGACTAGAATCCTCTATTTCTAAAGCAATTAGTACTTCTTTAAGTAAAGAGCGAATAAATTCCATCTTAAATAAATATGAAGATTTATCAGCATCAATCTCTGAGATAGAATCCTCTGAACCAGAAGAGTCCAAAGAATCAGAATGATGGTGTTCATTTAAAAATTCATCTGTAGAGAGAGAAGATTTAAAAGACTTTTTACGTTTACTAGAAGGAGAAATAACAGACAAAGCCTTCTTTATGGATTCAGAAACAAAATCTCTTATGTTATCAGGAACATTCTGCACCTTAGATGTTGAGGGAACTGCAACAGGCAATGGTACATCACTAAAGGAAATATTATCTGCTTTAACAAGTTTGTCATGACAATTATTACAAACAGCTGGAGGAATAGCTACCAAAAGTTTACAGCAGATACACTTAGCTTTGGTAGATCCAGCAGGCAGTGGTTTTCCTGTAGTATCTTCTGGCTCAGATGCAACGTGAGACATCTTGCAATATGTAAGAGAAAAAACAACATATAAAGCAAAATAGATCAAATTCCTTATAAGACAGTTTCAGGAATGGGAAAAAAATGCCAAACATCAAGCTTCTAGCAACCAGAAGCAAATGAAAAATGAGACTGAAATAATGTGGAGACAAAAGCGACGCCCATATTTTTTGGCGCCAAATAAGATGCCCACATTATTTGGCGCCTAAATGCTTTTGGCGCCAAAAATGACGCCACATCCGGAACGCCGACATCTTTGGCGCAAAATAACGTCAAAAATGACGCAACTTCCGGCGACACGTATGACGCCGGAAACGGAAAAGAATTTTTGCGCCAAAAAAGTCCGCGCCAAGAATGACGCAATAAAATGAAGCATTTTCAGCCCCCGCGAGCCTAACAGCCCACAGGGAAAAAAGTCACATTTTTGAGGTAAGAAAAAATATGATAATTTAAAGCATAATCCCAAATATGAAACTGACTGTCTGGAAATAAGGAAAGTTGAACATTCTGAGTCAAGGCAAATAAATGTTTGAATACATATATTTAGAACTTTATAAATAAAGTGCCCAACCATAGCTTAGAGTGTCACAGAAAATAAGACTTACTTACCCCAGGACACTCATCTACATGTTTGTAGAAAGCCAAACCAGTACTGAAACGAGAATCAGTAGAGGAAATGGTAAATATAAGAGTATATCGTCGATCTGAAAAGGGAGGTAAGAGATGAATCTCTACGACCGATAACAGAGAACCTTATGAAATAGATCCCGTAGAAGGAGATCACTGCATTCAATAGGCAATACTCTCTTCACATCCCTCTGACATTCACTGCACGCTGAGAGGAAAACCGGGCTCCAACTTGCTGCGGAGCGCATATCAACGTAGAATCTAGCACAAACTTACTTCACCACCTCCCTTGGAGGCAAAGTTTGTAAAACTGATTTGTGGGTGTGGTGAGGGGTGTATTTATAGGCATTTTAAGGTTTGGGAAACTTTGCCCCTCCTGGTAGGAATGTATATCCCATACGTCACTAGCTCATGGACTCTTGTTAATTACATGAAAGAAAAAGACTAATCAACTATGAAAAGCTGCAAGATCAATATTGGCATTGAGACCTGAAGGATGTAAAGTCTGAAGCCTATAGATCCAAAAGGTCTCTCTCTGTCTAAGTCTATAAAAACTATTATAAAAGTCTGATCTTGGAATATGTTCAATAGGAGTTATTTGTAAACAATGTAAGTTACCACTATGTTTGGTGTTACAATGTCGTGGTACACTATGTAATTTGTAGTTCTTTTTAATGTTTCTAAAGTGTTCTGACCACCTAATGCTCAAGCGTCTGCAGGTGCGCCCTATGTATTGAAATCCACAAATGCAGGACAATAAATAAATCACATAATTCGACGCGCATGTCATCCGATAACTCATTTTATAAGTTTTGGAAGTTGTATTTGATTTAAACGTATCTACATTATGTGTTATATAGTCACACATTTTGCATTTTTTATGATTACATTTGAAACTACCCTTTCTTTGTGTTTTACAGGTGATGTCATTGGCCTTATTGGTATTGTTACTGGTCATGTTGGTCCTATTTTTAACCACTTTACTAGGTGCCAAAATCCTTTTCAAATTGGGTGCTCTTTTATAAATAATAGTGGGTTTATTATCCAACAGTGGGCCTAAAATAGGATCTTTTAATAGAATTTTCCAGTGTTTCATAATACTCCTTTTAATTATACTGTGATTACAATTATATTCAGTGATGAACATGGTCCTATTACCCATGCCCACCTGAGTTTGTGTGTCTACTACCTTTTTCTCAAAATATTTATTTCTGTCATCATTTTTTGCCCTGTTAAAGGCACTGGTGATAATATGTTCTGGATATTTTTTCTCTTCAAATCTATCCTTGAGGATTTTACTCTGTATCTCATAATCTGTTAGACTGCTGCAGTTCCGGCGAACTCGCTTGAACTGCCCATATGGTACATTTCTTTTCCAAGGTAGGTGATGATTGCTTCTAAAGTCCAAATAACTGTTGCAATCAACCTGCTTGAAGTGAGTACTGGTCGAAATCCTCCCCTCAGTGAAACTTAACTCTAAGTCAAGAAATACCACAGTGTTGGAATCTATTGTGCTGGTGAATTTCAAGCCCTTGTTGTTGCTATTCAAATGTCTCACAAAGTCTTCGGCTAGCAGTCTATCACCCTTCCACACCACAACCAGATCGTCTATATATCTGCCATAGTACACCAGGTTCGCCCCAAACGCGGAGTTGTAAACATATTGTTGTTCAAAAGATCCCATAAAAAGGTTGGCGTAACTTGGGGCGAACCTGGTGCCCATGGCCGTCCCTTTTATTTGAAGGTAGTAATCATCCTGATAGACGAAATAGTTATGGTGTAGGATAAATGAGATTAATGACAAGATAAAATGTTTCTGAGTGTCTGGTAAATACATGTCTGTTTCTAAAAAACTGGAAATCGCTTGTAGTCCAAGACTGTGTGATATATTAGAATATAAGGCTTGGACATCACACGTGATCCAAATTAAGTCTTGTGTGATATTAATCTGTTCTAGTTTATTTATGAGGTCTGAGGAGTCTCGTATATAAGATTCAAGACCAACGACATATTTTTGCAGGAAGAAATCGACATATGAAGATGCATTATCTGTTAGGCTGCCTATTCCCGATATTATCGGGCGGCCCGGGGGGCATTTGGGGTCTTTGTGCAGCTTCGGTAAATGGTAGTAAAATGCACGATTTGGCTCTATTGGAATAAGGTAATCTTTTTCTTTTTTGGTGACAATTCCTTCTTTAAACGCACCCTCTACTAAATCCCTTAAAGTCGCCAAAAATTTGGAGGTCGGATCGAAAGTCATTTTGGTATAATAATTTTTGTCATTCAGGATCCTATCGGACTCTAAAAGGTAGTCCTCAAGATCCTGGATGACAATCCCTCCGCCTTTGTCGGCTTGTCTAATAACTATAGATTTATTCTTTTTTAACATTTCTAAAGCACGTTTCTCATTCCCGAACAAATTCCCTTTACCATTGATACCCTTCGGCAATTGATCAAATTCATCACTCACCAGCTGCCTGAAAATCTCTATATGGGCATTATTCGCTAGTTTTGGGGTGAAATTGGATTTGTTCCTCAAACCTGTATGTACAAAACCTTCACATAAGTGATCAAGTAGGGATTCAGGTTCATACACCGGAGTTGTTTGGTTATTAAGCCTAGAATCCATTGAATCTGTCAAAATTGGTCTGTTGCCATAGTCTTTAATTTTCTTTTCTGCAAAATATTTCTGCATCGAGAGTTTTTGTGTGAACCTATTAAGATCTACAAAAAGTGAAAACATGTTATGTGTATTTGACGGGCTAAAGGAAAGCCCCTTTCCTAGGACCCTGATCTCATCATTGGTCAAAGGATGAGAAGATAAATTATAGATCCCATTACCTAGGGCCTATGACTATGGGTACTTCCTCACTTACACCCAATATACAACAGGAAGATAGGTGGACGGTAGTTAACCACCACAAAAATAGAAATAAAAATAACTATAAAAACAATTCTAATAATTGGCATAATAACAACAGACAATCAATGCCCCACCAGGATAGGGACTACAGACCAATCCAACATCACCAAAGATTCCCTGACCATTCTCATCAGGCATACCAGCGAAATTGGTCCCAGAATGGACCCTCTTATTCTGCCCCATATGGGCATAATAGGGATGCAAGATACTACCAACAACAATCTAATAGGGCAAATAACCCTTTTGAACAGTCCAATCGGTATAAATCTCATGAGAATGAACAATGGTATAACATGAAGTTCACTCCCAAAAATCAACAAACCTATCTGAGATCTACATTAGGGGAGATGAACTCTGAATCTCCTCAAGACAGGAGAGATTACAATTTTATTGAAGCTAGCACCTCCAATAGGTTCATAGCTCTCAATAATTTAGATCCGCACGAATATGACACAAGACATTTTGACAATAGTGAAGCTAACAGCATACCACAATCTGCAACTTCACAACAACATTTTTTAGATCAACGTCCCAGACAACCGGTCTGGAAACAAAAAAAGATTGCGAGCTACCTAGAGCCTGTAGTCAGCCTGACTCCCTCATACAAAGGAAAAAGACCTCACATAAACGAGGATGTAGAGGAAGAAACACAGCCCTCAAAAAGGCACGACTACAGGCCCTAGGTAATGGGATCTATAATTTATCTTCTCATCCTTTGACCAATGATGAGATCAGGGTCCTAGGAAAGGGGCTTTCCTTTAGCCCGTCAAATACACATAACATGTTTTCACTTTTTGTAGATCTTAATAGGTTCACACAAAAACTCTCGATGCAGAAATATTTTGCAGAAAAGAAAATTAAAGACGATGGCAACAGAACAATTTTGACAGATTCAATGGATTCTAGGCTTAATAACCAAACAACTCCGGTGTATGAACCTGAATCCCTACTTGATCACTTATGTGAAGGTTTTGTACATACAGGTTTGAGGAACAAATCCAATTTCACCCCAAAACTAGCGAATAATGCCCATATAGAGATTTTCAGGCAGCTGGTGAGTGATGAATTTGATCAATTGCCGAAGGGTATCAATGGTAAAGGGAATTTGTTCGGGAATGAGAAACGTGCTTTAGAAATGTTAAAAAAGAATAAATCTATAGTTATTAGATCCAGGATCTTGAGGACTACCTTTTAGAGTCCGATAGGATCCTGAATGACAAAAATTATTATACCAAAATGACTTTCGATCCGACCTCCAAATTTTTGGCGACTTTAAGGGATTTAGTAGAGGGTGCGTTTAAAGAAGGAATTGTCACCAAAAAAGAAAAAACAGAATTTATGCTTACCTGATAAATTACTTTCTCCAACGGTGTGTCCGGTCCACGGCGTCATCCTTACTTGTGGGATATTCTCTTCCCCAACAGGAAATGGCAAAGAGCCCAGCAAAGCTGGTCATATGATCCCTCCTAGGCTCCGCCTACCCCAGTCATTCGACCGACGTACAGGAGGAAATATGCATAGGAGAAACCATATGATACCGTGGTGACTGTAGTTAGAGAAAATAATTCATCAGACCTGATTAAAAAAACCAGGGCGGGCCGTGGACCGGACACACCGTTGGAGAAAGTAATTTATCAGGTAAGCATAAATTCTGTTTTCTCCAACATAGGTGTGTCCGGTCCACGGCGTCATCCTTACTTGTGGGAACCAATACCAAAGCTTTAGGACACGGATGAATGGTGGGAGCAAATCAGGTCACCTAAATGGAAGGCACCACGGCTTGCAAAACCTTTCTCCCAAAAATAGCCTCTGAAGAAGCAAAAGTATCAAATTTGTAAAATTTGGCAAAAGTGTGCAGTGAAGACCAAGTCGCTGCCTTACATATCTGGTCAACAGAAGCCTCGTTCTTGAAGGCCCATGTGGAAGCCACAGCCCTAGTGGAGTGAGCTGTGATTCTTTCAGGAGGCTGCCGTCCGGCAGTCTCATAAGCCAAACGGATAATGCTTTTAAGCCAAAAAGAAAGAGAGGTAGAAGTTGCTTTTTGACCTCTCCTTTTACCAGAATAAACAACAAACAAAGAAGAAGTTTGTCTGAAATCTTTAGTGGCCTCTAAATAGAATTTTAGAGCACGGACTACGTCCAAATTGTGTAACAAACGTTCCTTCTTTGAAACTGGATTTGGGCACAAAGAAGGTACAACTATCTCCTGGTTAATATTCTTGTTGGAAACAACTTTCGGAAGAAAACCAGGCTTAGTACGCAAAACCACCTTATCTGCATGGAACACCAGATAGGGCGGAGAACACTGCAGAGCAGATAACTCTGAAACTCTTCTAGCAGAAGAAATTGCAACCAAAAACAAAACTTTCCAAGATAATAACTTAATATCTACGGAATGTAAGGGTTCAAACGGAACCCCTTGAAGAACTGAAAGAACTAGATTAAGACTCCAGGGAGGAGTCAAAGGTCTGTAAACAGGCTTGATTCTAACCAGAGCCTGAACAAACGCTTGAACGTCTGGCACAGCTGCCAGCCTTTTGTGAAGTAAAACAGATAACGCAGAAATCTGTCCCTTCAGAGAACTTGCAGATAATCCCTTCTCCAAACCCTCTTGTAGAAAGGATAAAATCCTAGGAATTTTTATCTTGTTCCATGGGAATCCTTTAGATTCACACCAACAGATATATTTTTTCCATATCTTATGGTAAATTTTTCTAGTTACAGGCTTTCTAGCCTGAATCAGAGTATCTATTACAGAATCTGAAAACCCACGCTTTGATAAAATCAAGCGTTCAATCTCCAAGCAGTCAGTTGGAGAGAAACCAGATTCGGATGTTCGAATGGACCTTGAACAAGAAGGTCCTGTCTCAAAGGTAGCTTCCATGGTGGAGCCGATGACATATTCACCAGGTCTGCATACCAAGTCCTGCGTGGCCACGCATGAGCTATCAAGATCACCGAAGCCCTCTCCTGGTTGATCCTGGCTACCAGCCTGGGAATGAGAGGAAACGGTGGGAAAACATAAGCTAGGTTGAAGGTCCAAGGTGCTACTAGTGCATCTACTAGAGTCGCCTTGGGATCCCTGGATCTGGACCCGTAACAAGGAACCTTGAAGTTCTGACGAGACGCCATCAGATCCATGTCTGGAATGCCCCATAATTGAGTTATTTGGGCAAAGATTTCCGGGTGGAGTTCCCACTCCCCCGGATGGAATGTCTGACGACTCAGAAAATCTGCTTCCCAATTTTCCACTCCTGGGATGTGGATTGCAGACAAGTGGCAGGAGTGATCCTCCGCCCATTGAATTATCTTGGTCACTTCCTCCATCGCCAGGGAACTCCTTGTTCCCCCCTGATGGTTGATATATGCAACTGTCGTCATGTTGTCTGATTGAAACCTTATGATTTTGGCCTTTGCTAGATGAGGCCAAGCTTTGAGAGCATTGAATATCGCTCTCAGTTCCAGAATGTTTATCAGGAGAAGAGATTCTTCCCGAGACCATAGACCCTGAGCTTTCAGGGGTTCCCAGACCGCGCCCCAGCCCACCAGACTGGCGTCGGTCGTGACAATGACCCACTCTGGTCTGCGGAAGCTCATTCCCTGTGACAGGTTGTCCAGGATTAGCCACCAACGGAGTGAATCTCTGGTCCTTTGATCTACTTGAATCGTCGGAGACAAGTCTGTATAATCCCCATTCCACTGTCTGAGCATGCACAGTTGTAATGGTCTTAGATGAATTCGTGCAAAAGGAACTATGTCCATTGCTGCAACCATCAATCCTATTACTTCCATGCACTGCGCTATGGAAGGACGAAGAACAGAATGAAGAACTTGACAAGAGCTTAGAAGTTTTGATTTTCTGACCTCTGTCAGAAAAATCCTCATTTCTAAGGAGTCTATTATTGTTCCCAAGAAGGGAACTCTTGTTGACGGGGAAAGAGAACTTTTTTCTATGTTCACTTTCCATCCGTGAGATCTGAGAAAGGCTAGGACGATGTCCGTATGAGCCTTTGCTTTTGACAGAGACGACGCTTGAATCAGGATGTCGTCCAAGTACGGTACTACTGCAATGCCCCTTGGTCTTAGAACCGCTAGAAGGGACCCTAGTACCTTTGTGAAAATTCTCGGAGCAGTGGCTAATCCGAATGGAAGTGCCACAAACTGGTAATGCTTGTCCAGAAAAGCGAACCTTAGGAACTGATGATGTTCCTTGTGGATAGGAATATGGAGGTACGCATCCTATAAATCCACCGTGGTCATAAATTGACCTTACTGGATGGTAGGAAGGATCGTTCGAATGGTTTCCATTTTGAACGATGGAACCCTGAGAAATTTGTTTAGGATCTTGAGATCTAGAATTGGTCTGAATGTTCCCTCTTTTTTGGGAACTATGAACAGGTTGGAGTAAAACCCCATCCCTTGTTCTCTTATTGGAACTGGATGAATTACTCCCATCTTTAACAGGTCTTCTACACAATGTAAGAATGCCTGTCTTTTTATT